>NC_091638.1:2332924-2635955 GCF_027580195.1 Bos mutus
GCCAGTCCGCGTGAGGGCCTGCGTTGCTCACCAGCTCCAGAGTGGAAAGGGTGAAATGAGTTCCTCCTGCACCCTAAATACTTGTCAGAGCAAACACAGACTCACCCTGCCTGGGCCCTGCTCTAAATTACACGGGACTGTAAGGAGCTGGATCTGGTCTGGGCGGGTGAGAATTTTTAATAGCAACGCACAGAGTGACTCAGGCCGACTCCCCTCCGGCGCTGGCAACTCTCTGACCTGGGTTTCATCATCTACTCCAGGAGCCAGGCTTCATTTCCTTCTCTGTCTTCTCTGGTTGAGTGAGCTGAGAAGCTATTTAAGACCGTTTCTACCCGAGGAAAAGATGGGTTGAAACAAAGTTTTAAAGAAAACAGTGGACAAGTGGGAACACCCAGGGCCTGGGAGTCACTGACAGGAAGGGTTTCAGCAGCTCCTGCCCCGCAGGGACTTTGCGGGTGATGGGCTTTTGCCACAGGGGTTCAATCCCTGGTTCGGGACTAAAATCCCACATGCTCATGGACCAGCCAAAAATAAAAGGAAACAATAAAATCAATTAATAAAAAATAAAATTAATGAAACAAAAAAGGCATGAGAGCACCAGGCTTGCAGAATGTTCAGGAAGGTCACTCCAGTAGCCAGGCCATCCCTTTGCCTCCCCTCCGCCACCAAATCCCTGATGCTGACACTGGGAATCGCGGCAGAGACGGATTCCGTCTGGGTGGGGACACGTGGGCGAGCCCTCCCCGTGGAACTCGGCTGCCGGCAGGACGCGGGCAGCGACACGGTGACAGTTTCATCATCCTCGGCACCAAGCTGCAGAATGCCAGGCCACCTGAGCAGCGTGTCCTGTTTCCGAGCCTTTGTTACGGCCCCTGACTCCTCCCGCGTCTTCTGCTCCTTCTACGTGGCTGGAGGTTTCAGAAAGAGCAAAGGAAAAGGGGACACGGGTTTCCGAATCGCCATTTCCTTTATTTCCCGCAGATATGAGAAAGTGATCATAGCGAATGAGGGTTTTATCTGTCCGTCCGTCTAATCCCTTGACTACCAGAGAGGGGAGACCGTCCACATTCTCATTTTCAAGGACATCTTTGCCCCTGGCCTGTGGTGTTCCCTGTTTGCTTGTGTATCCTTTTCTCGCAGGAAAGAAAATGGTGGCACAAATCTGCCCTCTGCTGGCCGTGAGAAGAATTTAAGGCGTGGGGAAAAAAAAAAAAAAAAAGAACCGTGCCCCAGAGAAATGGGACGATGGAGATGACCGCATTTTCCAAAGCAGGACGGAGATTTAGATTTTGGCAATAGTGCTCAGACTGAATATTGGAAGGTGTGTCTGCCAAAAGTTGGCTACCTTATCAATAAATATAATGGCTTGTGAGACAGTAAAAAAGCGGCTTGAGAAGTGGAAAATCACTAGGTGTGAAGCCAGCCATACGTGGCCCTGATGTCATGTGGCCTTCGGTTGCTCAGTCCTCAGCTCTGTCAAATTGGGGCAGTACGGCCTATAGAATGAGAGTGTGGTGAGACGTAAGGACACTTGGGGACACGTTATTTGTGTTACGGTTGCACGTCACAGACTCACCAACATGGCACAGGACTCAGACATCTCGATTCAGCAGCTGAATTGCTTAGATGGAAATTCAGTTGTGCCGCTTACCAGATGTCTGTCCTGGGGTGTGTTTGTCACCGCTCGCTGCCAGTGTCTGCGGAGGCAGAACTGGATTTCTGCTGTGGGAGCCTGAGAGCTGATGTGGTGGTGTAGGGGGCTGGTAGGGATCTTGTGCTCCCCAATTCCAGGCAAGGAGTGCGTGTCCTGGAGGGCACCTCCCTTCCCAGCAGGTTCTGCCTGGCCAAAGGCTGGTTCCAGTGTGAAAGATCACACCTGCCTCTCTTTAGGTGTTTTGTTTGTTTGTTTGTTTTCAAAAAAAAACCAACAACAAAAGAGAGCTGAAAACAAGAACTTGACCAGTGGGCAGGCCAGAATTCTGTTTTGGCAAAGGGATGTTTGTTTCTTTTTCCCAACTTCTCAACTTTCTCCAGGGGGTCTCCCGACCCAGGGATCCAACCTGGGTTTCTTATGTCTCCTGCATTGGCAAGCAGGTTCCAAGATCCCCTGGAGAAGGCCATGGCAACCCACTCCAGTATTCTTGCCTGGAGAATCCCATAGACAGAGGAGCCTGGTGGGCACCAGCCCGTGGGGTTGGCCAGAGTCGGACATGACTGAAGTGACTTAGCACCAGGCTGTGAGGTGAATGAGTGTCTGCGTTTGGAGTCCACAAAACCAAAATCCATGTTGAGCAAAGTGCAATCCATATACAATGACTTTTTCAATAACCTGTACGTGTTTGTCGATTGTGAGGGAGCCCCCACCTGTTTTCCTATGAATATACTTTGAACAGCAGCCATTCTGGTCACATTGCCCAATGTTTAGAGGAGGTGTGGCCCTCTCAAGGTAATTTATTTCACACATTTGCTGCTTACTGAGCAGATGTCTGACTGTGCACTGGGGGGTACTCAGCAGTGCTGCCAGTGGCAGAGATGCTGTGCTCCAGGGGCTTCCCTGGTGGCTCAAACAGTAAAGAATCTGCCTGCAGTGCAGGAGACCCAGGTTCAATTCCTGGGTTGGGAAGATCCCCTGGGGGAGGGCATGGCTACCTACCCACTCCAGTATTCCTGCTTGGAGAATTCCATGGACAGAAGAGCCTGGTGGGCTACAGTCTATGCGGTCACAAAGAGTCAGACATGACTGAGCAGCAAAACAGCAACTGTGCTCCAAGTAGAGGTTTTATTCTACCCATCACGGCAATTTGCACATTGCTCCATGGACGTGCGGAGGCCTGTGTCATGTTCCCCAGAAATCGAAACATGCTTTGAGCCTGTCTGCCTCCCTTGGCTGCTCCTGGCCCTTGGCACTGGCCCCCAGGAGTGTTCACAGTCGCTTAGGACAGAAGGCCAAGATGGAACCTCAGACCGAAGCTGGACTGGATGCTCAGGGTCAAGCTCAGACTGGCTGTGGCCCAGACGTTGGCCCTGTTGCCAGGAAGATTTTGCGGCCATCGGTGGCTCAGGGGTAAAGAATCCACCTGCAGTGTAGGAGCCACAGGAGGCGTGGGTTCAATCCCTGGGTAGGGAAGATCCCCTGGGGGAGGGCATGGCAACCCACTCCAGTATTCTTGCCTGGAGAATCCCATGGACAGAGGAACCTGATGGGCTACAGTTCATAGGGTCGCAAAGAGTCGAACAGGCCACACACGCGGTGCTGTAGGGCTGCCCTCCCTCTGCCGAGGTCCTGCATGTGGCCGGTGGTAGTGAGAGCGGGCAGGTGTGTGCCTGCGGCCCTCGGATACCTTTCCTGCCACTTTTTTTTTTTTAATCCCAAACAACTCATTGAAATGTCTCAAAGCTGATCGAGTTTTGCCCAAATGAACCCTACTTGAGTTAATTGGTCAAAGCGATGGATTCCGGCCCTCTCAAGACTTCTTCTCCAGTCAGAGTGGGAACCTTCACCCCGGTCCACATGTTTACTCTAGGTTCACCGCAGCGTCTGACCCTAAAGGTGTGAGAGGAATAAAACACGGGGTGGAGCTGGCCTGGACTCCAGTGTCGCAGCCTGGCCCCTGCTACTCGGGCTGCCCTGCACGAGGGGCCCGGAGACCTGAGGGAGCCTGGTGTTTCAGGCGAATGGGGAGAAAGGGGCTGGGGAGGGTTTTATGCTTCAGTTGGAAGATTTGCAGTTGCTGACACGTTCCTGTGTGAGGCATAGCACTGACCGTCAGTTACTGTGAATATGTGTATGTTAAGCAGTAAGATTCAGCTGGTCAGACTTTTCTGGGCAGTCTTGGTGGCACATTTCCTGTGATGTGATTGTTCTGGAGACAGAGTGGCTGTAACCACTGGGAGAAGCTCAAATAAAATTGATGCCCCTCCCAAGAAACTACTAAAAGAATAATATAAACCCCAACTAGGAGAATTAAGTCGGAGAAGGCAATGGCACCCCACTCCAGTACTTTGCCTGGAAAATCCCATGGACCGAGGAGCCTGGTAGGCTGCAGTCTATGGGGTCGCTGAGAGCCGGACACGACTGAACGTCTTCACTTTCACTTTTCACTTTCACGCATTGGAGAAGGAAATGGCAATCCGCTCCAGTGTTCTTGCCTGGAGAATCCCAGGGATGGGGAGCCTGGTGGGCTGCCATCTATGGGGTCGCATAGAGTCGGACACGACTGAATCGATTAGCAGCAGCAGCAGCAGCATTAACCCAAAGAGAGGTAGACATTTTGAAGCAATTGCTGAAAGAATAATATACTACCATGCTTTTACTACCATGCTGGTTGATAAACAACCAGTGCCTCCCAGAGGGCTCCAACTGCCATGCCTCTCTACCAGGGACCCTGGCAACCCCCTCCCCTCAACAGTCCAGCTGTCTAAGGGTTAATGCCCAGTACCGAGGCAGGCCACCAGGTCTAAAGTTAGAGTCCGTTTTGTGGGTCAGATCTACCTTACCATATAACAGCAGCTTTACGAGACTACCCTCTTTTCAAGTCTGAGCCTAGAAGCTAATTCCATTTTACATATAAACACAAAAGTTCAGTTCAATTCAGTTCAGTCGCTCAGTCGTGTCTGACTCTTTGTGACCCCATGAATCGCAGCACACCAGGCCTCCCTGTTCATCACCAGCTCCCGGAGTTCACCCAAAGTCATGTCCATCGAGTCGGTGATGCCATCCAGCCATCTCATCCTCTGTCGTCCCCTTCTCCTCCTGCCCCCAATCCCTCCCAGCTTCAGAGTCTTTTCCAATGAGTCAACTCTTCGTATGAGGTGGCCAAAATACTGGAGTTTCAGTAGCATGACTTAAATAATAACTGACTTTTAGAAATACAACTACCATTTAAATAAAGGGAAGATCATATTTCATTTGGATCAAAATGTTACTAAGAGTTGTTTTACATTTCAACCTGGTGGTATTTGAATCACCAGCCTAGGTGTATCAGTGAACATCTGTTACAGTCACATTCATGATATTTCTACGTACAAATATTTGACTATTCGTGTTTTCTAGTACAGTTGTGCCCAAGTATTGGGTTGCCCAAAGGTTTTTTTTTTTTTTCCCTTAAGATGGCTCTTGTAGCACTTAGTTATCTTTAGCTTCATTTGAAACAATTCTGTTAGAGTGTATGTGACAGCATTTAAAAAAAGACATCAAAATTGGTGAATTTTTGTGTAGCCATTTTAATATTGAAGATGGAAGAAAAAGCAACATTTTGTCATATTATACTTTATTATTTTAAGAAATGTAAAAACACAAGTGAAATACAAAAGGACCCATGCAGTGTATGGGAAGGTGCTGTAAGAGATCAAACATATCAAGGGTGCTTTGTGACGTTTCAAGCTGCAGGTTTCTCTCTGGACAGGTAGACCAGTAGAAGTTGATAGGAATCAAATTGAAACAGTCATTGAGAACAAACAACATTATACCACGTGGGAGACAGCCGACATAGTTGTTCAGTCGCTGAGTCATGTCTGATTCATTGCAGCCCCATGGACTGAAGCATGCCAGGCTTCCTTCACTATTTCCCGGACTTTGCTCAAATTCATGTCCAATGAGTTAGTGATGCTATCCAACCATCTCGTCCTCTGTCGCCCACTTCCCTTCTTGCCCTCAGTCTTTCCCAGCATCAGAGTCTTTTCCAATGAATCAGCTCTTCACATCAGGTGGCCAAAGTATTGGAGCTTCAGCTTCAGCATCAGTACTGCCAACAAAGAGTTGATTTCCTTTAGAACTGACTTATTTGATCTCCTTTCTGTCTGAGGTACTCTCAAAAGTCTTCTCCAGCACCACAGTTTCAAAGCATCAACTCTTCAGCACTCAGCCTTCTTTGTGGCCCAACTCTCACATCTGTGCATAACTACTGGAAAAACCAGAGCTTTGACTAGATGGACCTTTGTCGGCAAAGTAATGTCTGTGCTTTTTAATATGCTGTCTAGATTGGTCATAGCTTTTCTTCCAAGGAGCAAGCATCTTGTAATTTCATGGCTGCTGTCACCATCTGCAGTGATTTTGGAGCCCAAGAAAATAGTCTTTCACTGTTTCCATTGTTTCCCCATCTATTTGCGATGAAGTGATGGGACCAGATGCCATGATCTTCGTTTTTTGAATGTTGATTTGTAAGCCAGCTGTTTCACTCTCTTCTTTCACTTTCATCAAGAGGCTCTTTAGTTCCTCTTCACTTTCTGCCATTAGGGTGGTGTCATCTGCATATCTGAGGTTATTGATATTTCTCCCGGCAATCTTGATTCCAGCTTGAGCTTCAACCAGCCTGGAATTTCGTATGATGTACTCTGCATCTAAGTTAAATAAGCAGGGTAACAATACATATAGCCTTGAAATACTCCTTTTCCAATTTTGAATCCATTTGTTTCCATGTCCAGTTCTAACTGTTGCTTCTTCACCTGCATACAGGTCAAGATTATATCCTTTGCAGCCCAGGATGGAGAAGGCTGTATGTCTTCTGTATGTCTGTATGTCTCTATACAGACAGCAAAAACAAGACCAGGAGCTGACTGTGGTTCAGATCATAAACTCATGATTGCAAAATTCAGACTTAAGTTGAGGAAAGTAGGGAAAACCACCAGGCCATTCAGGTATGGCCTAAATCAAATCCCTTATAATCATACAGTGGAAGTGACAAATAGATTCAAGGGATTAGATCTGATAAACAGAGTGCCTGAAGAACATGGATGGAGGTTTGTAAGATTGTATAGGAGGCAGTGATCAAAACTATCCCCAACAAAAAAACACAAAAATGGAAAATGTTTATCTGAGGAGGCCTTACAAATAGCTGAGAAAAGAAGAGAAGTGAAAGGCAAAGGAGGAAAGGAAAGGTATACCCATCTGAATGGAGAGTTCCAAAGAATAGCAAGTGGGCTTTAGGAAACATTACTATGAACAAAGCTAGTGGAGGTGATGGAATTCCAGCTGAATTATTTCAAATCCTAAACGATGATGCTATTAAAGTGCTGTACTTAATATGCCAGCAAATTTGGAAAATTCAGCAGTGGCCACAGGACTGGAAAAAGTCAGTTTTCATTCCAATCCCAAAGAAAGGCAATACCAAAGAATGCTCAAACTACTGCACAATTGTACTCATCTCACATGCTAGCAAAGTAATTCTCAAAACTCTCCAAGCCAGGCTTCAACAGCACATGAACTGTGAAATTCCAGATGTTCAAGCTGAATTTAGAAAAGGCAGAGGAACCAGATATCAGATTGCCAACATCTGTTGGATCATTGAAAGAGCAAGGAAAATCCAGGAAAATATCTACTCCTGCTTCATTGACTAGGCTAAAGCTTTTGACTGTGTGGATCACAACAAACTGTGGACAATTCTTAAACTGACATACTGAAGATATCCAAATCAATAGTTGAAAAATCAATTGCACCAGCTTGGTGGCTCAGACGGTTAAGCGTCTGTCTACAATATGGGAGACCCGGGTTCGATCCCTGGGTCAGGAAGTTCCCTGGAGAAGGAAATGGCAATCCACTCCAGTACTATTGCCTGGAAAATCCCATGGACAGAGGAGCCTGGTAGGCTATAGTCCATGGGGTCACAAAGAGTCGGACATGACGGAGCGATCTTCACCATAATCACGGTAAGTTAAGTGCTAAAAACCTTGACCACATTTCCACATGCAATTCTCTGCTGAAATGTAAGGTAAATGTTCCATTTTTTAAAACAAATTGTGATGAGTGATGAAACAGAAGAGACTGTGGGGCAAGCAAAATGAACAACTGCCAACCACACCAAAGGCTGACGTTTATCCAAAGAAGATGATATTGTGTATATGGTAGGATTGGAAGGGAATCCTTTATTATGAACTCCTTCTGAAAAACCAAACAATTAATTCCAACAAGGACTGTTCCCAATTAAACCAACTGAAAGTAGCTCTTGATGAAAAGCATTTAGAATTAGTTAGCAGAAAATGTATAATCTCTCATCCAGATACCATAAGACTGTATGTTCGTTTCCTTGGTGACCAGGCAAAATCTGTTACAGCTTGGCTGGGAAGTTCTGATTCATTGGCTATATTCACCATACATTGTATCTTTGGATGTCCATTTATTTCAGTCTTTACAAATGTCTTAATGGAAAATATTTCAATTCCCTGGGAGACTTTAAAAGGCACCTGGAATGTTCTTTGCTCAAAAAGATAAAAAGTTTTGGAAGATAGAATTATGAAGTTGCCTGAAAAATGGCAGAAGGTAGTGGAACAAAAGGGTGAATACATTGTTCAATAAAGTTCTTGGTGAAAATGAAAAATGTGTCTTCACTTCAGAACCAAAGGAAAATTTTGGCTCACTCAATACTTTCTATGGGGAGGGAGGAGGGAGGAGGGAGGAGGGAGGAGGGTTCAGAATGGGGAACACATGTATACCTGTGGCAGATTCATTTCGATATTTGGCAAAACCAATACAATATTGTAAAGTTTAAAAATAAAGTAAAATTAAAAAAAAAAAAGAAATTCACAGCATCTTATTATTAATTGCTTTTCCAATATCCCCTTTGTATCTCAGTTGATCACATTCACTTTACAAAATTGTGAATATAGGCCATTTTTAAATCTATGAATCTCAATTTAGAATAATAAAAGAGGTGCTAGTGAACTGAGTTGTGTCCCCCAAAATTAATATGTTAAATGCCTAACCCCCAATGTGATAGTATTTGTAGATGGAGTGTTTGGGAGGCGATTAGGATTCAACAAGTTCATGAGGATGGGGTCCTCCTGGGGGGAATTAGTGCCCTTGGAAGAAGATGCCCCCGAGGCATCAGCCTGCTCTCTCCCTGCTCACAGGCTCTGAGGTAAGGCGGTGTGTGCTCACAGCTCCCTACCAACCAAGGGAAGAGGCCTTGTGGTGTCCACCCTGCCAGTACCTCGGTCGCAGACATCTCAGCCTCCAGAGGTCTGAGGAAATAAAGCTCTGCTGATTAAGCTGAAAGTTTCTGGTGTTTCATTATGGTAGCATGACCAGACTAGTAGAACGGATGTTATAAACATTTTTTATAAAAGGAGAGAGAGCAATAGGATCAATAGCATTAGGGCACTGATTTCGCTCCCGTAAGACGCCCATTTGAGGATCAATTTTGCACTACTGAAACCTGGTATTCGTTCTCCCTTTGTAACAGCATCCAGACTTTCCCAGGTGTATTATCTCTCTCCTATCGTGTCTTATCTGGGTTACTTGACCTTCCCATCAGGAAGGTGAAGTTGAGCTACAGCCTCTCATTGTCCTAACATTACCAAGTGTGGGTGAGAGACTGAAGTTTAGCAAGTTGGAGTTGCCTTTCCGCAACTTTGAATCCTGAAAAGATGGATATATTAAGGGAAGAAAACACCCCGTAGTGCCCTAGTGTCGTGCCTGGCTCTTCAGCCTTTGGCAGCATGCTTCCAATAAATTCTCCCTGTGGTTTAAGGAAGCATTGTATTAGAGAGCCTAACTGAAGCAGTGAGGAGAGGGAACACAATAAATGTTACTATATAATAGAAATAAAGACACAAGATATGCTTTATTTGTTGGTGGCAGGCATGGCTGACTATCTACAAACCCTAAGAAGCTCTCCAGTGCAAACTAGAGAGTTTGGTAAGAGAGCTACTTTTAAAATATCAGCAATAAATTTTACAATGAAAAATCTCCTTATACATAATTGTCGAGGCAGTCTGAGTGGGTTGGAAAAGAATTTCCAGACACAAAGAATTTCAGAAGGGAGAATTTATTAACAGCAAAAGGCAGAGACGATGGGGGTACTGTGAGCACAGTGAGCCAAACCCCTAACAGGCCAGGGAAGGTCGACAGGATGTTGTTAGAACAGTGGGCTGGCTCAAGGCACAGCTGTTGCTTTTAATGGGTGAGTAGTCAATTTTTATAGTCTCAAGACCAAAACAAAAAAAAAATTCCTGCTGGAAGGTTGGCATTAGGTGATTGGTTAGGGCTCAATAGTGTGACTATTTGGGTGGACATTTTTGCCAAATTTGGGGTCAGAAAGCCTGTTGGTGATGAGCAGGTGGGCTTTTGACAATGGTTTCAAAGGGGCTCAGTCAGATTAGGTGACCTTGTTTCTGGGCTCTGCTTCTGTGGCCTTGGGACAAGACTCCACAATAATAAACCTTTATAATACGGAAATAAATTTAGCAACAACAGATTAGAATCTACATAAGAAAAACATAAAATATTATTAAAAGATATAAAATAAGACCTGTTCATCCTAGAAAGGATTAATAATCACAAAAAAGCAATTTAATCCAAATTAATAAAATTAAAAAATCACGACCTGTTTTTTTTTTTTTCTTCTGAAGTAGAATAAGGAGAAAAGTACAAAAGTATTTAAAGATCAACATCTTTCTCCAAATCTGGAAAAATATTATTTGGGAGTAGAATGGGGAAGGAAGATATTAAAATATCAGAAAGTTACAGAGATCAAAACATTTACTCCAGGGAGAGATTTTATTTATTTATTTTTTTTATAAATTTAATTAAAATCCACACTGTTATTTATTTTCAAGAAGTTTAAATTCTCGAAGGGTACAGCATCACACGAATTCTGTGTCCAATGGCCTTAGCAGGAAGGTTGCTTCGGAATTTGGCACAAACCATGCCACTGTTTCCATGAGCTCGAGTTATCTTTCCCCAGATTACTCTGGTTTTGTTAGGTTTTCCACCAGGAGTTTCTGTGTTGTTCTTTGCTTTGTACTCATAAGCACATCTCTTGCCTAAATAGAATTCAGTTTCATCTCGAGCATATACACCTTCAATTTTCAGGAGAGCAGTGTGTTCCCTTTGGTTCTGTAGACCCCGTTCATAGCCAGCAAAAATGGTCTTGGACCACAGCCTTCCAGACATATTTGTCATTTTAGAAGTCCCATTCCCCGCAGGCCTTCACAGGGTCCAAGATGGTTGAAAGAGCCAGGAGAGATTTTAAACACAAATATACAAACAATACAAATGTTGGAAAGGAATTTAACAGACCATTTGAGTGATAACACCTTTTAAAACAATGCAGGAAACACAAAAGTCCAGAGAGAAAATGATGGACATTTGTTACTAAACAAAAGTTAAGTATTTCTGTACAAATATCCTAAAAAATATATCACAAAATAAAAATAATAGAGTATTCCCATTCATGATAAAATTGGACTGAGGAATTAATCTGCAAAAGAATATCTCCAGAGACTTACAGAAACACTGAGATACCACCGCACACACACCAGGATGGCAAAAATTAAATATCAAGTGTAAGTGGATCAAGTAGAATATCCGTACACTGCTGGTGGGATTAAAAGTGGCTTCAGCCAGACTGAAACACGGCTTGGCAATACCTGCTAAAGATGAATATCTGATACAGGACTTCTACTCTGGTGTATTCTCAGGAGAAATACATACACATGTTTCTCAAAAGGCATGTACTAATTGAACATAGCAGCTCTATTTGTAATAGCTCCAAACTGGAAGCTACCAATATAGATGGCAGCTGTTAGATTCAGCAACCCCCCTTCTGGCCCCATATCCAAGGGAAATGAAAACAAATTATCGAAGAGATGTCTGAACTCCTATGTTTATGCACCATTCACAATAGCCAAGCTATGCAAACAACCTAAGTGCCCATCAACGGATGAATGTTTTATATACACATACAGTGGAACACTATTCAACCATGAGAAAAAAGAAAATTCTGCCATTTGCAACAACATGGATAGAACTTGAAGATACTATACTAAGTGAAATAACTCAGAGAAAGGCAAATGCTGTATGATCGATCTCTTAGAGGTGATAGCTAAGAAAAAAATCCCTGAATTCATAAAAGCAGAGCATAAGAAGGTGATTAAGAGGAGCTGGTGCCTAGGGGAAGGGTAAAGATATTGTTTAAAGTTACATACTTGCAACTAGGAGACAAATAAGAGCTCTAATACTCAGTGCAGTGATTATAGACAACAACTGCTGCTGCTAAGTCACTTCAGTCGTGTCCGACTCCGTGCGACCCCAGAGACGGCAGCCCACCAGGCTCCCCCGTCCCTGGGATTCTCCAGGCAAGAACACTGGAGTGGGTTGCCATTTCCTTCTCCAATGTGAAAGTGAAAAGTGAAAGTGAAGTCGCTCAGTCGTGTCCGACTCTTAGCGACCCCATGGACTGCAGCCTACCAGGCTCCTCCATCCATGGGATTTTCCAGGCGAGAACACTGTGTTATAAACTTTAAGCTTGCTGAGACTAGATCTCATATGTTCCCAACACTAAAAGAAATGATTATGTGAGGTGACAAAGTTGTTACCAAATGCTATGATGGTAATCAGACTGCAATACAAATGGATCCAATCAATATGGAGTATAACTTATACAATTTGTATGTCAAATACATCTCAATTTTAAAAATTTGATCATATGACTGGGGGAAAATTTATCTATCTAAACTTCAGTTTCTTCTTTTACAAAATGGAGCTAATGGTGGAACTTACCTTGTAAGGTTATGAAGTTAATTGATAAAAGACAAAGTTTGCAGAACTATTTCTATTACACAGTATGTGCTCAGTAAACAATAGTAACATTAGGAGGAGTTAGGAAGAGGAGGGGACATAGAAGTAGTAGTCGTAATACCAGTATTAAAGAGGAAAAAGAAATTTACATGTAGCACCAATTTTTATCTATTAGATTGACATAAATGTAAAAGTCTGATGACACCAGCGTGTGCAGAAACAGGTGTTCATATGTGTCTGGTGGAGGTGAGAATTGCTACCTCTCTTGAGAAAAATAAATATATGCATTACAATAGCAATTAAAAATATTAAAGCTTTTGACCTAATAATCCCATGTTGGAAATACATGTTTTAAGAATAATCAATGTTTTTTTGCTAATTTGGGGAGGGAAATTAATATAAAAAGAAAAGATTAAAGCACACCAATGTTGAAATACTCTTAAAAAGAAACTTAGCAAGTGTGGTTAGGAATGTTAAGGTACGGCCTGCCTCCTGCTTCTGGATTCGGTCTAAGCCCTAACACACAGAAGGCCGGCTCCGCCTCGGTTGAATTTCTCATCTTCCTATACTGTGTTCCTTTCACTTCCTCCGCTGGGCCCTGTGATCCGACATCCTCAGGCTCTGGGAGCACGCTCTTTCTGCTCACGGAAAGATCAGGAACAAACACTCCTCGGCTCCTCACCTGATTTCTCTGGGCTTAATTCATCTCACATCATTTTACACATCTATTTTGGCTGTGGGTCTTCACTGATGCGCGCAGGCCTTCTGTAGCTGTAGCACGTGGTCTTAGCTGCCACGCAGCGTGTGGGACCTTCGTGATGGAACTCGTGTCCCCTGCTTTTCTTTTTTCTCTTCTATTTCAAGATGGCTAACATTTTTTGCCAAGAATAAATGTTAAATTTTGTCAACTGATTTTTCTGCATGTATTGAGACAAACAGTTTTTCATTTTTAGTCTGTAAGCATGGTGAATTATATTGATTGATTTTTAATGTTACATTAACCCCAGATAAATCTTTTTTATTAGATACATAAACACAGGATTATTATGACCTATTGATTAATTTATCCTGATATTATTATTAAATGACCTGTTCTCCTTTAGTTTAAAATTTGCTTTGATATTCATATATCCGCTCTAGCTTTCTTTTCATTAGTGTTAGCATGCTGTATCTTTAAAAATCTTTTAAATTTTAACTATGTATGTCTTTATATTTAAAATGGGTTTCTTATAGGCACCATATAATAATGCCCTACTTTTTAATCCAATTTGACAATCCTTGAATTTTAATTGGAGTGGTTAACAACTTAATGTTACTATTGATATTGTTGGGTTAAAATCTACCAGTTTGTTATTTACTTCCTGTTTGTTCAATCTGTTCTTTGTTTCATTTTCCTTCTTTCTGTGCCTTCTTTGGGTTAATTTGTGATTTTTAAAAAATCGATTTATCTCCTTTGTAGACTTATTGGTTGCACTTCTTTATTGTGTTATTTTGATAGTTGTTTTAGGATTTCTAGAAACATCTTTAACTTACCACAGTTTATCTTGAGTGATACTACATCACTTGACGTACACTATACTGCTGCTGCTGCTAAGTTGCTTCAGTCATGTCTGACTCTGTGTGACCCCATGGACTGCAGCCTCCCAAGCTCCTCTGTCCATGGGGTTTTCCAGGCAAGAGTACTGGAGGGGGGTGCCATTGCCTTCTCCAGATGTACACTATAAGGACCCATAATAGAGAAGGACCCTATGGTCCTTGCCCCCCATGTCCTCAGCCTGCCTTTTGTTGGTAGAAAAACTTTAGCCCAAGAATAAGTTTAATCATAGAAGTGAGAAAATGCAGAAACAAAAGGAAGCAGTCAAAGAAGACCAAATAATAATAGTTTGGGCAGTAAGCAAAAGGTCTGTTGATAATATTTTCAGCCCTCTCCTGTGAGATGTCTTGTAGATACTGAAACACCCACCAGGTGGAAGAAGTTAGCTACCTGATGAACAGACTAGCCAGGCTGTGAGTTGCCAACTCTGCAAGAACTGGCCTCAAAGAAATGAGAACAAACCAATCCTGGAACTGAAGATTACCTGTACTTTAAACAACCAAGATGATGCTGGTCAGACCACAGATGACCAATTTCAAGACGACTGTCAGAGCTGACTGTGCTGTTTCTGCATGTAGCCCCTCCCTCTGTCTATAAAAGCTCTTGCCCATTGATAGTCAGTGGGGGGAGTTGGCCTCTGGATAAGCATCTGTGCTCCTCGCACCCATTGCCAGCGTCCAAAATCAAGCAAACTTTCATTTCCAACAACCTGGTTTCTTTATTGGCTTTTGAGTTGCAAGCATCCAGATCCCACTTTCAGTTACAATAATATTATATTTCCATTTCTCTACTCCCAGCCTTTGTGTTATCATCATATATTTCAATTCTGTGTATGTTGTAAACATCATGTACCTTGCTGTTTTCACTTTAAACAGTTAATTTTCTTTTAAGGAGATTTTGAAAATGAGAAAACAAGTATTTTATATTAACTCATGCGGTTACCATTTCCAGGGCTCTTCATTCCTTATGTGGATCCCAAATTTCCATCTGGTATCATTTTACTTATCCTGAAGCATTTCTTTTAACATTTCTTACAATGCAAGTCTGATGATTATAAATTCTGTCCATTTTCATATGTCTGAAAGAGTCTTTATGTCCCCTTCATTGTTTAAAGAGGTTTTCCTTGGGTACAGACATCTAAATGGATGGTTTTATTCTTTCAGTACTTTAAAGACGTTCCACTGTCATCTAGCCTACTTATGTTCAGCTGGCATTCTGATCTTTTTTCTTCGTATGCAATATACCTTTTCTTCCCCTGGGTGCTTTTACATTTTCCTCTTTATCACTGGTTTTAAGCAATTTGATTAATATAAGCTTTGGTAAACAACAGACTGGTTCCAAATAGGAAAAGGAGTACGTCAAGGCTTGTATATTGTCACCCTGCTTATGTAACTTATATGCAGAGTACATCATGAGAAACGCTGGACTGGAAGAAACACAAGCTGGAATCAAGATTGCAGGGAGAAATATCAATAACCTCAGATATGCAGATGACACCACCCTTTTGGCAGAAAGTAAAGAGGAACTAAAAACCCTCTTGATGAAAGTGAAAGTGGAGAGTGAAAAAGTTGGCTTAAAGCTCAACATTCAGAAAATGAAGATCATGGCATCCGGTCCCATCACTCCATGGGAAATAGATGGGGAAACAGTGTCAGATTTTATTTTTGGGGGGCTCCAAAATCACTGCAGATGGTGACTGCAGCAATGAAATTAAAAGATGCTTACTCCTTGGAAGGAAAGTTATGACCAACCTAGATAGCATATTCAAAAGCAGAGACATTACTTTGCCAACAAAGGTCCGTCTAGTCAAGGCTATGGTTTTTCCTGTGGTCACGTATGGATGTGAGAGTTGGACTGTGAAGAAAGCTGAGCGCCGAAGAATTGATGCTTTTGAATTGTGGTGTTGGAGAAGACTCTTGAGAGTCCCTTGGACTGCAGGGAGATCCAACCAGTCCATTCTGAAGGAGATCAGCCCTGGGATTTCTTTGGAAGGAATGATGCTAAAGCTGAAACTCCAGTACTTTGGCCACCTCATGCAAAGAGTTGACTCATTGGAAAAGACTCTGATGCTGGGAGGGATTGGGGGCGGGAGGAGAAGGGGATGACAGAGGATGAGATGGTTGGATGGCATCACTGACTTGATGGACGTGAGTGTGAGTGAACTCCGGGAGTTGGTGATGGACAGGGAGACCTGGCGTGCTGCGATTCATGGGGCCACAAAGAGTCGGACACGACTGAGCGACTGAACTGAACTGAACTGAACTGAAGCTTTGGTATAGTTTCCTTCATATTTCTTGTGATTGTCTTCACTGAGCTCTTTGTGTGTGTGTGTGTTTAGTTGCTCAGTCGTGTCTGACTCTGTGCGACCCCATGGACCATAGCCCACCAGGCTCCCCTGTCCTTGGGATTCTCCAGGCAAGAATACTGGAGTGGGTTGCTATTTCCTTCTCCAGGGGTCTTCTGGATCCAGGGATCGAACCTGAATCTCTTGTGTTTCCTGCATTGGCAGGCAGATTCTTTACCACTGTGCCTCCTAGGAAGCTACTTATTGTTTTCTATTAACTCTGCCACCTGTGTCATCTTTGGTTTGGTTTTGATTGTGTTTTTCTCCTTTTTGTGGGTCATATTTTCCTGCTTTTTGTATTTGTTGGGTGTTTTTTATTGGATGCCATGAATTTTCAATATTTTCTTCATATGAGCTTGTGGATATTTTATAACTATAAACATAGTTAAGCTTTCTTCTAGGCATAGAAGACATCCAATTGTTAGAAGCCAGGGTGGTGCCAGTATCCTACAATGCAGCTCTCCACCCTCAGAAAAAGAGCTGTCTGTCCCCAAATGGCATTAGTGTTGAGATTGACAAAACCAACTTTGGTCTTTTTGGGTGTTATCCTTCTGGACTTTGGAGAGCTTCTTCATATACATGTTCTGCTGGGCGCTCAGAGCATCAGGGGACCTTGCTTGATTCTCTGGCGTCTCTGCACACACCCTACTCTCGGAACTCTGCCCTGAGAACGCTGGCTATCTTGGCTATTCCTCCTCACAAATCTGCGTCCTCAATTCAAGACTGCTGGGTTTAGTCTGGATGCCCAGCCTCATTCTGACCGCAGACTGGACACTCTCTAGGCAGCAGCTAGAGCAACCTTAGGGTTCTTATTTCTTTCTCTTCTCTAATGGATTGCTATTCTACAGATATTCAGTGTCCTGGAAGACAATTTTTCTTATATACTTTTCTGATTTTTAATTTAAAATAAAACCTTTTCCAGGCGGAAAGATAAGCCTCATCCTTGCTACTCCATCTTGTCTTGGAGCAGAAGTCCTGCTTTTGACATTTTTGAGATCCAGTTAGAATTAAATCATTGATCAAAGTGAAGTGAAAGTTGCTCAGTCGTGTCTGACTCTGTGAGTCCATGGACTATACAGTCCATGGAATTCTCCAGGCCAGAATACTGGAGTGGGTAGCCTATCCCTTCTCCAGGGGATCTTCCTGACCCAGGAATTGAACTGGGGTCTCCTGCATTGTAGGCGGATTCTTTACCAACTGAGCTATCAGAAAAGCCCAAGCTAGCAGTCCACAGCTGAATCTTTCTCAGAAGTGTTTTTGTTGTTTGTTTCTTTCAAATAAGTTATCCATGTTGAAAATGATGAAGTTTTCATATAGTAATCCATATTTCCTCTTGACCTGCCTCTTGAGAAACCTGTATGCAGGTCAGGAAGCAACAGTTAGAACTGGACATGGAACAACAGACTGGTTCCAAATAGGAAAAGGAGTACGTCAAGGCTGTATATTGTCACCCTGCTTATTTAACTTCTATGCAGAGTACATCATGAGAAATGCTGGGCTGGAAGAAGCACAAGCTGGAATCAAGATTGCCAGGAGAAATATCAATAACCTCAGATATGAAGATGGCACCACCCTTATGGCAGAAAGTGAAGAAGAACTAAAGAGCCTCTTGATGAAAGTGAAAGAGGAGAGTGAAAAAGTTGGCTTAAAGCTCAACATTCAGAAAACGAAGATCATGGCATCTGGTCCCATCACTTCATGGAAAATAGATGGGGAAATAATGGAAACAGTGGCTGACATTATTTTTCTGGGCTCCACAATCACTGCAGATGGTGATTGCAGCCATGAAATTAAAAGATGCTTACTCCTTGGAAGGAAAGTTATAACCAGCCTAGACAGCATATTCAAAAGCAGAGACATTACTTTGCCAACAAAGTTCCATCTTGTCAAGGCTATGGTTTTTCCAGTAGTCACATATGGATGTGAGAGTTGGACTATAAAGAAAGCTGAGCACCAAAGAATTGATGCTTTTGAACTGTGGTGCTGGAGAAGACTCTTGAGAGTCCCTTGAGAGATCCAACCAGTCCATCCTAAAGGAGATCAGTCCTGGGTGTTCATCGGAAGGACTGATGTTGAAGCTGAAACTCCAATATTTTGGCCACCTGATGCGAAGAGCTGACTCATTTGGAAAGACCCTGATGCTGGGAAAGATTGAGGGCAGGAGGAGAAGGGGTCGCCAGGGGACGAGATGGTTGAATGGCATCACCGACTCGATGGACATGAGTTTGGGTGGACTCTGGGAGTTGGTGATGGACAGGGAGGCCTGGCATGCTGTGGTTCATGGGGTCACAAAGAGTTGGACACGACTGAGCGACTGAACTGAATCCATATTTCCAGCTATTCTTGATGCAGCAATCCTGGGGATATGTCAAAACAACTGTAGAGTATTTAGAGCCTTTAGCATAAAGGCTTTGCATGGGGTGGGGGTTAGAGTAGGGCTGGATATCTTCTTCATTGCCCTGTGTTTCATGCTCCATTTTGCTCCATCCCGCCTTGTGCCCAGGATACTGGCTTCAATGACTACATCCTGAGACTTCTTGGTCCTCTGGCTTTGCATTGCGTTTGGCCAATCAGAGGCCTGGCAGGGAAGTTGAGAGTGGGAGAAGAGTTTGGCTGCCTATTTGCTGGTTGACTACAGGGTGGCCAAATCCTTTTTTGAAAAGTTGCAGCTTTTGGCAAATGCTGGGGGCTCAGACAGTAAGGAATCTGCCTGCAATGCAGGAGACTTGGGTTCAGTCCCTGGGTCAGGGAGATCCCTTTGAGAAGGGAATGGCAACCCACTCCAGTGTTCTTGCCTGGAGAATCCCATGGACAGAGGAGCCTGGCGGTCTACAGTCCAGAGGGTCACAAAAGAGTCAGACACAACTGAGTGACTAACACACACACACCCATTCTTATCCGTCCTTGCCCACGTTGTGTCTCTCTGGGTCCCAGTGACCATGCCTAAGTGCAGGAGGCTTCGAAGCAGAGCAACCATGGAACACTTGATGGACATGACTGCCCCAGCTACCGAGACTCCAGAAGGAGCCCTGATTCCTCAGGACCAGGTTAAGAATGAGACTCACAAGTTGTTTTCTAAAACTCCAATGGGAAAGCAGGCATGACAGAACACTGGAATACTTGCTTTCCCTTTCCCAGCAAGTTTGTGCTTGTTTTGTTTTTCTTAAAGGGAAAGAGGCATAGGGGGAAATCATTTGAGGCACCACCCCCAGATTAAGGTGTAATTGCATTGTTAGAGGTTCTCTTCTGTTTGCATGCTTTCAGAAGACTGTTTCATCAGGATGGCTAGGATTACCTCCTTCAGACTGGTCTATTTATAACACAATATATTTTGACAACTCTGAGCAGAAGAGTCCCTAAAGGAAATATTGATACCACCATACATTTTATTCTAATCCTATTTTCACTCATTCTGATCTCAGTTTAATGGTATTCAGCCTTAGAGTACAAATACACTCCAAGTACAGGCATACGAGTGCATTTTTGTGTACTAACTCAATCCCAGCTCCTCTGATTTTCTGTAGCAGCTATGTGGTCTCTACCTGCAGCTTCTACATATTTAGTGATGAGCGCAGTGTAGTTGGTTAATTAACTCAACACTCACTTGGTTGAAAAGGTGGTGCAGAAGAAAAACTGGAATCCTGGAAGAAGTAAAATGTCAAAGAACATTCTTGGATTTTAGATGTATAAAATAAAAGATAACACCTGCCTGTCAAGATTAAGAAAAGCAGCAAATATGTAGGGTAAATTTACTACCCTAGTTGAGTTGAGTATAGGTCAAAGAGCGAGAAGAAACAGACACCACTCCACGACAGGTCTAGATTTTAGAAAAAAAATCAGAGAAAGATGAATCATTGATCCATTGAGATCTCAAATACTTTTCATTTCAAATATTCTGAAAAACAACAGAAAAATAATTAAAAACTATGCTTTAGAATTTAACGTTTTCATGACTAGATATTTCACACACTTCTGAAACGGTTTATGTTGATAGTGTGGGTTCCAGGGACTCCCCTGGTGGGCAGTGGCTAAGAATTGTGCTCCCAGTGCAGGGGGCCTGGGTTCAAACTCCGGTCGGGGAACTAGATCCCACACGCCACAACAAAGACTGAGGATCCCTTGTGCCACAGCTAAGACCCAGTGCAGCCAAATAAATAATTATTAAAAAAAAAAAGTCTAGGGTCCACACTCTGGTTTCTCTTCAGATCATATACATCTTTCACCTTTTAAAGTATAGGCCCACCCCACGGTGTGGTGCAGAGCCAGCGGACTCCCCGGGGCACGTCAGCCCTGGGGGCTCTCCTTTCTGTCACGTGTGCTCACAGCCATAGCCACCACAGTGTCCCTCAGATCTCCAATCCAGGGGGGAGGAGTCCAGTTGCCCAGGCTGTTAAAACTGGGACACTGCATGAAGAAACGGTGACCACCAAAGACAGACGATTGTAGCCAACCTTCTGACTGCCTGGTGGCCGGTGGAATAGGTGATGATTTGGTGCCTGCAACGGGGATATAGTAACACATGTAGGGGTTAAATCCACCCTTGTTATTCACAGAATTACCATGGTATTCTTAGTCACGAATTGCATCCCAATTCCAGAAGTCCTAAGCTGTGCACTGTGGATAGTAACCTGGCAATCCCTAGGATGCTCCCCAACCTCTTCCCTTCCCCAGGTCCCCTGCTCAGGTCTCCCTTCCACTCTAAACTCACTGATAAGAAACCATTTCTCCTTACTTATCACAGATGAAATCACCACCTCCCTATAGCAACCACCGAGCTAGTTGACAGCCCTTTTTATCACTTATGATTTCCAAATGATGTTTGTCAATTCTGGAAACATATTTTTAAGGCAATTAGGAGATTGATAATTTGCCCTGGGAATAGAAAAGCAAATAATCACACACTTTATCACTTTGTTACGCATTGGTTTACTATGATTTCTTAGCAATCTGTGTGTAGCAAACTGCTTCAATAAATATGGATCAATCTTATCCACTGAGGTACTTTGTCCATCTTCTCACTTGATTTCAATGACCCAGGTTCCTAGAGGGCAACAGTTACTTTCCTGTGATGATACATAAAGAGCAGAGACGTTAGATTTTTGGTTCACTCTGCTTAATGTCACAATCAAAATGTCATGATGACGCACTATCTTTAAGAGATATCTGCAATCCCATCTTCACTGTGGCGCTCTTCACACTAGCCAAAAGACGCAAACCACTAACCTAACTGTCCGTCCACGGGGGAATGGGAACATGAAAATTGGCAGGTATATTATTTAGCCATAAAAAAAGAAGGAAACCCTGCCTTTTGCAACAACATGAATGGACTTTGTGGGCATGATCTATATTTTGAATTTTTATTTTATATTGGCGTACAGATGATCAACAATGCTGTATTAGTTTCGTGTGTCCAGCAAAGTGATTCATTTATACATGTACATGTATCTATTCTTTTTCAAATTCTTTTCCCATTTAAGTTATTACAGAATATTAAGTAGCATTCCCTGTGCTATACAGCAGGTCCTTACTAGTTATCTGCTCTGAACACAGCAATGTGTACATGTCAAGGCCAAACTCTCAATCTATCCCTCCCCTACCCCAACCTCCCCGCTTGGTAACTCTAAGTTCATTTTCTAAGTCTATGCTGCTGCTGCTGCTGCTCAGTCGCTTCAGTTGTATCTGACTCTGTGCTACCCCATGGACTGTAGCCCACCAGGCTTCTCTGTCCATGGGGATTCTCCATGCAAGAATACTGGAGTGGGTTGCCATGCCCTCATCTAGGGGATCTTCCCAACCCAGGGATCGAACCCAGGTCTCCTGCATTGCAGGTATATTCTCTACCATCTGAGCCACGGTGGAAGCCCAAGAATATTGGAGTTGGTAGCCTGTCCCTTTTTCGGGGGATCTTCCTGACCCAGGAATCAAACCAGGGTCTCCTTCATTGCAGGCGGATTCTTGGGGTCCACCTCTCCCTACTTTCTTATATGTTTGTAATTGTCCATAATCATTTTTGAGTAAATTTAAAAATCTTTCAAACAACAAGGTCCTACTGTATAGCAGAATGAACTATACCCAATCTCCTGGGATAAATGATATGAAAAAGAGTATTTAAAAATAATGTATATAGGTGTATAATGGAATCACTTTGCAGTACAGCAGAAATTAGCACATTGTAAATCAACTATTCTTCAGTAAAAATGTAAAAAATTAAAAATCCTACGGAAAAAAATCTTTCATTTGCCAATGAATGCACTTGAGTTGACCACTATGTATTGTGTTGTAAAAGTAGTAACTGATAATGCCTCCTGGACTTCTCTGGTGGTACAGTGGGTAAGAATCCACCTGCCAAAGCAGGGGCCACGCTTCTATCCGTGGTCCAGGGAGATTCCACATGCTTCAGAGCAACTAAGACCATGTGCTGCAAGTACTGAGCCCCAGGGTCACAGCCACTGAAGCCCCTGGGCTTAAATCCAGTGTTCCAAAACTAAAAGGAGCCCTTGCTCTGGCAACTAGAGAAAACCCACGCGCAGCCAAGAACAGCACAACCAAAAATTAAATAATCAGTATCTACTAATACTACTCACAGCTGCTCAACAGCTTACAAAGCAGTGAAGTTCATCCTGCCCTCTTTGGTCCTGGGTAATACATCAGACGAGCCAGCTGTGACAGCAGCTACTGAGCGGTGACCCAGGACTAGAATTTAAAGTCTTCCAACTTCAGCTTCCCGGCTCCTGCCCCCACACCAAGGAGCTTTGAGAAGAAGGAGGGGAGGTGGCATGAAGAAGACCTCCTTGCAGAAGCTGCATGGCCTGGGGCGCCTTACTCGCGGTGGCCGCCAGATGGCGAAGCCTGCCCGCCACCCGGAACCCGCAGCATCAACGGAACTGCGGCTGGACCCACCGCCAAGGGCGCGGCGCCCAGTGAGCGGAAAGCTGGGTCCAGCCTGGGGTTACAGAAGTTACTGTGCGCGCCCTGCTGCCTCCACGAAAGCTTCTAGAAGGATGCTAAGGACTTTTTAGGGAGGCGGGGACATTTTAAGTGGAGGTGGGGGTGTTCACACCATGATGCCCAAGATAAGAAGAGACCCGGCGCTTCTGGGATGGCCAACGGTCCATCAGAAGTTGGCCACTTTGGAGACTACCTCCAAGGGTCTGCCGTGTCTGGAGCAGCCACGTCCTTCCCCCAGTGACTTGATGCGTCCTCGGCGACACGCAAAGGGCTCCTAGGGCCGAAGAAGAAAGGGGGAGAAGGTGGAGCAGTCGCCAGAAGTTAACTTCTTTTAAGCTGTAATAAGGAGAAATTCAGTGGCCACCAAGGTCAGAGTCACCATCATGTTTAAAAAAAAAAAAATTATCTTAGTTTAAGCCTGTCCACGAACGGTTCAGCTCACGGACGGGGGAAGAAATGCAACTCCTGCGAGTTCGGGCAAACGGAATCCCAGTGAACCCCAAGTGCAGGCGCTGCTCCCAAGTGTCCGCGGGGCGCAGGAGGGGTTCGATTCCAACGAAAACGCGCGCAGGTGGACGGATTCCGCAGGTTCCAGCCTCCCGGACTGGATTGGTGGAGTTCGCACCTTCGAAAGCTTAGACTCATTTACAGAAGGGGACTGGATCAAGCCCACCAACGGAGTTTTGCAAATTGCCTTTAAAAGTGCGTCCCGAGGCTGCCGAAATCCTCGCGAGGTGAAAAGCCAAACTCTTGGAGACTCTCAGCGCGGTGGGAGACATCGCCACGAGAGCAGAGCGGGACAGGGGAAGCGTCCAGACGAGTGAAGAATGAGTGCTTTCACTTTTTATCCCCACTGGAGGTTCAATTTCGATTAAAAGCAAGGGGCAAGCTGAAATGTGTTTATTTCGGAGCGTTTCCACGACTCCTGCAGAATTAAAAAACAAACAAACAAACACGGCATCGTACCCCCGGCCTGTTTGGTTCCGAGATAAGGAAGAGCCTGAAGAGGAAATGGAAGAGCGCGAGTCTGCCTTTACCCCTAGGCTGAAATCTAATCAGAGGCGGCTGAAAAGGAAGGAGGTTGGACCAAAAGCTGATCTGGAGCCTTTAAACCCCCGTTGAAGAGTGGGGAGGTGATTCCTTGCAGATGCCGAGTAGGCTCCAAGCCCCAGCCCTGGTTTACAGGGTTAAGAGTTTAGCTGCTCCTTCCACTCTTGCCCTATTTCTTTCCAGATTCCTCTCGCCTTTTCCAGTGGGTGGTTCCCCACTCCACCACCAGGATAGCTACCCTGCGCCCCAGCACTTCTGGGCTTCAGTTGCCTGAAGAAGGAATCCCGAGTCAGCGAGGAGAGAACTCGTGCCGGGGCGAGGTAGGGGGCAGAGGAAGGTCCTGATCCGAGTTCTCCCCAAAGCAGCAAAGAATTCCCGAGACTACGAGTGGAATATGGATTTTGTTGTTGTTGGCCTTCTTTTTAAAGACTCAGACAACCAAAAAGTGTTTGGCGATGTAAATTAGGACACGCGAAGAAGATGACAATAATATTTCCAAGTCAGAGTCGGGTCGTTTTTGCGCTTCTCCTGCATTGCAGTTTGTCTACTTCGAGATTTCTGTTTGGGGTTACAACGGAAGGGAGCCAGCAGAACCCTCCCAAGCCTGTGTCCTCCCCACCCCCCCCCCCCCCCCCAGCTCAGGCAGTCTGCGCGGGCGCAAACGCTGGGACCCCCGGGGGTGAATGTAAACAAACGGGGCGCCGAGTCCTTGATCTTTATTTAAATAGAAGCTTGTTTATCGGTGTCATTCTAGGAGGATTAATTAGATACATCTCTTCACAATTTGGTGTCTGACACTCCATCTTAGGAATGCCTTATCACAAGGTGTTAATTGGGGCCACTCAGCCACTTACGTTTCTATTAAACACTGTGAGGGACTTTTCACAAGTACCAGGTTCTTTTTACTGTACGGTGCAAAAATATACAGCCCTGGAAATAGACTGGGGCCGGTGTCTGCTCCATCCCGGAGGTGATTAGCATTTGCAGTCTTTCCAGAAGGCAGAAGAGGAGAACGTCGTTTCGAAATTCCATCGTATCTCCCAATACGGTCGGGTTCCTTGGGGTTGGGGGAGGGGAGAGCGCAGACGGCTTGGGGCAGGGGGTGTGCTCCTTGACGTCCTCCTCCGTCTGAATTTATCATCCCCAACAAACACACATAAGCCAAATTTCAAGGCTTTAGCTTCCAGCTCCGGTAAAGTTCGGGGCGTTTTGAACAGGCATCGCCGGAGGAGCGGGTATAGAGACCCAGACCTCAAGGTCACGGACGGCGCAGGAAGGATGACTCGGAGCCGGGAAGGGCGGTGGGAATGCGAACCCCGGCCGAGGCGAGGCGCGAGCTCGCGGCGGCCTTAATTGGGCGCGGAAGGGGAGGAGGGCCCGGCCGATCGCTCGCCGCCCAGCACTAATCCTCTTAGCAGCTGCATTTCCGCGCCACGCAGTTAGCAGAATGACCCTCCCGTTCAGACCTTTACCCCGAGAGGGTCGGGAGGGGGCTGGAAAAGATTGCAAACCGGGCCAGAAGCCGTCTGCCGATAAGCGCGGCAGGGCGTCTGGCAGCGGGACAAAGGGCCCTCCGCCACACTCCTGGATTTAACTCTTCGGCGGGCCCAGGACTCAGTCGGGGGATGGAGTGGCACTTGCCCTCCCTGGGACTGAGAGCCTAGGAAGCGGCGCTAAACGCTAGGTGACCGACTCCGCAGCCGCCCCGCACAGAGCGCTCCCGCCGCAGAGCTCGCGCCCCGGCCCGGAGCTGCCCCCCCATCCCCAGAGCCTGGGGCTCAGGGAAGGAGGAAGCCGCGTAGCGGGGGTGGAGGCGGCCCGCACCCGCCTGACCTCGGGGGATCCGGAACTCGTGGGTGCTCAGAGGGCCGCGAGGGTGCCCGGGGAGCCCACGTGGGGTCGAGGATGGGAGGCCCGGGAGCGGCCCGGAAGCCGAGGACTTGGGGGTGGAGGCTCGCTCGGTTCCATCAAGCCTGCTGCGGGCAGTCTCGCACCGCCCCTCCTCGGCCCCAGCTCCCATTGTCCAGACTTCCCAGAGCGGCGAGGAAACAACCCCATTCACCTTCAAGAAAAAAAGATAAAGAAGAACATCCCCACCCCCTCGAGAGGACAGTGTCCACTTAGAGATTCTAGGGCCTTCCGTGGGGGGAGCGGGTTGGTGGAACTGTGTTCCTGCTGGAGGAAAGTGGAGAAAGCAGACTAAGATATTTGAAACGAAGATGAAAACCCATCGTACAGATGACAGAGTTAGGCCTGTTCCCTTAACGAACCACATTTATTAAAAATGACTACGACTGTACATAAAAATCCAAGGTCTCTAGAAAGCCTATAAGAGCTGGGGCGTTAAGGTTTCTGCTTCCTCAGGTTACCAAGTTGGGTAGTGGGGGTGGTGGAGGAAGAGGATGACGCAGGGAGTTTTCCTTAACACCGTTTCAAGTTAGTACAGTAGCTGAATACATTCTTAACTAGCTAAGAAGTAAACAGAATATTCCCATATGTTGCCCCCTGCTCCAGTAGCTGTGGTCCAATGATTTGCAAATTCTTTACAAAACCAAAGCACCAATTTTACATAATCTCATATACCTATGTAACTATTTATACAATATTTTCCACATTATTCTACAGTGTATCTAAGCACACACAACTGTACAGTTTAAAATTCTCCTTTTTTTCTTTTTGGCGACCCCCTTGCTGTCTCCTGAGTCCTATGAGGCCCCCGGCTGGCCCCCAGGGGCACACAGCAGAGGCCTAGCACATGAGGTGACTGAACCTGGGCAAACATGGCTTGTTTCAAAGCCTGGGAAGATCAGTCAGGCCAAACCAGCACCTTCACAAAGCTCTTCTTGCCTCCCAGGCTTCACGTCTTCTTTCCCTAGCAGAAAGTTAACAGCAAAAATTTCCTTGTTGAAGCTTAAGGCCCACCCTTCTCTCCCAGAAGCAAAACCATCTTACCACTCTGGGTTTCTATTTGCTTACAGATTTACAGATTAAAAAAAAAAAAAACACCAAAGCTTTCAACATCTTTGATAGCGCTAGGCCCTCCGTCTCCACAGCCCCAGTTCACTGAATGTCTAGTGTCTCCAATAAATAAATCCGTAACTTTGAATCACCTTCAAATTTAAAAACACTTGAAAGTCCTCTGTTAATTTCATTAAAAAGAAAAAAAAAAAAGTCTAGGCTTGTTTCAGTTACCTGCAGCAGTCAAAAAGCTTTGGCACCTTCTTTTAGAGAATTGCACAAAACAGGACACATCGGGGTGGAAGGCAAATGTCTTTTTGGCAACAACCTAGGCGAAGAAGACAACAGAAACACCACCCAGTCCATGGGCAAACGGTGAGCTCATTTTGACAAGGTTAAAATAACTCTTTAGGGAGTTGTGTAAAAAGCATAATAACCCCCCATGCCTTTTGAGGAGTCTTTACTGTATTCTTCAGCGTTAATGTCCTCACACTTTATGGAGGGAGAATTTTCATTGCTAGAGGTGCTAGGAGACAGCCGCCTTCGCTTACAAGCACTGGTGTATACCCCCGAATCGTTGGAGTCGAGAGATTTGATGGATGGGGGTGTCTCTATCCAAGAAGAGCCAATTTCTTCTTTGACTTTCTCCTTGGAGAGCTGATCTTCAGAGAACCCTGGGGGGCTTGTTCGGGAGGTCCATGGGAGTCCAGCTGCCATCTTCCTCTGATAAGAGCCTCTGCCTCCCCACCCTGCCATCGCTGGGAAGGCAGGGTCGGGGTAGTACCCCAGGGCATGGGACGTCTGGAGGGGCAAGGATTTAATGCCATACGGGAGCAAGGTGCTGGAAGAATACTCAGACTCATAGGAACCGATGTCTATTTTGTTTGTCCCAGGTTGCTGGACAGGCGTGACAAGCCACCGCTGGGGAGGGTTGGCCACCTCTTCGCTCTGTTGGGGTGAAAGGAGGCCGTTGGTCTGTGGCACGGTTCTCTCGCCGTTGTAGTATCGGGCTTGAGGTAAAGTGTTGACAAAGGGCTCCGGGAAGAAGGACTGAACGCCGTACCGACCTCCGGGGACAATCTGATGGGATCTAGGAGAATCCGTGGGAGATGGAGTTAACCTGTCATTTTCGGAAGCGGTGTACATGCTACAACACAAAGAGAAACACTTAAAAAAAAAACCCTAATGTTGTCCCCAGACAGTCTACATCCCAGAAATGAAGAAGGCTCTAGAGCCTGAGCGCTGGTCTGCTGAGTGAAGGGCCAGAGGTGGGGAGGCACCAGTCCATTTTAGCTGAACTCTTGGCTCACTGGGACAAAATTTCCCATCATGAAAGAGAAAGTTTCCTCCCAGGCATTAAGCATTTAAACTATAGAAATTCCATCTTTGCAAGTCCTAGAACTTGAAGAACTGGGAGCAACTCTCCCTTCCGTGGTAGGGAAGGAATGCTGGCTGAGGTGGGTAGAAATGCCAAATTTAAAAGGCACTTGTGGGCCTTGCTGTTTGATGTTATGAAAATGACATCCTCTTGGTTTAAGGTTTTTCTTATGTAAAAAAAATGAGAGGGAATAATCCCTGCTCCTGAGAGAATAAAAAAAAAAACTGGGATCAAATGGGAAGGAGGCATATAAATGCAGATTATGAAAATTTCAAATCTCCACTCAAATGTTAAAAAAATAAAAGCTGCTCATGTTTAAGCCCTTAACATTTCTTTAGAAATGAACAAAATCCTTCTGTGAAAATTCCAAAGCAAGATTAGTCAAAGCCTAATATATGCAAAAATAAAAATGGGTAAAAATCCCAACTGTGAAAGCTCTTCCTAGAATACGGTCTCAAGAAAGTATCTGATTCAACATGTCTCACTCAAAGATGACCAGGCAAGGAAAAATAAAGGTGCACTTACGAATCATAGTTGTCCCTGAAGCCTTTTGCAAAGGGATTGTGATCAATCTTTAGTTGAGTTATCTAGATAAGGAAAAAAGACAGTCACTGAGTGCTTTCTCTCTCACCCTGGATAGGGCTTTGGGGATGCTGGGGACTCTGGGGCACTCACATCGGTGTTTTGATAGGCGGTCACAGCAATGAACTGCGTTTCTGAGAAAGTGAAGGTCTGTGTCTTAGAGGGCTCATTCAAGTCCTCCACGCCATCCTCTGTGACTTCAACAATGTGCAGTCTCGGCTGGTACTTGTGTAAAGACTGTAAGACTATCATCTGCAAATGGTACAGAAAAAAGAGCTGCCAATTCTCAAAAGTGAAGTCGATTTTGACCAATTCTATATTTTGGAATGGAACTTGCTTGCTCCTCAGCCCACAGCTAACTTTTTCTGTTGCCATTTTTGAAACTTAAAACATAGCCAAGTATGTGTGTTTCATAAACACTCTTGTGTCTTGGTTTCCTAAGTCGCCAAATGATTTCAGTCTTTCTGTTCCTAATCATTCACTCACTGTTATCGATATCCGATAGGAAAATGACCAAAAAAAAAAAAGTAGAACTGAGAAAGGTCAAAGGAAAAAAAATACTAGAAAGTGGCAACAGGTAGCTGCAAATATAAACACAGTAAAGAATACAGAAACTGATTAGAAAACAGATTCACAGCCAGAAGACACCACCTCCTCTGTCACCCTACCTGGGTGTTGTTGTTGTTTGCGCCTTTGTTATTGGTGAGTTTTAACTTCCCAAAAGAAATCTCCTGTCTCATCCAGTGGGAACCAGTGTTAGGAGACTCGGGATGAACATACATTTTGTTGCCTAAGAGAAAATGAAACAAAACACAAAACTCAAGCATATATGGCTGTTTGCAAATGGAGGTAGGGGGAGAGAGAATTTACTACTCATGGGCAAGATTTAAGAGCTAGACTTACAATGCCTGTCTCTCCTTAGAGGCTTAAGAAGACCAGTGGAGACCAAGTAGTCTCTACTGATTCCCCTCCCAGGGGCCCTGTGCTTCCGGCCTTCCTTGGACAAAGCAGAAATGGAGCCAACGGGCAGTGCCTCTTGAAGGTCAATTTGCCCATGTCTGAAGCTAGAAAGTCAAGATCTGATGATGGAAGGTGCTTGGATTTTTATGATAAACTCAACCTTGGGGAGATCTTTTCTCAAGTTAAGATTAAAATGTCAGGAGCCTTGCCTCCCGGAGAGTTTACGGCAATGACGTCCTCAGAGGTAGGGATGTGGCGGGGCAGGCTAGCTAGGGTCGTGGTTAACATGCTATACACTAGCCGGCAAGAGGTCTGACTTAGCGGTTCTCTCCCTCAATCAAACATTCAACACGAAGAAACTCCTGCTAACACCTCCAGGCCCCGGATGCGGAGGAAGCGATGCGAGATTTGGTTGTGCGTGGTCTGAGCGGGGCTCCCGGCGCGCCACCCTGCCCAGGCCTCCTCTCTCCTCACCCTGCATGTTATTGTCCGCTTTTCCGCAGGTCACCCATTTGCCCCCCTGGAAGCGCCAGTGGTTGGGGTCCGCCAGCACCACTTCTACGAACACGTTGTAGTGGGCGGTGGGATTGAGTCCGTTTATGTTGAAGCTCAAAAAAGGAAACATGCGTCTGTGCAAGGGAATAGAACCAGGAGATGTAAATCGCGACGCCGGGGCACAGACCCACGTTCGAGTACGCCACTGGGAAGTCTACAAACAGAATACCTGTGTGTCCAGTGGCCCTCACTACGTACAATATTCTTGAGTTGGCAACTCGCGGGGAAATCTCTTTCCCGAAGTAATTTGCCCCAATGTTATTATTTCCCCCAATGCCCGCGCTTCTGCATCCCTCACTCAATTTCTCAACCCATTCAGATGCTCATTCATTTTTTTCCAGGATGTTTCTATTTAAAAATCTATTTTTTTTTTACAAGTACGAGTGCCAGGGAATATTAAGTTGCTCTCGTTTAAAAAAAAAACAGAAACAAAAACTCTACTGGTAAGGCTAAAAGTGTCCCTCGGACGCCCCTCTCGCAGCACCCACCCCTCACTTTCCCCAGAATGAACCAGTGCCCGCAGTGGGATTTGTAGCCGAACTTTCCCGGGCCGGGCATCCCAGCCCAGTCGGACTCCAGGGCCGGCCTAACCCACTCCCCGGCTCAGCCCTCGCTGCTGGCGCTCACGTCCTCGCGCTCGTCCCCCGGATGCGCCCCGTGGAGACCTTGGCGCCTAAAACTGCGGGAGCCCATCTCCAGCGCTCGGGGGGAGCCACCCCTCGAGGCTTCTGGCCGGCCTGCAGGGACCCGTGTACAGCTGGGCAGGGGGATCTAGGAAATCCAGCTTTGTGGACAAGCCTCAATTTCTATTTCCGCCTCCTCCTCGTCAGTCTGGGTGAAGATGAGGAGAGCGAAGAGGGGAAGCAGCTTTAGCCTTAGCGCCCTGCACGAAGCGCTGGTGCGCGGACGGACTGGAGACACGGCGTCTCCACTGGTTGAGCGAGGAAACTCTTCCAGCCACGAGCGGAGTGGGCGGGCCGCGGGACCCCATTCCCGGCCACCCCAGGACCACACAGGCCTTCTTTGCCCCCGCGTCTCCGGGCCCCTCCGCGCTGCGCTCACCTGCCCTGTTTCGTAATGATCATCTCGGTTTGGTGGCGGTGGAATTTGAGCCACAGAGGCCGGTTGCACAGGTAGACGTGGGCGCGGAAGCCGGAGCCGGGAACCCCCAGACCCCCTAGTCCTCCGCAGGTACCTGCGGCTGCCGCCGCTGGGTACGGCCCGTAGAGCGGAGCCCCCTGGCCGTACTGATACGCGCCCGGGCCGCCTCCACCGCCGCCGCCGCCCGCGCCGCCGCTCGCACCGGCTCCCGTGCCGAACTGCGCCCTCCCGGGTGGGCACACGGCCGCGGGGAAGCCGCCGGGGGGCAGCATGGAGCCGTAGGGGTAGCGCGCCCCGTTGGGAGCCGGGTACACAGACCCGTGGGGCGCCCCGGCCGCCGCCTGGTACGGGAAGAGCGAGCAGGGAGCCGCCAGCTCCGAGCCCTGAGGCCCGGGGGACTGGAGGTAGTAGCGCTCCGAGCTCAGGCTGTCCATGGAGTAGCGCGCGCTAGCCGCGGCGGCGGCCGCAGCGGCTGCGGCGGCCGAGGGCAGCTCCTCCTCCCCGCAGGGGGAGCCCTTGCGGCCGTCCGGGGGCCCCGGCTTGGCCACGGCAGCGGCGCTGGCAAAGGCGTCCCCGGCGTCGGCGTCACTGAGCATGGTTGCGGGGGCCCCCGCGCCGGCGGCCGCAGGTTCCCCGCTCGCCGCCTCGCACGAGAGACTGCCCGAGAACTTCTTGGGCGCTTTGTCTAAGTCCAGCCTCTGAGGCGAGGGGGCCGCTCCCGGGAGGTGGCCGGCGCTCCCGCCGCCGCCTCCTCGCGCCCCCTCCAGCGGGTAGAAGTGCGCGCCGGGCAGGTTCACAGAGCTCACCAAGAGCTGCTCCCCTAACTGCATGCTTTGCAGAGCGCAGACGGCAGCTGGCTGCTTCCTCTCCGGCCGCGACCTGATTATAAAGGCAGGATGGGGGAGCCAGCGCCCTCTTCCGAGGGGAAGGTAACTTCCCCTTCCTCCCGTGCCGGGTTACCCACCTGGCGACACGCGGGCCGCTAAGGCGCGCGCAATTGCGCGCTGCGAACCCAGAACCCTTTCCGAATGGAAAGCGCACGGAGTTTGAAGGCAAGAGGCTAAAGCTGACCGGGAAGCGATCCGCTTTTCCTTCCCGGTCCTTTCTGCCTCTCTGGACCTGTACTCTCCTGGCCCGCACACACAGGAAGAAGTCTTAGATCTCTCTCCCCATCCACCACCAGAGCTAGCCTTTCTGCCCTTCTCCACTGACAAACTATCGGTCAGGTTGACCACTTGGAAACTTGCAGGCTGTCATTGGCTGCTTTATATATGTGAGGCCAGGGAGTGGCTTCGCGGCCCTACAGCCTCGGGACCCTCTGATTGGTTGTTGGAGGTGACACTAATTCAATTAGGCATTTACTAATTGGATCAAGTTGCCTGAGACTTTATTTTCCTATCCTTTAGCCTGATTTTTTTTTTTTTTTTTTGAGATGCTGTCATGCTATGAGAATCAGTCCTGGTGTCCGTATTTCGCTGGAGTTTAGGGTCTCCGTAGCGGGGTCCACTCTTGGCACAGAAATCGAGACAGCTCTCCGAGTGGGGGTGAGGGGGCGGGCGCAGGTTGTGGAGGCAGGAGGTAGAAATGCTCTGCAAGTTGATGGCCTGCAGGAAGGCACCGGTCCCTGAGGGTGAGGATCTGGGGCGAGTTGGAGGGAGGCCCGAGAGAGGTCTCTTTCCTCGTCGGGGGCTGTAACTTCAGGAACACTTTCCTCCCCTGGAGGACTCTCTGGCTTTCAACACGCAGGAACCACTTTTTGTTCGGTCCTACCCTTTTACCCAATGGGAAGGGTTTACTGAGAGGAACTTTGGGCTTTGGGGATTCCAGGGACGGCACTGCTATCCTTTAGGACCGAAGCCCTGGTGGGGTGGGCTATTGGGAACTACCCGGTGGGGTGGGCTATTGGGAACTACCCTCATCCCCAGGCTCACTCCTGCTTCAGCAGACAGTCACTTTTACGCCCCACTATTGAAAATCCACTCTCAGTTTCCCTGAATCCCGGATCCCACCCCTCCCATCTTCAGTTGGACCTGACGCCGAGAAACAAAGGTCCTCAAGCAGCCCCGCGGTTAAGATTCCCTGTGCCTCTCCTCTGCAGCGCAACACAGAAGGTGGAATAATTAGTGAAATAATCAGTTTGATATTGAATTAAACCCTTTTCCCCCAGCTGCCTGTTTCTCCCCCTGCGTTTCTGCAGACAGCAGAGCAAGATGATGCTGTCCTATTGCATTGTTTATTAATACAGAAGGTGTGGGGCACGTTTCGTTGCAGATAAGAAGCCTGAATATTTGCTGTTAATAGATAATTATAGACGCCGCTTTTAGTCGCTCCGGGAGCGCGTTTTCCGGCTAAGAGCTCGGGACTCTGCTTCCCCAACAGAACGCGATCACACGGGAAACTCTTCTCCCGCAACTCTAGGCGGTGGCAGGATTCGTTGAGCCCGCATACGCCGGTGCAGAGCGGCTCGAAGCGTTCCAACTTAGATTCCAACCACAGCAGCGTAGATACTGGCACCTCTGGGTTAGAGTGAGGCGGTCCTTCACGCACTCCGACGCTCCAGGGCGGTTACCAATTCTCCGCGGCAGTGGAAACGGTCAAGGCCCAGCCAGGGCGGGGGAGGGAGCAGGTTAAGCGAGCGGGCCGGGGCTGGGGCCTCGCAGGTCCCGGCACCGAAGCCCCCCAGGTCCTTGGAACGTGGTCTGGAGTGCGCTCAGCCCAGCGCTTCTCTCACGTCGTCCCGCTGGTTTAATGCGGGCTCTCGGTGGCTCTCTGCTTTGATCACCACCCCGTCCACTCCCACCTCACCGGCTTTTGTTTTCTTTTGATCCACAGAAGTCCTGAAGTATTGCAGTTTTCAAGTATTTTTTGTGCTTTTTAGACTCCAAGATACTCAACGTGGAGGTTCCGTGAGGCGGCCTTGAGAGCAAGAAGAGAAAGGGCAGTTTGGCAGGGGAGCCCGGGCTGGGGGATCTTGTTACCGCTCGAGGCTCTTCCACATCAGCCTTGACCTGAGCTGCAAGATGTTTGAGGGAAAAGGCAGCGGTGAGATCAAATCTCACGTGTTGCTTTTATTTATTTATTTATTTATTTTGGAGACAGAGTGGCTCGAGTCAGGTCTCAGCTTTGCGCCCGACCGCAGCGAGACAGCGGGCCTCGGGGTCCCTTCGAATCGTTTTCGAGGCGGCCAGGGAAGCTCTGCGCGTGGCAAAGCGCCACTGCAGGCAACAGGCATCGCTCCGACCCACTCTGGCGCAAGTAACGCGAGCCAGCTGTCCCCCGCGCCACATCAGAAAGGCTTGATTTTATTCCAGCCCCAGAGCATGCTCTTGAAAGCGCGTGGGTTCATTCGAGTGCTACTTAATTATGAAATATACACACGGTACGTGTAATCAGGATTAGTGTTGATTCTTGGGGCAGGAAATTGCAGTTTATATCTCCCCACCTTCCCAATAGAGCTGTTCTTTTGCCCAAACCTGAACACATTTAACAGGCGGAGAAACAAAGAGAAGTTCAAAGACAACCAAAATTCCGACTCCAGGAAACGGTTCTGGGGCCCAGAGTTTTGGAACATGGAAAATACACCCATAATTTATATTACCTTTATAAAAATATATATTACAAATTCCTTTTGAACATAATGAAAAGCACTGTTTCAACTAAAGATGATTTTTTTCCTGACTGCATAGAGATAAAGAAATCTCATTTACTGTTTTTTCTGTATTAATTAATGACTACTATTATTATTACATATGGGATATATTAGTCTACATGCCTGGAAAGTTATAGATGAGCAAATCTGTGGTTGATTTCCTACATGAAATAGACTTTCCTTCTGCTGGCTCAGTTTTACTGATAACCAGGGAAAGAGGCATAAAAGTTATTTTCACGCGTCCCAGTCGCACCTTAAAATGTAAAGCTCTCTTTGCCAGAAACAGGAACAGAAAAGAAAGCTAAAGCAGCGGCTTCAGTGAACAAATCAGGCAGCACTCTCCTTAGACTGAGTGGGCAAATCAGACAGCCTTCCAGCCTGTTTGCTGTTTGATTTCAGTGACACCCCAAGCTTCATGAAATCCAAATGAGACATTTATTGAAAGGTGCCTGGTTTTATGTGACTCAACTGACAGTGTAGAGAATGCATTGAACAAAAACATCAACACTAGGGAGGAAACGTGGAGACCCCATGGAACCCGGGACCCAAGTGCTGGCTGGATTAACTCAAAGCTTGCACCTTTCAGCCTGAGCTGCAAGGAGCAGGACCCTCTGAAAGCTGCAAGGAAGCCAAGGTTAAGCCAGTGAGTGAGCCTATTAAGGATCATATGCTGCGTTGTCTTGAGCAATAATACCAACTTCATGCTACCACCTCAAATTGATAACACAAGTTATTGCCAACCTGACCAGGGCACCTCTTCTTCCCTTTCTCCCCCTTAAAGGTAACCAGTCTCAGTGCATTCATCTTTTAAAGACAAAACTGAGAAGTATTTGGCTGTAACATGACTATTACGTGTCACCAGATACATACTCAGATACATACACACGTATGAATAAATTACAAGGGTGAGTTATAGGTAAGTGCAGTGAGATATAGTTTACCACCCCCCCCCCACAACCAAGGGGGCCCATATAAATGTCCCAATAAATTCTATTATTTTCACCCCCACTAAAAATGTGTTATCAAAACACTGTCCGTGTTATTCAAACACTTTGTAAATTCTGAGCAGACTTGCTGCCGGTTCTCCTTTTAACCCTAGGAAAACATTCCAACATTAACCGGTCACCGGTGCTTCGCCTTCACTCTGGGCAAACGTCAATGGGTTTTTTGTGGTGAGTTGGTCCTTTTACTATTTATCTATGGCCTTTTCTTTGTTGATGTTGCATTTTATTTCGCCATCTCAGGTTCACTCTTTGGCCCTTTGTTCTCTGATGGCCAGATCCCCACCTCCACTGGGCTTTCCCAGGGGGGAGGGGGCTTCCATCTCGGGAAGGCTGTTCATGTTTAGATTTTTTTTTTTTTTTAAAGAGAAGTCCCGTAAGATAACACATTTTGGCAAGGACAAGTAGTGCTGATTTTGCTGAGAACAGCAAGATACTCCCACCAACACAGTTTCACTTACTGTAAGAATTTGATTCGCTGTCCCTCTGCAATAGACTGATTGCTTTCTTTAAAAGAAATCCACAAAGGTGTCCACAAATGTGTGAGGCAGAGGATTACATTAAACCCACTGTACTTTTCAAACAAAACTGACCAAAATTTAAATTATTTTCTTTAAACTATTTTCTTTAGCTATTAATCCATGTATTTTGATTGCTAAGGGCAAGTGTAGTTCACTGTTAACATACAAGGAGATGGGGCAACAGGGGATGAAAGTTAAGAAACATACCAAAAGGTGCTTATTTCAAAAAATAAATGATCTTAAACACTGGATCAAGAATCTTCTTTATGAAACTTTTTTTTTTTAACTGCAAGTGAACTCTGGACTTAACTGCTGTTCAATCATCACCATCATCATATTTATGGAAGTGCACAGATTCACATAAGTAACAAGAAAGGCAAGGCAACATGAGGCAGAATAAAGCGGAATGCTCTCAAAAATAAAGTATGGGGATGTTTGGCTAATCACTGCTACATTAAAATATGAGTTATTCAGGGCTCCCCCTTCTTGCTTACTTCTGCACCTTGAAAGGCCTGACTCTTAGTAGGTGCTCATCTCTTGATTGAAAGGAAGGGGTTACTGAATCTGTAAGACTAAAAAAGACAAAATAGCCCAAGGACAGTGTCAGGTCTCAGACTTTATAGCCAAGAAGACGACAATGAAAGGTTTTTTCCTAAAAGGAAAAACACAGATCTTCCTAAATTAATGGCATTTTCATGTTTTTAGGGCTGTTCCTAGATTTTTAAGGATGTTTTATATCTTTTTTTAGACCTTTCCTAACCCAGAGTTCTCCCATTATTGCAAAGCTTCCCCTGTGCATGTTAATGTGGACATTCTTCCACAGAAAAACAGAAAAGTGAATGTCAGAATTGCAGGACAGCTGTTGATGGGAACAACCACCATGTAGTCACTGAGAAATATTATCCTGAACAGAAATCACTCACACATCACTAACAGGGACAGCAGAACCAATGGAATTTAATGTTTCAACAGAAGGCACCTAGGAGGCAGGTGTGGCAGGATGTCTCCACAACAGGTGGGCAGAGTGGAATCCTGTTGACCAGGGCTTCCAGGTGATGGGCAGCTAGAATGTTCCCTCCAGCCCGGACTTGAGAAAGGGGAAGAGGGGAAGTCTGGATTGGAGAGTTCCCGCCAGAAGTGTAAAGCCCTTAAGATAACCGAGGAAGGAGAGTGAGAGGGAAGGAGAAAGGAAAGTGGACAGGAAGGAGAGAAACAGAAGAGCCGTCCTTAAACCTGTCTTTTCAGATCCCTAAGCGAAAAGCGGAACGTTGTATGCAGAATCTTTCGGGTTTGTGACTCCACCTTTCACCAGCTTGTTGGTTCTGGGCAAACTCTTTAACTCCCCCCCTCAATTCCCACGTGTGATGACCACAAACAGAAAGAAAAGCAGTTAGCACAGCACCCAGCACACAGGAAAACCTCCCATCATACGTAGGCTAAGCTCACTTTTTGCCCTGGACACTGAGGATTCAGGACCACTAATCTTTCTCCTCCAGAGATCCCCAGTCTGATGGGGAAGCAGGCCGGCATCAAACCCTTCCAGGACAATGTGAACCAGAAGGAGGAAGCATGAGTGACTCAGAGCCTGCGAGGAGAGTCCCCAGTCTTTCCATCCGCTCCTCCCCGGTTCCCCAGAAGCCGGGGTAGCCCAGCGCTGTCCGGGAGCCCGGCCTGGAAGGTGCACTTCAAAGGGAGGCAGCGGGCGCCTGGCCCCCGAGCGCCTTCCGCCCCCCCCTCCCCCTGGGGCCCCCATTAGCATCTGTTTTTCCCAGGCCTCCCGCCCGCCTGCCCCCCGCCGGGATTTTGCCGTTCCGGCGGATTAGAAAATATTTAGCTCAGGTTTTGTACTCCACCTACTCGGTTAAACGCCCGACGAGGAAGGAGTTAATAATAGTCGGAAACCTCCCAGCGGGGCACTCTGAACTGGAAGTCTTGAAAAAGACGCCATATGCGGCCTCAAGTTGAGAGGACAAGATCAACCCAGGAGGGCGGCCTGGAGGAGGTTCTCAAGCCGGGGCCGACCAGGGCTGCTTAACCGCCCCGCAGGTCCAGGGGGCCTGCGGGGCAGTTAAGCACCTCCCGCTACAGATTCTGGTGGTCCACAGGAAAGGAGTCTCTAGGGGGAGCAAAGGGTAGCTGGGATCTTTTCTTAACCCAGTTGAGGTTCGACTTTTCCAGAATAAAGTTGATCCTCGAACCCATAGCCAAAGGAGGGAAACAATGAAAGAAGCAGCGGCTGACTAGAGGTCAGACTCTGCTTTTAAACTCAGCACCCTAAAATATTATCACCCCATTGTACAGAAGAGTAAAGTGATGCTTGGAGAGGTGAAGGCTGTTGTCTAAAAGCACAGGGCTAAAAACAGTAGCCTGGGAACTGGGATCCAGAAGATCTGAGCTGCAGGGCTCAGGTGGAGGGGTTAAGTGCGTGCGAATGGGGGTGGGGTGCCACTTGTTTTCTTTGAGGGGGGAGGCTGAGGTGCCCACTAGGATGGAGACCCCGTGTGGCTTCGGAGGAAGCGACTGGCCGGCGTTCGATGCCCATCTGTGGCCGCTGGACCTTGCCAATAAATCTCTTTTTAACTCCAGCCTAAGTCCTAATCCTGGATTCCAGTTGACCCTTGTTGCTTGGGGTAACCATCGCAAGGGTGCGTTGCTTTCTGCAAGCAAGGGCTGGGCCAAACCCTGGGCACACAGTACCCCATGTAAACCCTCACTACCATTGCACAGACTTAGGTACTTCATCATCCCCATTTTACAGATAAGAAAATCGAGGCCGGGAGAGACAAAGTAAACTTGCCCCCGGGCGTGCAACTTGTGAGTAGCAGGTCCGGGCAACCCCGGGCGCTGGGGAGACGGCCTCTTTCCCTGAAACTCTGAAACTTCGACTATAAAACTGGGCTCTCCCGGCTTCGAGTGGCAATGGGCACGGGGAAGCGGGGCGCGGAAGCAACGGTCAATTCTTGACCCCCTGCCCTCCCAGTTTCCTCTTCGCATCCCTAGCTGCGCCGGCCGCGGGTTCCACGCGGGTCAGGGCTGGGATCCGGGGGACGTTGGGGCCCTTCTCGCCTCCCCCGCAGATGCTCAAAGACTCTGAATAGCGCGCGAGTTGGGGAAGCTAGACTACCGGGTGGGTCAGGCCCTTCGCTGCGAGCGGCGCTTCTGCAGCCGCCGGAACCCCGCCATCCACGGCTTGGGGACACGCGGCGCCCTCGGAGCGGCCACCTCCGCCGGCGGGGAGTCTCCCAGGGCTCCGCGCGCGGCGAACGCCCGCATCACCGAGCACCGGCGCCTCAACCCGGGCCCCCGCAGGCGGCCTGAGCAAGAAATGCCGATTCCAGGAAGGAGTTGGAACCCAGGCCCGGGCTAGGAAGGACCTCCCCGAGCGTGGATTCCCAGTTTTCGCCCCGCGGCCGGCTTCTAACTCCAAAGGCACTCCGGGTTGCCCTCGGGCAGTGGAGCGCCTCAGTTCTCCTTGGCACCTTGGTCTAGAATGAAAAGATATTGGGGGGGGGGTCCCACGTACTCCCACCTGTCCTCCTTCTTTGCCTTTTCACTCCACGAAGCTTTCTCCCTTTGAGTTAGGGCAGCCTCGAAGGCAGAGGCTGAATTGAATTTCTTTGACTCCACCAACCCGAGGTAAATGCGTTTGTGTATAATATAATGTAGTGTGCTGTGTATAATAAAACATAGTATCTTTCACAATAGAATGTTATGCACAACACCTATAAGATATAATATAAAATCAATGTAAATTTTAAAATAGACCTGCAGAAGTTTTAAAGAAACTCAAAAAGCCGCCTTATTGCAACGTCTGGCGCCTCGGCCTGTTGGCAACTGCGATTAATTTCTTGTGTGTTTTTCCGGGATTTAGTGTATGTTTGCATCAGCCAATAAGGATGTGTACCTGATTTTCCTTTTGTCTGCCCCCTACCCATCCTCACGCTTTTATAAATACTATTCAACACTGCTTTTTTTCTCTTAAAATACATTTTTAACTTAGTAAAGATGTAGGCACACCCGTGGAGGCACAATTGGCCGGAAACGCTCAGGTAAATGCCACCGGCCCTGGGGACGGAGAGGGTCCCCGGGCAGCCGCGGCCCCCGGGGCGGCTGCCTGGTCTGCGCCCCCGGAAGCGCACGGCGGGAGGAAAGGCTTGCGCAGCGGGAGGAGCGGCGCCCCCTCGCTCCACGTGCGCTGAACTCCGCCCCGGCCTCCTCGCTGTGGGTGTTTTCCTTTCTTTGAGATCCTCCCATTGTTTGTCACCTGAGACCCCAGAAGCAGGTAAACAATCTCCGGACCCTGTGTTCCGGGGGCTCCTGGGAGGGTGAGCGATCTGTGAGACGGCGCGGGTGCTGATCAAAGCGGGGGACCTAGAGGGGGCAGTCAGCTGCGTTAACATCCCGCTTGGCTTGGCTGCGGGGGGAGGATGAAATCGGGCAGATGCAGGCCTGAAATGCGTTTTACTTAAGGTTCAAGGAGTGACCTGAGCCGAATTACGCCCTAAATTCCCTTTAGGCTCAATGGCGACTCTTGAGGAGGCGGAAGCCCCCTGCGCTTCTCCTTAGAGGTCGTCTGTGAGGCGATCCTCATAGCAGGGGCGGGAGGCTGGGTGTGGCACTGGTCCAGGTTGACAAGAATAAATTTCCATGTCCCTGGGGCTGGTGGAAGATACAGACAGCATCGGGTCAGCAGTTAAGAGAGTAGCACAGAGGTTCCCAACCTTGGCAGAACAACCTGGGGACTTCTTAAAAACTCCACTACCCAGGTGGCACCTCAGAACAAGGAAATCAGAATTTCTGAGAGTGAGACCCAGGCATCAGTATTAACCAAAAGATCTCTAGCTGATTCCTGTAGGCAGCAAAGATGGAGAATTTACTGGGCTTAGGGATTTGGGGGTTGGTGGGGGACTTTCTGGAGACCTGGTGTTTGAGCTCAGTGCTTGTCAGTAGGCAGGGGGCGGGGCGCGCAGTAGGGAAGGGAGGAAGGGCGTTTAAGAACCAAGGAAGGAAGTGATGCCTGAGCCTCTGGTCACAGTGCTCTGCACGTGGAGGTCTTTCAATTTCCCAGTTCCTTGGGAAGGTTTAAGGATGACTGGAGAACACCTAGTTTAAATGATTATTTTTAAAACTCAAACGTTTAATACATGGGAATATTTTAAAGGTGGAATGATGCTGGAAAGCTTAGCTTTGACCACAACTTCATGAGGTTCTTAGGGAAGACATGTCATCAAATCTAAGATGGTATCCATTAACAGACACCATTATTTTGCCGCTCGTTAAGAGCAACAACAACAAAAAAGACTGATCCTCAAACTTTTATTTCGTGCTAACGGAAAGAATGGCTTATTTTGACAGTGTTACTTGTCTGTTTCACTCATACACACAATAAAAGCTGTAAGCAGAGGCAGTAACAGCTATGTCACAACTGCCATCTGACAAGAGTGATTGTAAAGCCCCACTGATTGTGGTATCTGCATTTCCAGAAATTAAAAGGTGTTTTAATTGCCCCATGAAGTGAGGCAACTGAAGGCCATCCAACCAGCTCTCCTTTAAGCTCACTGAATCCTCACAACTACCATGTGTGTGGGACCTGTTATTTATTAGCAACATGTTACAGATGAGGAAACTGAGGCACGGTGAGGCAAGCCACTTCAAGTCAGACCACCACCAAGTTGCAGAGACTGGATGTAAACCCCCCCTGCACAAAGCTGAGAAAATGTCCAGCTGAGTTGATTCTCAGAAGGGTTAAAGGGAGGGGGCCAGTGGGTAAGAGAGGAGAGGAAAGATTGGAGAGCTTGGTTTATGTGGTAGGCTGAGATCTCCATTTCAGTTAGAGTTCAGTTTTGTTACTGTTTGGGAGGTAAAAATATCACGTGGTAATCCAAAATCACAGAAGATGGTGATTGCAGCCATGAAATTAAAAGACACTTACTCCTTGGAAGGAAAGTTATGACCAACCTAGACAGCATATTAAAAAGCAGAGACATTACTTTGCCAACAAAGTTCCGTCTAGTTAAGGCTATGGATTTTCCAGTGGTCATGTATGGATGTGAGAGTTGGACTATAAAGAAAGCTGTGTACCGAAGAATTGATGCTTTGAAACTGTGGTGTTGGAGAAGACTCTTGAGAGTCCCTTGGACTGCAAGGAGATCCAACCAGTCCATCCTAAAGGAGATCAGTCCTGGATGCTCATTGGAAGGTCTGATGTTGAAGCTGAAACTCCAATACTTTGATCACCCAATGCGAAGAGCTGACTCATTTGAAAAGTCCCTGATGCTGGGCAAGATTGAGGGCAGGAGGAGAAGGGGACGACAGAGGATGAGATGGTTGGATAGCATCACTGACTCAATGGACATGGGTTTGGGTAGGCTCCAGGAGTTGGTGATGGACAGGGAGGACATGCTGCGACTCATGGGGTCACAAAGAGTCGGACATGACTGAACTGAACTGAACTGAAAAGAATATTATACAGCCAAGACCATTCATATCATCCATTAAAATGACCAATGCTACAGCTCATTTGCTTCAGTTGTCTAACTCTGTGTGACCCCATGGACTGTAGCCAGGCTCCTCTGTTAATGGGATTCTCTAGACAAGAATACTGGAGTGAGTTGCCACCTCCTCCTCCAGGGGATTTTCCCAACCCAGGGATCAAACCCGCATCTCTTAGGTCTCCTGCAATTGGCAGACAAGTTCTTTACAACTTATACCACCTGGGAAGTCCAAAAGGACCTCTAAAGAAATGATATATGCATTTTTCAGGCCCAGTAAGTGTTTCCAAATTAAACATCCTTGTATAATTAGCATCTGATGACTCAGTGGCAAAAATCCACCTGCAATGCAGGAGACAAGGGTTTGACCCTCAGGATGGGAAGATCCCCTGGAGGAAGAAATGGTTACCTACTACAGAGGTTATGAAATAATCCCATGGACAGAAAAGCCTGGCAGGCTACAGTCCAAAGGGTTGCAAAGAGTAGTTGCCTATGCATGCTAAGAAATCTAGTGTTGCTTGAATTCCAAAAGTCTCCAGTGTCCAAGAGCTGACCACCGTTGTGACTTCTTTCACCATCAATTACCTGTCTCGAGTTTTTTGTAAATGGAGTCTTACAGTGTGTTCTTGCCATCTGGGGTCTTTCATTCAACTTCTTTGGGATATTTGTTCATGCCAATACATGTGAATGCATTTGTGCATTCTCCTAGCTGTGTAATATTCCACTCTGTGAATATGTAATTTCTTCATTCTATTGCTGGAGACATTTGGGTTGTTTCCACTGGCTTGGATTATTATGGATATTGCTGGTATGAACATTCTTGAACCTGCCCTGTGGCAAACACCTGTACTGTGTCTGTCAGGCCTGTACACATGGGAGTGGGAATACTGGATCATAGAGATCAGACTATATACTTTTCAACAAAGTTAGTAACATTTTAAAATCTTGGGCCATTTAAGCACACGACTTATGATCTTAGGACTTACTTGTGTCAATGGTTAGGACCCTTGAGGGAAGGCATATCAAGTTAAAGAAGGGAGGAAAAGATGAAAAGGAGACAATAGATGTTATGTCTTCGCATACATTTTTTTGTTCTGTATTCTCCAGTACTTTGGCCACCTCATGCAAAGAGTTGACTCATTGGAAAAGACTCTGATGCTGGGAGGGATTGGGGGCAGGAGGAGAAGGGGACGACAGAGGATGAGATGGCTGGATGGCATCATTGACTAGATGGACGTGAGTCTGGGTGAACTCCGGGAGTTGGTGATGGACAGGGAGGCCTGGTGTGCTGCGATTCATGGGGTCACAAAGAGTCAGACATGACAGAGCGACCGAACTAACTAACTAACTAACTAGTATTCAGGCACTCAATGTTTACGAATGCTTTCATTTCCTCTACAAGTTGTTGAGCACCCAAAGATAAGAGGGTTGGCAAAGTAGACAGGCATTTGGAAATATTCAGAAGGCTGGAAGGAACCCCTTGCTTTCCTTTCATCTTATTTATTTATTTTAATTTTTATTTATTAATTTAATTTATTTTTGGCCTCGCTGGCTACACGTGGTTTTCTTTAATTGCAGCACTTGAGCTTCTCTTTGCAAAGGGGCTTCGGTAGTTGCCGTGCATGGGTTGAATATTTGCAGCTCCCAGGCTCTAGAGCACAGGCCCTGTAGTTGTGGTGCGGGAGCTTAGTTGCTCTGTCACACGTGGGATCTTCCTGGACCAGGGATGGAACCACGTCCTCTGCATTGGCAGGCAGGTTCTTAACCACCAGATCACTAGGGAAGGCCTCACCTGATATGTTTATGACTTTGTAACAATAAGGAGATCCAACCAGTCCATTCTGAAGGAGATCAGCCCTGGGATTTCTTTGGAAGGAATGATGCTAAAGCTGAAACTCCAGTACTTTGGCCACCTCATGCGAAGAGCTGACTCATTGGAAAAGACTCTGATGCTGGGAGGGATTGGGGGCAGGAGGAGAAGGGGACGACAGAGGATGAGATGGCTGGATGGCATCACTGACTCGATAGACGTGAGTCTGAGTGAACTTGGGGTCACAAAGAGTCGGACACGACTGAGCGACTGAACTGAACTGAACAATTGCCTAGGTTGACATTTTCCATCTGATACTAGTAAATGCTCAAGTCTAAATTTTCCACTGACAAATATATTTTTTCAAGGAAAAATTTTCCCCCTTGATATGATTTTTTAAATTATAGTTAATTTACTATGCTTTAAGTTGAAGTAAGGAAATGGCAACCCACTTCAGTATTCTCGCCTGCAGAATCCCATAGACAGAGGAGCCTGGCAGGCTACAGTCCGTGGGGTCGCAAGAGTCGGACACGACTTAGTGCACTGTCTCATAGTTAATTTACACTATTGTGTTATTTTCAGGTGTACAGCATAATGATTCAGTGTTTTTGGAAATTATACTCCAGTATAGTTTATTACAAGATTCTGGATGTAATTCCCCGTGCTGTACAGTATATCCTTGTCATTTATCTATTTTATATATGGTAGCTTGTATCTATTAATCTCATACACCTATGGAGAAGGCAATGGCACCCCACTCCAGTACTCTTGCCTGGAAAATCCCATGGACGGAGGAGCCTGGTGGGCTGCAGTCCATGGGGTCGCTAGGAGTCGGACACGACTGAGCGACTTCACTTTCACTTTTCGCTTTCATGCATTGGAGAAGGAAATGGCAACCCACTCCAGTGTTCTTGCCTGGAGAATCCCAGGGACAGAGGAGCCCGATGGGCTGCTGTCTACGGCGTCGCACAGAGTCGGACACGACTAAAGCGACTTAGCAGCAGCAGCATACACCTAATTTGTCCTTCTCCCTTTATCTCTCCCCTTTAATAACCATGTTTGTTTTCCATATCTGTGAGTTTGTTTCTGTTTTGCATATACATTCATTTGTATTATTTTTTAGATTCCACACGTAAGTGATGTCATACAGTATTTGTCTTTTGTGTCTTGACTTATTTCACTGAGCATAATATTTTCTAGGTCCATCCGTGTAATGGACAAACAAAATATTGTTATGACAATTCTTTTGTCATGACTGGGTATTATCAATAATATTCCATTATAAATTTATCATATCTTATTTTTTAATTTATTTTTAATTGAAGGATAATGTGTTGATTTCTGCCATACATCAACATGAATCAGCCATAGTTATACATATGTCCCTTCTCATATGTCTTCTTAATTTATTTGTTTGTTGATGGATACTTGAGTTGCTTCCATGTCTTAGCTATTGTAAATAATGCTGCTGTGACCATTGGGGTGGATTTATCTTTTTGAATTAGTATTTTTGTTTTTTCTGAATATATATTCAGGAGTAGGAATGCTGGATCATATGGTAGCTCTATTTTCAGTGCTTTAAGGAACTTCCATACTCTTCGACAGTGGCTGCTCCAATTTCTATTTCCACCAACGGTTTACTAGGGTTCTCTTTTGTCCACATCCTCACCCACATTTGTTATTTGTAGACTTTTTGATGAGAGGCATTCTGAAAGGTGTGAGGTGAATATCTCACTGTGGTTTTGAGTTGCCTTCTCTAATATTTAGTGATATTGAGCGTCTTTTCGTGTGCCTCCTACCCATCTGTATGTATTCTTTGGAAAAATGCCTGCTGCTGCTGCTAAGTCGCTTCAGTCGTGTCTGCCTCTGTGCGACCCAATAGACGGCAGCCCACCAGGCTCCCCCATCCCTGGGATTCTCCAGGCAAGAAGACTAGAGTGGGCTGCCATTTCCTTCTCCAATGCATGAAAGTGAAAAGTGAAAGTGAAGTCACTCAGTCGTGTCTGACTCTTAGCGACTCCATGGACTGCAGCCTACCAGGCTCCTCCGTCCATGGGATTTTCCAGGCAAGAGTACTGGAGTGGGGTGCCATTGCCTTCTCCTAGTCAGGTCTTAATGCCCATTTTTAAATCCAGATGCTTGTTTTTTTGACACTGGTTATATGAGTTGTTTGTGCATTTTGCAGGTTAACCCCTTGTTGGTTGCATCATTTGCAAGTGTTCTCTCCCATTCTGTAGATTGTGTTTTCCTTTGGTTGATGGTTTCTTTTTCTGTGAAAAAGCTCTTAGGTTGAATTAGGTCCCATTTGCTTATTTTTCCTTTCTTTGACCTTGGGAGATGGATCCAAGAAGACAGTGCTACAGCTTAGGTCAAAGAGTGTTCTGCTTATGTTCTCTTGTAGGATTCTTATAGTTTACACTTTTCTTTTAAAGCAATTTCTTAACTATTCTCTTACTTTATTTTTCTAGATGAAATTGAGAACTGGGGTTTTGATCAGAATTGTATTGAATTTAGACTTTTTAAAAAGGAAAAATGACATCTTTATAACATAAACTTTCTATCTTTTTTTTTAAAGTTTATTTATTTTTTGGCTGTGCTGGTGCTTCACTGATGCTCAGGCTTTCTTTAGTTGCTGTGAGAGGCTACTCTTTATGATGACTTCTCTTATTTCAGAGTGTGGGCTCTAGGTGCACAGGCTTCAGGAGTTGAAGCACACGGGCTCAATAGTTGTGGCTTGCAGGCTTAGTTGCTCCATGGCATGAGGAATTTTCCCTGACCAGGGTTGAACCCATGTATCCTGCATTAGCAGGTGGATTCTTAACCACTAGACCACCAGAGGAGTCCTAAACTTTCTTTCCAAAATTAATATACGTGTTTCTAACATTCATTCAACCAGTCTCTCAGTCTAGCTGTGTGTTTTGTAGGCTGAACATGGAACAACAGACTGGTTCCAAATCGGGAAAAGAGTATATCAAGGCTTTATTTTGTCACCCTGCTTATTTAACTTATATGCAGGGTACATCATGAGAAATGCTGGACTGGATGAAGCACAAGCTGGAATCAAGATTACCGGGAGAAATATCAATACCTCAGATATGCAGATGACACCATCCTTATGGCAGAAAGCGTAGAAGAACTGAAGATCCTCTTGATGAAAGTAAAAGAGGAGAGTGAAAAAGTTGGCTTAAAACTCAACATTTAGAAAACTAAGACCATGGCATCTGGTCCTATCACTTCATGGCAAATAGATGGGGAAACAGTGGAAACAGTGAGAGACTTTAGTTTTTTGGGCTTCAAAATCACAGCAGATGGTGACTGCACCCATGAAAATAAAAGACGCTTGCTCCTTGGAAGAAAAGTTATGATCAACCTAGACAGCTTATGAAGAAGCAGAGACATTACTTTGCCAACAAAGGTCCATCTAGTCAAAGCTATGGTTTTTCCAGTAGTCATGTATGGATGTGAGTTGGACTATAAAGAAAGCTGAGCACAGAAGAATTGATGCTTTTGAACTGTGGTGTTGGAGAAGGCTCTTGAGAGTCTCTTGGACTGCAAGGAGATCCAATCAGTCCATTCTAAAGGAAATCAGTCCTGAATATTCATTGGCAGGACTGATGTTGAAGCTGAAACTCCAATACTTTGGCCACCTGATGTGAAGAACTGACTCATTGGAAAAGACTTAGATGCTGGGAAAGATTGAAGGCAGGAGGAGAAGGGGGCAATACAGGATGAGATGGTTGGATGGCATCACGGACTCAATGGACGTAAGTTTGAGTAAACTCCAGGAGTTGGTGATGGACAGGGAGGCCTGGTGTGCTGCAGTCCATGAGGCTGCAAAGAGTTGGACATGAGTGAGCGACTGAACTGAACTGAACTGATCTTGATAAATTTATACTTACGTATTTATATTCATATTTCTGTTGTAAAAGGAATTTTTCATTATATTTTCTAACTGGATCTTATTTGTTATAGTAAAACTATTGATTTTTAAAATAAACCATGTTATTAACTATTTTCTGAATTCTCTTATGCCTTTGAGTAGCTTTGTATTTATTATCTTTTGGTTTTCTATATTATCCCTCAGACATGATTACTTTCTTCCTTTTTTCCAATAGTTTAAATTTTGGATATTGAGCTGTCACTCAGAATGAATGGTAAATAATAGTTAAAGTAGTAAATCATAGTTATCTAATAAATACATGTTTATATAATAAATTAATAGTTAAAAATTTATTGAATACTCATGTCTTATACCTGAGTTTATTGGGAATATTTCTTATGCTAAATCACCCAGCCTGATGCTAAATTTTGAATAGATATAAGAATTTAGAATACTTTTGCATATGTGTTTCTAAATCCCATATTTGTGCATATGTTTTGTGGCTACATACAAATTAAAGAGTTTGCCATTGATTTTTATTTTATCTGAGATATTGTCCCATTTTTTTCCAAAGCTGAAATACCATGTTGATTCAAATGAATTATTTTGAAAGTTACACTTGTTAAGGTTTCCTTTACATATAGTCAAAACTCCCCCGTTTTAGAAGTGTGCAGTTGGTATATTATGACAAGTATACGTATTTGAGTAACTGATATCACAATCGGATATAGAACATTTTTACCACCCAAAGTTCCCAAGTCCTCCTCTGTAGTCAGTTCCCTTTCTCAACCGTCAACCCCTGGCAACCCTGATTTCTATGGAGATTAGTATGTTACTCCATGAAATCTATCATTATAGTGAATTTACTAAAAGATTTTCCAATAGCAAACACCCTTCCGTTCCTGGAGTAACTGGCAGTGGTCATATTTTACACTCACAATGCATTGCTAGGCTCTCCATGCTAATCTATTATCTGAGAGCTTTGCATCAGTACTTAAAAGGAAATTTGGTCTGTGTCGTCTGTTAGGTCTTGATTGCAATGGTCTGCTAAATTTGTGAAAATTGGGGGACTAATTTTATTCTCTGTGAAACAACCTAAGTACAAGTGTCAGTTGAATGAGAATTTATCCCTGAAATGAATACTTTGGAAATACTCTTTTCAAGCTTTTCAACTTTTATTCTATTTTCTAAATTTAATTTAAAAATTATTTCTTTATTTTATTATTGGCTGTACAGGGTCTTTGTTGCTTTGCACGGGCTTTCTCTGGCTCCAGTGAGCAGGAGCTGCTCTTGGCTGCAGAGGTCTCATTGCAGGGGCGTCTGTTTGGCGGAGCCCAGGCTCTCGGTGCACAGCCTTCAGTCGCTGCAATGCTCGGGCTTGGTTGCGGCGTGCAGGCTCTAGAGCAGGGGCTCAGGAGTTGTGCCCCACGAATTCAGCTGCTCCAAGGCACATGAAACCTTCCTGAACTGGGGACTGAACGCATGTTCAGTGTTCTTACCCACTGTGCCACCAGGGAAGTTTGTCTCCTATTTTTATAGGGCTATTTAATTCTTAAATTTTCAAATGTTTAGCTGAGAATTATACCAAAAATAGTATCATTATATAATATAGCAATCTATTTTACATAGTAATATAGTCACATTTTGCATTTGGTCTTGATTTTGCCATCTTATTTTAGGATTTTGCTTCTTCCTTGATGCCTTTTTTATTTTTTTCTCTTTCAGTGTGTAATATACTGCTAAGTCACGTCAGTCGTGTCCGACTCTGTGTGACCCCATAGACGGCAGCCCACCAGGCTCCCGTCCCTGGAATTCTCCAGGCAACAATACTGGAGTGGGTTGTCATTTTCTTCTCCAGTGCATGAAAGTGAAAAGTGAAAGTGATGTCACTCAGTCGAATCCGACTCTTCTCGACCCCATGGATTGTAGCCTACCAGGCTCCTCCGTCCATGGGATTTCCCAGGCAAGAGTACTGGAGTGGGTTGCCGTTGCCTTCTCCAGTGTGTGATATAAGCTATGTATATATTTTTTATCTCCTTTTCTCCCTCCCCATATTTTACTAGGATTTCAGAAATGCCTGTCTTTTATGATTATTTGTATGACTTTAAATAATATACCTATGTTTTCCCCACCCAGCCTAAGAAATAAAACAGCATCTATAAACTATTGTGAAACAGGAGAACCAGTTGAAATGGAAGTGTGAGGACACTGTGGATATTTGTTTGTTTGTTAACCCTACATCCCCAGTTCCAAGCACATGGCCTCCCAGGTAACAAGAAGATGATGCACAGAGGTGATTGGGTGAACGAATGAGAGCAGTCACTGGCTCTCACCTTTGAATTTTTGAGGTTTAAGGACCAGTCCATTATATCCATATTATACTCATTCTATATTTTTGTAAATTTGATGCTATGTTGCTTTCTATTAAAAATATGAAGATATAAATTTATCTTATAAATGCAGTTGCTATAATGACTTGCCATTATTTATATTGAATGGATCTTAAGCCTCCTGCTAGTACCTTGCATACTGCCCTCTACATCTTCAGTCTCTTTTGCATGATTGGATTGTGTTATACAGATTTTTTTTTCAGGAAAACTTTGCAGGTGCTATTTTCCTATAATCTGATCTTCCCTCCTCTTTCCCTCCCTACTTCCCTCCTTCCTTTCTTCCTTTCTTTTTTTATGTTTCTCAGGCATTTATTTATTTTTAGAATAAGTAATACATTCACAGGGACTTCCCTGGTGGCTCAGCAGATGCATTGAATCTGCCTGCAATGCAGGAGACCTGGGTTCAATCCCTGGGTTGGGAAAATCTCCTGGAGAAGAGCATGGCAACCCACTCCAGTATTTTTGCCTGGAGAATTACATGGACAGAGGAGCCTGACACCTTACAGTCCATAGGGTCACACAGAGTCAGACATGACTGAAGCGACTGAGCAGCAGCAACAATATATTCACATGATTTAAAATTTAAGAGTAAAAAAGGGAAATCTTCTTTCCCCTTTTTTTTCCCAGCCACTCAGTTGCTCTTCCCAGATACAACCAATATTATTTTTTAATAAATATTTCTAGAGATATTTTATTCAAATAGAGACACATTTATAATTTAATTTTTCCCCAATGATTGCAAGAACTGACTTATTCGAAAAGGCCCTGATGCTGGGAAAGACTGAAGGCAGGAGGAGAAGGGAACGACAGACAATGAAATGGTTGGATGGCATCACCGACTCAATGGACATGAGTTTGAGCAAACTCCGGGATATGGTGAAAGACAAGAAGCCTGGTGCACCGCAGTCCATGGGGTCACAAAGAGTCAAACACAGCTGAGCAACTGAAAAACAATGACAGCAAAGCATATTACAGCACTCTTCTGCATCATGCTTCTCTTTTTCTCTTAACAGTGTATGTTGGAAATTATTTCATATCAGTGCATAAAGAGCTTCCTCATTTGGGGGGCTGGTTGCAAGAGTATTCCATGGGTGCACTATGGTTATCCGTTTCCCCACTGACGATCATTTAATCTGTTTACAGATGTTTGCTATATAGGTAATGCTGTAATAGGTAACGTTTTGCATTGCTGTATCCTTTCCTGCTCAGCGCTGACTGAATCAGAATTTCTGGGGTTATGCCTTTTTATGAAAACTGCCTGGTTGAATATGATACAGTGGCCCATACCTCCTTCGGCCCTCTGAAGCCTTCATTTTGTGCACCTTAGCTCTTCCTCCCAGTGATGGGAGGAGGGAGCACTCTGAGATGCTCTGATCTTCCCTGGGGCCAGCTGTTTTCCCCAGCCTGGAGAGAGTTTGCAGAGTTGTAACCAACGCCTTCAGTTGGACTTTACTGCTCTTGTTTTGTACTGATTCCCAGAGTCTGCCTTCAACATGCTACAGATTTCTCTGTCTCTGGATGGTTCTTACCACAGTTGATAGATTGGATTCTTTTCCCTTTTGTTTTGGCATAGCGGACTTATTCCTTGAGTTTATGTCTTTTGTTCATTTTGTTCCATTTTGTGCAAGGATGTTCTATACTCCTGGGCCACCTTTCACAGAAGTTTATTTTACATTTATTATATTATTAAATTGATTGTTTAGAAATGTGGTTGTTTATTTCACAGTTTTTAATGATGTGCTATTACAATAATGTAAAAAAATTTAATTAAAATTTTATTGGAGCAGAGTTGATTTACAATGATGTGTTAGTTTCAGGTGTACAGCAAAGTGATTCAGTCATACATATACGTATCTTTATTCTTTTTTAGATTCTTTCCTCATATAGGTTATCACAGAATATTGAGCAGAGTTCCCTGTGCTATACAGTAGGTCCTTGTTGGTTATTATAGTACTGTAAAAAAAAAAAAAAAGCTTGGGTTTTCTAATGTCTGGGGTTTTAAGTTCAGTTTACCTCATCCAGACAACTATCTTTTTTGGTGGGGGAATAGTTCATAGACTTATTTTAAAATTAAAACTTAAATTCAGAATGACTAAACTGAATGCGCCTGAGTAAGAGCCAGGTAGATAAAGTGAATGAGAGAAGCAGGGTTAATTCCATTTTCTTTTCTTTTAATTTATTGCTGTGCTTTGCATCAAGACATCAATCCATCAATATTGTTTAAATTAAAAAAAAAAAAAAAAAAAAAAAAAAAAACTTGTGTTAAGCCTCAATGCCTTCTTTAGATAATCTTTTCCCACCATTATCCTGCATTTCTGGTTGCAGCTCTTGCTGTGAATTGTTTCATGGTGGGATCATCATTTGCCTTGGCACAGACATAGAAAGAGTTTTATTTTCCAAGTCAGTTGTATATTTCCCACTTTTGATTGCGACAGAAGGGTAGATACTATTTCACTTTTTTCTTAACGTTACTGTAAGAAAACACAGTTCAGGCAAGGTGATGGTAATAATTGAAATTTACTGGCTACCTGTGACATGTGAGGCTTAGTTCTAAGTTCTTTCATGTATAAAATCATTTAATCCTCATCACAAGTGAAAAGTGAAAATGTTATTTGCTCAGCTGTGTCTGACTCTTTGTGACTCCATGGACTGTAACCTGCCACGCTCCTCTGTCCATGGAGTTCTCCAGGTAAGAATACAGGAGTGGGCTGCCATGCCCTCCTCCAGGGGATCTTCCTGACCCAGGGATCAAACCCAGGTCTCCTGCAGTGCAGGCGGATTCTTTACCATCTGAGCCACCAGGGAAGCCCACCATCACAAGGTGGATATTAATTATTATCTTACTTTACACATCAGGAACTGAGGTACAGAAAGATTCAGTAACTTCCCCAAGAGAAGCACTGATCATACATTACAGGCTCTGGATTCCAGTCGAGGTGGTTGGGTTCAGAGCCCGTGCTCCCAGCCACGGCACTTGTGGACGGTCTGCAGTCCACAGTCACAAAGGCAGCTGCAGACAGAATTGGAGGTGGGGTGTCTATGGCACAGAGGATAACATGCCCTCCTCTAAAGGGGAATCATTATTCAGTTGCAGCCCACTGTCACTGGTGAATATTTGGGCACTGGTTTTTATTAATTCTCCTAATTTTTCAAGCAAGGCAGAACTTAGGTATTTATGCAAACTTCCTCAACTTACAAATATTGGATACCATCCAAATATCTTAAAATCTGGGAAAATTTTGCCCAGGGCCAAAGCACATCTGTGGATTGAATGTGAATGATGAGATTCTTATTTAAACACCTGTGTTGACCATCCCTCTTAGACCAAAATCCACCTTTTAGATGGCTTACCGTGAGCAAACAGCAGTAAGAGGAATAGGTGGAGAAGTTTCATGGGCTATATATCTTCCTTTTCTTTTTCCCTCTCTTCCTACCCTTCCTTTAGTAGATTGAAAAGCAAATGTTAACGTCGGAGAACTAGAGTTGGATTAAAAGGGCTTCCAGAATGGAAGAGAAAAAGCTTTGGTAGCATACCAAATAGGTCAAGGAATCTTAACAGTGCCGAAAGAATGTGATTTATCTCCGACAGCACCAGAGTGCTTTTTCTGGGATGGCACCATTTAGACAGTGCTGCGTAAGCTCATTCAACACAAGTTTGTGAAGGACTTCCAGCTGCCAGACTCCGTGCTAGCCCTGAGGGCACCAGGATTCATAAGGTTAGATTATCTCTGACTGTATTGTTAAATCTATTCATTTCCTAACATTATTACTCTTTTTTGTTGCTCTTATATTTTTTAATCAAAACATTTTAGAGAGTTTTTTTAAATTAATTCTCTTTGTATAATTTAAAAAACAAATTTTTGATGTAATAATTCAGTGTGGTGTAAATGTTTATAGTCATTACAGTTGGAAAATTGTTACTCTTATTTTTAAGAGAAGTTACAAAAGTTACTGGTAATCCAAAACCGACCAAACACTGGCAACAACAAAAACAAAACAATTTAATATCAAAGAAAAAATTCTATGTGGAAGATGTGTTCGATTTTTCTAGAAAGAATGAATGCTTTTGTTAAGTGAAAGAATGGTTATTTCTGAATTTACGATTACTTGTTGGCTTTTGCTAGTTCTTTGAAGATCTGGTACGACCAGTGCTGAATATGGTGATTCAGCCTCTGATTCCCAGGAAAAGGAATGGGCGTCACTTTCATCTCCTTCACTGACTTGTAGATACAGGAAGTGACTGTCATCAGCACATCATCTTTGTCTAGGAGATAACAGTGTACTTTGAATTCACCTCTTGTGTTAGTAGTTTGTAATATACATAATAATACGAAGTGAGTTGCAGCAACTGCTTGTAGGGGAAAGGATTATAAGTGTCTCTGATTTATGAAAATGGTGAAATTTCCCTCAGGTTTCCCTCTTCTGAACATGAGCAAAGCAGCCAATTATTTTCCTGCTGAAAGTTCTCAGATGTTCTATTACAGCGAGGGGAGTGAGGCTATTTCTTTATTAAGAATGCTGCTGCTAAGTCTCTTCAGTTGTGTCCAACTCTGTGTGACCACATAGACGGCAGCCCACCAGGCTCCCCCGTCCCTGGGATTCTCCAGGCAAGAAGACTGGAGTGGGTTGCCATTTCCTTCTCCAATGCATGAAAGTGAAAAGTGAAAGTGAAGTCGCTCAGTCGTGTCCGACTCTTCTTGACCCCATGGACTGCAGCCTACCAGGCTCCTCCGGCAATGGGATTTTCCAGGCAAGAGTACTGGCGTGGGTTGCCACTGCCTTCTCCGGATTACTAAGACTAGCTATTACAAAAAAGAATAGCTATTAAAATTCTATTTCTTTTCTCTCTAAACAGATTTGATGACACAAGGCTTTCTGTAGAGAAAGAACTACAGACTAAATCCTTGGTTTTCATTCCTAGCTTCACAGTACACAAGGGGTAAAATATAGCAATTAGACGGTAGAAACTTAAGTTAATACTTACTTTCAAAGTTATGGGTCAAGACATTTCAAGAATTTGAAGATATTTTATAAAAATTGTTCATAAAGAAAAACTCAAATTTCTTTTTAGCTTCCAAAATAGTTGAAATTTCAAAATCGTGTTTTGTGACCATTGTGAAAAAAGTTTTAAATCAGCAATACAAATTTGAATATTTAAAATCATTCTTTTATAGTGTTATTAGGACTAAAAGCTTCCAGTGGTGAAGAATCTGCCTGCCAACGCAGGAGACGCAAGAATCGTGGATTTGATCCCTGGGTCAGGAAGATTCCCTGGAGAAGGAAATGGCAACTCACTCCAGTATTTTTGCCTGGAATACATGGACAGAAGAGCCTGGTGGGCTACAGTCCATGGGATTGCAAAGAGTTGGACATGACTGAGCATACACACACGTAGGACTAAAGGAGAAATCATGAACAGAATTAAAGTTACATTTAAAACTTATGAACATTGTATGTACAAACTAATGGGATGCAGCCAAAAACTACAACTATTTCAGTCCTTTGCATTTCCATTTGAATTTTAGAATTAGCTCATCAATATAAAGCCAGAGCTTTAAAAGAGTTTATCATACAAAATGTAAGAGGAAATACACATTTAAATTAGTATTTTAGAAAAAGAAGTATCATGTAGTCATACACATTGTCATTGCTTTCTGATCATTTCTTCGTTTTACTGCATTTTTACTTTTTAAAAACTCTGTTGGGATTTTCACTGGGATTGTATCTACATCAAGACTAATTCATATTTAAACAATATTGAGGAAAAAGAGTCTTTTCCAGAAGCTTCCAGGTTCTCCTTTGTTCTCAGAGGCGTAGAAGGTACCCTGCTCATCACTGAATCAATCTCCATGCCCAGAGTGATGAGGTCATTTCAAAGTCTGGGGAAAGCATACAAACAGCCTCCCAAATTTAGGCCTACAAGGAAAGGGAGAGGAAAATGAATATTTGGGTGTTAACAAATATTAATGGCAATATCCTAGGATAAACTGCAATGGAAAAGTATATTAAAAAACAACATGCATTTGTATAACGGATTCACTTTGCTGTACAGCAGTAGTTAGTACAGCAGTGTAAATGAACTGTGTGTGCATGCCGCGTTACTTCAGTCGTGTCTGATTCTTTGTGACCCCATGGACTGTGGCCCCCCAGGCTCCTCTGTCCATGGGATTCTTCAGGCAAGAATACTGGAGTGAGTTGCCGTGTCCTCCTCCGGGGATCTCCCCATCCAGGGATTGAACCTGCATCTCTTACCTGTGTTGGCAGGTGGGTTCCTTACCACTAGAGCCACCTGTTAAATGAACTATACTTCAATTTAAAAAATTGATAGGGACTTCCTTGGTAGTTCAGTGGCTAAGAATCTGCATTCCGACATAAGGGACACAAGTTTGATCCCTGGTTGGGGTACTAAGATCCCGCATGCCTTGGGGCCACCGAGCCCACGCACTGCAGCTACTGAAGCCCGTGTGCTCTAGGATCTGAAATGAAGACCCAGCGCATCCAAAACTTAAAAAAATAAAGTGTTGAAGACAATGATGAGAGATAAAGAAAGCCGTTTATTGGAGGAAATTAAAAGGAAGAAGGGGGCTTCCCTGATGGCTCAGATGGTAAAATATCTGCCTGAAATGCAGGAGACCTGGGTTCAATCCCTGGGTCAGGAAGATCTCCTGGAGAAGGGAATGGCAGCCCACTCCAGTATTCTTGCCTGGAGAATCCCACGGACAGAGGAGCCTGGGGGCTACAGTCCACGGGGTCACAAAGAGTCAGATGTGACCAAGTGACTGATACAACAACAACAAAGGGAAGAAGGAGTTAAGACAATGGGACGATGACTACATTTTAAAAAATTGATAAAAAACAAACAATGATATACTGCACAAGACATCAGTCTAAGGATAAAGGTGCTAGGGAAGAAAGTCTGCCTCAATGCATGCATGCTCAGTCACTGAGTCGTGTCCAGCTCTTTGCAATCCCGTGGACTATAGCCTGTCAGACTCCTCTGTCCATGAAATTTTTCAGGCAAGAATATTGGCACGGGTTGCCATTTCCTCTTCCAGGGGATCTTTCCAACCCAGAAACTGAACCTGAGTCTCTGGCACTTTCTGCATTGGCAGTCAGCTTCTGGGAAGCCCCTCTGCCTACAAACTTGGGGATGATTGTATATTCATCCATCTATCCACCCATCCATCCATTCAATGGGTAGTTACTAAGCACTCACTACCTGACTCACTATGCTAGGTGCTGGGTTTAGTGGTGAAAGGAGACAGACATAAAACGAAAAAGAAAGCAAGTTTATAAGGCAATTTCAGATCATGATAAGAGTGATGCAGAAAATAGAGCAGGTTGGTGTGGAAAGCTGCTCTGGATGGGGAGTTCGGAGAGCAGCTCTGAGGTGTCAGAGCTGGTGAGTCCCAGCACAAGGCAGGTGGGCAGAGCAGCCTGGAGCCGGGAGCCAGGTCTCTGTGCTAGAACCTGAGAGGAGACTGGTTGAGGTGACTAACTGAAGATGAGGTGAGAGAGGCAGTCTACAGCCAAATCATCCACCGCCTTAAATGAGCACTCACCTGAGCTTTCTACATGCTAAAGGGTGTAAGAAGGCACTGGAAGTGCACAGCAGTGGAGAAATAGGATTTGATTTATGTTTTAAATTATTCCTCTGGCTGTCGTGCAGAAAAGAAATAAAGGGCTCCTGCAGTGGACCAAGCAAGACATGCTGGTGGCTTGAGCTTGGGGTGTTGAGTGAATGTGGAGACGCTGGTTTCAAGAGAGTCTGAGGAGAGACGGCTGGTCTCGTTGATTAATTGATGACGTATGTTGATATTTATTTGGGACTGAGGTCGGCCAGTGACCACAGAGGGAACTTGAGCTTGATTCTGTGCAGAATTCTGATGAAGTCTGCAGAAACCTTAGGATATCAGAGTAGGTGATGATCCCACTCCTGGGCATATATCCAGACAAACTGTAATTCAAAAGATACACATACCCTTGTGTTCATAGCAGCACTATTCACAATAACCAAGACAGGCAAACAGCCTCAATGTCCATTGACAGATGAGTGGATAAAGAAGATATGGAACAGGTATGCAATGGAATATTGCTCAGCCACAAAGTGAATGAAATGATGCCATTTGCAGCAATGTGGATGGATGTAGAGATTATCAGACGAAGTTAGATAAGTCAGAAGGAGGAAGACAACATCATATGATATCTCTTATAAATGGAATCTAAAACATAACACAGATTACCCTTTCTGTGAAACAGAAACAGAATCATGGACGTAGAGAGCAGACTGGTTGTTGCCAAGGGGAAGGGAGTGGGTAGGGATGGAGTGGGAGGCTGGAGTCAGCAGGTGTAAACTTCTACGTATGGACGGAAGCACTACAAGGCCCTCCTGTAGAGCACAGAGAGCTATATTCAACATCTTACGATAAACCACAATGGAAAAGAATATATAAAAAAGAATGCACATAGGTGTATAATTGATTTACTTTTCTGTATAGCAAAATTCTGTGGAAAATTTTTAAAGAGATGGGGATACCAGACCACCTTACCTGCCTCCTGCAAAACCTGTGTGCAGATCAAGAAACAAGTGTTAGATCCAGACATGGAACAATAGAATGGTTTCAAATTGGGAAAGGAGTATGTCAAGGCTGTATATTGTCACCCTGCTTATTTAACTTAGATGCAGAGTACATCATGCAAAATGCTGGGCTGGATGAAGCACAAACTGGAATCAAGATTACCAGGAGAAATATCAACAACCTCAGATATTAAGATGACACCACCCTAATGGCAGAAAGCAAAGAGGAGCTAAAGAGCCTCCTGATGAAGGCGAAAGAAGAGAGTGAAAAAGTTGGCTTAAAGCTCAACATTCAAAAAACTAAGATCATGGCATCCGGTCCCATCACTTCATGGCAAATAGATGGGGAAAAACTGGAAACAGTGACAGACTTTATTTTCTTGGGCTCCAAAATCACTGCAGACAGTGACTGCAGCCATGAAATTAAAAGACTTGGAAGAAAAGCTATGACTCCTTGGAAGAAAAGCTATGACAAACCTTGAAATTAAAGGTTTTATGACAAGCCATGAAATTAAAAGACTGGGAAGAAAATCTATGCTCCTTGGAAGGGAAGCTATGACAAACCTAGACAGCACATTAAAAAGCAGAGACATTACTTTGCCAACAAAGATCTGTATAGTCAAAATTAGCTCCAGAAACTGAAAAAACAAGAAGTACTTTGGATATTTATCATGTTTTTGGAGACTGCATAATTTTCTAGTTTTAGGAAGGATGTTTTAGTATTATCAAGGAAAAGAGAGACAAACTTGACCATAAGAAGCAGAAAATTTCTATAAATGAAAAACTCCAAACCAAAATGAAGTAGAACAGTAGAGTAAGGAATACTCATAGTAAACAGAGTGTGTCAAATAAAGGAATAATAATGTTTAACACATTTTAAAAATTGAGATATGACTGACATAACATTGTGTAGGTTTCAGGCACTGGTGTGAGGCACTTACTGGTGTGACGCACTTACTGGTGTGACGTGAGTGGTGACTGCTGTAGCTTTAGCTGACACCTCTGCATTGTCACATAATGCTCATTTTTTTTTTTGTGCTGAGAACATTTAAAACCTAGCCTCTTTTGCTTTTTTGACTTCTACTACATGTGATTTCTGAGACTGATTGGTGTTGGTGATTTAGTTGCTGAGTTATGTCTGACTCCCGCAATCTTAGATACTTGTGAGAAATCAAATACTGGATGCAGAGGAAGTCCAGGATTAAGGAGTGATTAAATTCTGATTGGTTGAATTTGCTTGTGATTTGACTGAGCCTCAATTCTATTAAGGATTCACAGAAGGACAGACTAAAGGTGTTTTTTTTTTTTTTTTTTTTTAACATTGAACATAATTGCTTTTATTTGTTCTCAGTACACAGCTGATGATCTCCAATTTAGCAGATTTTTCCATAGCAAATGCTCTAATGTTCTACATATGGGCCAAAAATGCCCGTATTAATTTGTACAGTTGGCAAAATCCTCACGGATGTGAATAAAGTGGAAAGTGGTTATTTTCCAAGGTTTGCTATTTGACATTCTCTAGTTGGTCTGAGGGGCTAGGGGCTAAGGTCTTGTAGCACCTAACTCATATCTGTTAACCAAGATGTGTCAGACCAAGACAAGGACCGAAGATCCAGCAGCAAGAGCCAAGCCCAGGCACCTTCAAAGACCAAGGTCAACAAAGAAAAGAGAAGCAGGGAAAGTTTGATGTGAGAATGAGGAAAGAGCATCTGAGTGTTTCCTGGGCCCTTGAGTTGCCTGTGCCTTCCTTCCGGGGTGTCGGTCCGATGCCTAGAAAGTGATTGGCTCAGCTCTGGTTGCAGTGAGGCATGGGGTAGACACTCTTTCACTTGCTTTCATGTGGATATCAAAGATGTGTCTTTTTAAGGTGCTAGAGATGCTATTTTGAGAGATGCTCTCTTGGGACAATGAGACAGGGTGTGTGCTTATGTACCTGAGCAGGGAAGAATGAATGAGAATAGAATGTGTTCGCTCAGTCGTGTCCGACTCTTTTCGACCCCATGGACTGTAGCCCACCAGGCTCCTCAGTACACGGAATTTTCCAGGCAAGAGTACTGGAGTGGGGTGCTATTTCCTTGTCCGGGGGATCTTCCCAACTGAGGGATCGAACCTGGATCTCCCGCACTGCAGGCAGACGCTTTACTGTCTGAGCCACCAGGGAAGCCCTAGAGCAGGGAAGAGGGGATGGCAAACAGTCACCAGAAGATCTAATTAAGAGGCCAGAATGCAAGGAAAAGAGGACCCATCCATGCTCCATCGCCTGCCAGGTGGGAGACATGGCAAGTTTCTTATTTTTTCTGTGCCTCATTTTCCTGGAGAAAGTGAATACTTTCTCATAGGTTTGCTCTGAAGATTAAATGATCTAAATCGTGAAAAGTACCTGGAATTAGTAAGTGGTCAGTTAGCATAATCAGAATAATTAATTTTTAATTTTTATTGGAGTATAGTTGATTTACACTCTTATATTATTTTGAGGTGTAGAGCGCAGAGCATCAGTTCTACATATACATATATTCACTCTTTTTTAGTTTCTTTTTCCGTATTTCTTATTACAGAATACTGAGTAGAGATCCCTGTGCTATATAGTAGTTCTTATTAGTTATCTATTTTATATGTAGTACTGTGTATATGTCAATCCCAGACTCCCTCTTACTCCCTGGTAACCATAAGTTTGTTTTCTACATCTGTAACTATTTCTATTTTGTAGATACCCTTTTTTTAGAGTCCACATGTGAGCAATATCGTATGATATTTGTCTTTCTGTATCTGACTACTTCACTTCATGTGACATATTCTAAGTCCATGTTGCTGCAAATGACATGATTTCATTCTTTTTTATGGCTGAGTAATATTCCATTGTATAGATGTACCATATCTTCTTTATCTGTTCCTCTCCTGATGAATATTTATGCCACTTCCTTGTCCTGACTATTGTAAACAGTGGCCCAGTGAACACTGGGGTGCATGGATCTTTTCAAAGTATAGTTTTCTCTGGGTATATGCCAGGAGTGGAGTTGCTGGGTAGGATCATCACCTTTGAGAGGTTCTCCGAGGTCTTTCTGGGACAACTCTGTTTTTTACTAGTTGAAATCTCTGAAGATGGATGATAGAGATTTTTCTGCTAAAAGAAGGGTGAGATTTCCCAAGAATTAGATGTGGGAAGATAAGAGAAGAGGAGGAAAGTGTTGGGGGAGAGGAGAGAGAGAGAGAATGATTTTGAATCTTGTTCAAGAGGAGAACCCTTGGGGGCAGCAAGGCCACAACCAAAAGAGCGTCTGTGGAGAGACTTCTGGAGAATTCCAAGGAGCAGAATGGAGACTGGCAGAGAGAGAGAGCAAATGCTTTGCCCATGTCACAGGATATGCACGTTCTTACGGATGGTCTCTGAACAAACTCTGAAGGTCCCCAAGAAGAACAATCAGTTTTCATCATTGGCTGGGTTACCTATGCCACTCACAGGGCCAGTCAAGAAACAAATTCTGGGCTCCTTTCACCCCCTCACCTCTTCTGCTTTGACTCTTAAGTGAGTCACTGGGAGGGGGAGGATAAGGGGCAGGTTCATGCTGCTTTCCCTGGCTTCCTGCCTTCAGAAGCCCCAAGAATTAGGGAGAGACGACGTTTTAACTCAAAATCATGCTCAAATTTATGATTATTACCTGGGACCACAGACAGTTATTACACTTAGAAAGTTTTCCAACTTAAAAAGACTGCAAATTATTTATTTACTTGCATTATTAGAATTTTCCTTCAGGGGCAGAGGGAAAAGTTTCCACATGAAATACATTTTTAAAAGGACAGTAGGGGACTTAAGTTATACGATTACACACCGTAAGGTCTGTTTAAGATACTGATTCTTTTTACGCCATCTTTAGTTGGGGTTCTACGGCTTGTAGCTGAAACCATGCTGACTGATATATTAGTTTCCCCAGGGCTTACGTTGTAAAGAAAGTCATCATATTGCAGGGACTTGCCTAGTTGCCCAGTGGCTAAGACTCTGTGCTCCCACTGCAGGGGCCCTGGGTTCCATCCCTGGTCAGGGAACCAGATCCCACATGTCGCAACTAAGAGTTCAGATGCTGCAACTAAAGATTCGATGAGCTGCGACTAAGACCTGGAGCACCCAAATGAGTAAATATTTTAAAAAAGAAACTACATTGCAATCCGAATTATTGTGTTTTAGTCACCAATATTTAACTATTATTTAATAAGACCTTAGTCATGTGTCCAGGAAACAGAGTTATAAAGTTATCAAAGCTTTTTAATTTTAATTAAATTTTAATAGTCTTGCAATCTGAATTATTGTGTTTTAGTCACCAATATTTAATTATTATTTAATAAGACCTTAGTCATGTGTCCAGGAAACAGAGTTATAAAGTTATCAAGCTTTTTAATTTTAATTGAATTTTAATAGTCTACCCCCAAAGTAGGAGGGTATAAAATTATTTAATCTCATTAAGAAAGAAAGATCATAAATTATGTGAAGATGCCTCCTCTTAACAGAATTATGCATATCAAATATATCGTCTACATTTATGTTACATACTTTATTCTGGGGTCATCACTAGTTTTGAAGGATTTATATTTGACAGATGGTACCTAATGCAGCCTTTTCCCCTCACCTATTGTGAATAGGAAACCTTTGCCAGGATTTCACAATATAAAAATCACTCCTGTCACCTAAAGGGCAAAAATGAATCACTTTCTTTTTGGATTAAAAATCAGTTAGGATGGCTCAGCAATACATCGACACGGTTTTTTTGCCAGCATTCTGACAAGGATACTGTGTTTATTTTTGGAAGAAGAGTTCTTGTTAGTCTTCCTACAGTAGCCACTTCCTCATATTAACCTTAAAGGTGGAGTCAAGGCATTTGACACCATGTAGATCTTTTGAATGTTACAGACATTCAAGTCAGTTTATAAAATAAACTTTAGAAATGGGTGCTTACAGTGACCCTTCCATCCCTAACCTTATAATCCTTAGGAGTTCTTAATTTATCCCCTGAAAGGCAAAGGAAGTAATAACTTGCTTTCAAATGAGAAGTCAAAACCTAAGCTCGAGACTTCCCTGGTGGTCCAGTGGGTAGGACTCCGTGCTCCCGATGCAGGGGGATTGATCCCTAGTGGGAGAAGATCCCACATGGCATGGACTCCGTGCTCCCAATGCAGGGGGGTTGATCCCTAGTGGGAGAAGATCCCACATGGCATGGCCAAAACCCCAAACAAACAAGCTAACGAACAAACAACAAAAAAACATAAGCTTGCTGTATTTCTGTTTTATCTTCATTCTAGTTAACTTTTAAGACTCATCTACAGTGCCACTTCCTCCAGAAAGCTTTCCTGCAATTTTCACTTTTACCAACACTTACTGTTTTGGTATTTGACTTTTATTTTCTCTCTAATGTATTTGGTTGTACATTGGTTTCACTGGGGGCTTCTCTGGTGGCTCAGATGGTAGAGAACCTGCCTGCAATGCAGGAGACCTAGGTTCAATCCCTGGATCAGGAAAATCTTCTGGAGGAGGAAATGGCTATCCACTCCAGTATTCTTGCCTGGAAAATTCCATTGACAGAGACACAGGCTACAGTCCATGGAGTTGCAGAGTCAGATAGGACTGAACACCTAACACATACTTTGTTTAATTTAGGTAACAATGCCTTCTCAACATTTATGTGCTCCATCATTAAGCCCTAGGTGCCTATCACACATCATGACATGAATATCTGTTTGTAAATTATAATCTGTAGCCTCATAACCTAGTACCACCCCAGGCACAGAGTCTGTCCTCAACTTGATTATAAGAGTTACCTACTTTGTAGAGAATTAGTCTGATGAGGAAATATGTTATTAATTTAAAAATTAGACTGATTAAACAGTTCTGAGATGGTCACAAACAATTTTTTTCCTTAACTTCTGCTGCTGTTGCTGCTGCTAAGTCACTTCAGTTGTGTCTGACTCTGTGCAGCCCCATAGATGGCAGCCCACCAGGCTCCTCTATCCCTGGGATTCTTCAGGCAAGAATATTGGAGTGGGTTGCCATTTCCTTCTCCTTCAGTTCAGTTCAGTCTCTCAGTCATGTCTCACTCTGCGACCTCATGAATTGCAGCATGCCAGACTTCCCTGTCCATCACCAACTCACGGAGTCTATCCAAACCCATGTCCATCGAGTTGATGATGCCATCCAACCATCTCATCCTCTGTCATCCCCTTTCTTCCTACCCTCAATCTTTCCCAGCATCAGGGTCTTTTTCAATGAGTCAGCTCTTTGCATCAGGTGGCCAAAGTATTGGAGTTTCAGCTTCAACATCAGTTCTTCCAATGAACACCAAGGACTGATCTCCCTTAGGATAGACTTGTTGGATCTCCTTGCAGTCCAAGGGACTCTCAAGAGTCTTCTCCAACACCACAGTTCAAAAGCATCAATTCTTCGGTGCTCAGCTTTCTTTATAGTCCGACTCTCATATCCATACATGACCACTGGAAAAACCATAGCCTTGACTAGATGGACCTTTGTTGGCAAAGCAATATCTCTGCTTTTTAATATGCTGTCTAGGTTGGTCATAACTTTCCTTCCAAGGTCCCTCACTTCATGGCAGATAGATGGGGAAACAGTGGCTGACTTTATTTTGGGGGCTCCAAAATCACTGCAGATGGTGATTGCAGCCATGAAATTAAAAGACGCTTACTCCTTGGAAGGAAAGTTATGACCAACCTAGACAGCATATTAAAAAGCAGAGACGTTGCTTCCTTCTTCTAAGGGCTCCCAAATCCTCTCTACCTCTCCTCTGCCTCTTTGAATCCCTCTTCTGTTCTAAACCTGGAGCATTCTTTTTTATTTCCTTTTCAGTATGCCTTTATTTGGCTGTGCTAGGTGTTAGCTGCAGCATGTGGGATCTAGTTCCCCGACCAGAGATCGAACCCAGGCCCCCTGCATTGGAAGCCCTGAGCCTCAGCCCCCAGACCACCAGGGAAGTTCCAGGAGAACTCTTTCTAAACAGAAAAGCTGATTATGTCACTCCTCTGCTGTGAATTCTCCTGCAGCTTCTACGATCTTTGGGATGGAAGTCAAAGCATGTGTTTGGCCAGAGCCCGAGGCCTCGGTGCTCTGACTCTGCACTCGAGCTCCACCCGGAGTCCCTTGTGACCAGCGAGCCCTGCAGCCTTTCCTGGCCTCGCCGCTCCCCCGTTACAGCTCGATGTGCCACCTCCCCTTCGTATGTTTAATAGGACCTTCAATAATGTGGTCTTCTTTGGAACTGGCCACTTGCAGATGTAGTTAGTTAAGATGTAACAGTACTGAAGTGTATGGGCTCCTAATCCTGCACGTCCTTAGAGAAAGAGGACATTTAGACAGGAGACACACACATGGGGAGAGTATCACGTGGAGCCATGCTGCCACAAGACAGGAACTAACAGAAGGGAGGAGAGAGACTCAGGACAAGCGCGCCCCGCCTCCCACCCCCCACCCTCAAGCCTTCAGAGGGAACACGCCACTGCTGACACCTTGGCTTTGGACTCTGGTTTCAGAACTTGGAGACAGTATCATGGTCTAAGCACTCCAAGTGTAGTCTTTTGTCACGGCAGCCCTAGGAAACTCATGTTCCCTTTGGGGCCTTGGTGAGCTCTTATGCGTGCTTAGCTGCTCAGTCGTGTCCAACTCTTAGTGACCCCATGGACTGTTACCCGCCAGGCTGCTCTGTCCATGTGACTCTCCAGGGAAGAATACTGGAGTGGGTTGCCATGACTTCTTCCAGGGAATCCTCCCAACCCAGGGATCGAACCTGCAACTCTTACATCTCCTGCATTGGCCTGTGGGTTCTTTACCATTAGTGCTGCTGCTCTTACCCTTGTTCAATGTTTGGCTCAAATGTTTCCTCTTTTGGGAGCTTTCTCTGACATCCCTGCCCTCTCCTGTGGCTGGATTAATGGAACCCACCTTCACTTCTCTCTGTATATAATTGCATTTTTTAAAACCATTTTGACTTTTTTTTTAACTGATTTTAAAATCTGGCATTTTGGGGAGCATAAATAAAAGATTGTTCAGCATCTAGATTCTTTCATGGCTTCTCATTTTTATTTAAGTAGCAGAGGACTTTTGTGTACTGACTTTGTGATCATTTTGCTAGATGTTACTTTGCAAGAGTTGAGTGCACGTCCTAGAACTTTTGGGTGGTGGTGTGAAAGACGCTGTGCTTTTAGGGAGTCACCTGGGACCTAGGTCCAGACTTGACTGTTTCCTGGACTCTAGAAAAGGAGGGCTTAAAACTTGGTCCGTTTGCCTCTTGCGTTTTCAGCAGCCGTATTCTAAACACATACATTATCCCTGGACTTGCTTGTAACAAGCATGAATGGAAAATGTTAGTGTAAATGGTATGATAGAAATGTGTCTATCCTGTTTAATGTGTCCCTAACTTTCCTGTTCCATAATTAGGTTTTGACCATTGATTGATTCCCTTGCTGGTATGTTACCATGATCTGTGTCTTGTTTATCTCTTTATTATAGCTCCCTGCATCAGTGCCTTAATATGTGTATGGGACAAATAGATTTTTACCTTTTTGTGTGACTTCAGCAGCATCTCTACAGAGAGATATTTGTCTCATAGGAATGTTGGGGATATTCATTTTATAAAGAGAAATCCAGAGGTATAAAACACTGGAGTGGAAGTACATTATAAAGCTCACCTAGAAGCCCTGTGGCACAGCTGGGAGCCATCTTAAACATTTGGGGTTTAAAATCAAAGCATTCTGGAGACTTTGTAAACATCCTCCAGCAGAGGAGGACGCTGAAATCTATTCTATTAGAAGGATCCAGAAAAGAAAGATGTTCACTCCTTTGAATACTGATGAAACTATTAATAAGTTAGGAAATTCTTTCCAAAATATTTAAATGAAGATTCAGAATTTAGACTTATTCTCTAATAATTTAGATTTATTCCTGAATGTAAACTCCTTTTAACTCTCTCCTAGAAACTCAGAGAAGAATGTCTAAACTTCATTTAGAATGTATATTGTTGTACTTTCCTCTAGCTTCTCCTAGTCAGAATTCAGTCGACAAGTTTTGCATACGACAAAAGAAAACTCACTTGAAACAGTAGATAGAATTTGGAACTTCCCGGGTGGTTCAGTGGATGGGCCTGGGTCCCATCCCTGGTCAGGGAGCTAGATCCCACATGCTGCAACTAAAGATCTTCCATGCCACAGCTAAGACCCAGGGCAGCCAAATAAATAAATAAAAATATTTTTCAAATAGTAGCTAGACTTTATAAACCCTGACTGTTTCATTTCAATGCTCTATGGTAATAATATTGATAATAATCTGAGTCACAATTCTAGTGTCATTTCTTAATACAAAGATCATAAAGATTACATGGCTGCCACTGGGTACTGAAGAATATTCTACGTTGGTCTCTTGGCATCAGGAAATTCACTGTGGACCCAGTTGAAAAACAAAATGGAAAAGAGTGGAAGGATCACATTTGTGTCATAAGCAAATCTTTTATAAATCATCAAGAGACTGCATAGATGGCCACAAAGAGATTTTGTCCAGGGTTTTATACAACTAAAATCAATTCCTCCACTTCATCTGTTTTGAATGTACTGGGCATGCAACTGGAGATGTCACTAAGAGTTAGAGCTGCTCAGAAACCTTTAAGGTGTCAATTGACCATATTTTTAGGTGCAGAAATGTTACATGGACACAGCACAGATTCACCAGTGATTTACTTTTTAAAATCTGCAACAAATGGACCCAGAAATCTACAAGGGAATAAAAATATCATGAGAGCAAAGCTGAGTTGAAGCAGGGTAACTCAAAATCAATATTTTGCTTTTAAACTCTTAAGGGAAGACCCAGGAGGGCTGCACTCATTTTGTCCTCCTTACTTATTATCCTCAGAGGATGGGGTAAAAAGTGGCAAGCCTGTTCCTTAGTTCAGCCAGGACATTCTTCACTAACAAGCCACTTGTTAGATTTCTTAGCTTCAATATCCTGTCGAGTGGCTTTTAAATAGCTACGCTATCAGATGTTGGTTAAAAAAAGCAAACTTACTTTTCATATTATATAAGTGAGATTGCATTTAGGGAACCAGGCAAAGACCAGTCAGTAGCAAACTTGATGGAGAAAAGGGGATGCTGTTTTAGCTCTACCTGTGCAAAAATGGGGCTGAAGCATCACCAATGTCAGCTTAGCTGAGTTCTCTGATGGATTAGAATTTCTCATTATTAAGTTGAACTGTTTTTTGACCTTGTACATTGATGAGTAAATCCTGCATATTCACAACTTTGCTGTGGTGCCTTCAATGCTGCTGCTGCTGCTGTTGCTGCTAAGTCGCTTCAGTCGTGTCTGACTCTGTGCGACCCCATAGATGGCAGCCCACCAGGCTCCCCCGTTCCTGGGACTCTTCAGGCAAGAACACTGGAGTGGGTTGCCATTTCCTTCTCCAATGCATGAAAGTGAAAAGTGAAAGTGAAGTCGCTCAGTTGTGTCCGACTCTTCTCGACCCCATGGACTGCAGCCTACCAGGCTTCAATAGGTGCCTTCAATAGGTGCAGTGAAATAGAGTGGATAGGAATTTTCTTTAAGGAGTAGCCTGGAAATAAGTTGTATTTCAAGTGGATAACATTATTTAAATGTCCTTCTTTTCCCCTCCTCTGTTGGTTGTTGATTTTCGGTTGCTCAGTTGAGTTCAAGTCTTTGCGACCCCATGGACTGCAGCATGCCAGGCTTCCCTGTCTTTCACTATTTCCCAGAGTTTCCTCAAACTCATGTCCATTGAATTGGTGATGCCATCAACCATCTCATCCTCTGTCGCCCCCTTCTCCTCCTGCCCTCAATATTTCCCAGCATCAGGGTCTTTTTCAATGAGTTGGCTCTTTGCATCAGGTGGCCAAAATATTGGAGCTTCAGCATCAGTCCTTCCAATGAGTATTAAGGGTTGATTTCCTTTAGGATTGACTGGTTCAATCTCTTTGCTGTCCAAGGGGCTGTCGAGAATCTTCTCCAGCATCACAGTTTGAAAGCATCAATCCTTTGGCACTCTGCCATCTTTATGATCCAACTCTCATATCTGTATGTGACTACTGAAAAGAACCACAGCTTTGATTGTACCATCCTTTGTCAGCAAATCGATGTCTTTGCTTTATTAAACACTGTCTAGGGCTAGAGTCCATGGGGTTGCTAAGAGTCGGACACGACTGAAGCAACTTAGCAGCAGCAGCAGCAGCTTTGTCATAGCTTTTCTTCTGAGGTGGGAATGTACATTGATGCAGCCATTATGGAGAACGCTGTGACGGTTCCTTTAAAAACTAAAAATAGAGCTATCATATGATTCAGCAATCCCATTCCTGGGCATATATCAGGAGAAAACCATAATTAGAAAGCATACACGCACTATAATATTCATTGCAGAACTATTCGCAGTAGCTAAGGTATGGAAACCACCTAAATGTCCACTGGCAGATGAATGGATAAAGAATATGTGGTACATGTACACAATGGAATGTATATATTCATAAAAAAGAATGAAATAATGCCATTTGCAGCAACATGCATGGGCCTAGAGACGATCACACTAATAAAGTAATTTAGAGAAAGACAATATATGATATCATTCATATGTAGAGCCTAATTTTTAAGAATGATACAAATGAACTTATTTACAAAAAGAGAAACAGACTTACAGATATTGAAAACAAACTTATGGTTACCAAAGGGGAAATGTGTGTTGGGGGAGAGGGATGAATCAGGAGCTCGGGATGAACACGCACACACTCTATGTATACCATGTATAAGACAGGAAACCAACAAGGACTTATATTACAGCACAGGGAACTCTATTCAATATTCTGTGATAACCTGTGTAAGAAAGTAAAATAAATACATGTATAATGGAATCATTTTGCTGTATACCCGACACTAACACAACATTATAAATCAACTATACTCCAATATGCCAAAGAATCCTCAAACTACCGCACAATTACACTCATCTCACACACTAGCAAAGTAATGCTCAAAATTCTCCAAGCGAGGCTTCAACAGTACATGAACCGTGAGCTTCCAGATGTTCAAGTTGGTTTTAGAAAAGGCAGAGTAACCAGAGATCAAATTGCCAACATCTATTGGATCATTGAAAAAGCAAGAGAGTTCCAGAAAAACATCTACATATGCGTTATTGACTATGAGAAAGCCTTTGATTGTGTGCTGCTGCTGCTGCTAACTCACTTCAGTCGTGTCCGACTCTGTGTGACCCCATAAATGGCAGCCCACCAGGCTCCCCCATCCCTGGGATTCTCCAGACAAGAACACTGGAGTGGGTTGCCATTTTCTTCTCCAATGCATAAAAGTGAAAAGTGAAAAGGAAGTCGCTCAGTCGTGTCCGACTCTTCGAGACCCCATGGACTGCAGCCTACCAGATTCCTCCATCCATGGGATCTTCCAGGCAAGAGTACTGGAGTGGGGTGCCATTGCCTTCTCCGTTTGACTGTGTGGATCACCACAAACTGGAAAATTCTCAGAGATGGGAATACCAGACCACCTGATTTGCCTCCTGAGAAATCTGTATGCAGGTCAAGAAGCAACAGTTAGAACCGAACATGGAACAAAAGACTGGGTCCAAATAGGGAAAGGAGTACTTCAAGGCTGTATATTGTCACCCTGCTTATTTAACTTATATGCAGAGTACATCATGAGAAACACTGGACTGTATGAATCACAAGCTGGAATCAAGATTGCCAGGAAAAATATCAATAACCTCAGATATGCAGATGACACCACCCTTATGGCAGAAATTGAAGAAGAACTAAAGAGCCTCTTGATGAAAGTGAAAGAGGAGAGTGAAAAAGTTGGCTTAAAACTCAACATTCAGAAAACTAAGATCATAGCATCTGGTCCCATCACTTCATGGGAAATAGATGCGGAAACAGTGGTAACAGTGACAGACTTTGTTGTTGGGGGCTCCAAAATCATTGCAGATGGTGACTGCAGCCATGAAATTAAAAGACGCTTACTCCTTGGAAGAAAAGCTATGACCATTCTAGACAGCATATTAAAAAGCAGAGACATTACTTTGCCAACAAAGGTCTGTCTACTCAAGGCTATGGTTTTTCCAGTAGTCATGTATGGATGTGAGAGTTGGACCATATAGAAAGCTGAGCACTGAAGAATTGATGCTTTTGAACTGTGGTGTTGGAGAAGACTCTTGAGAGTCCCTTGAACTGCAAGGAGATCTAACCAGTCCATTCTAAAGGAAATCAGTCCTGAATATTCATTGGAAGGATTGATGCTGAAGCTGAAACTCCAATACTTTGGCCACCTGATATGAAGAACTGACTTACTGGAAAAGCCCCTGATGCTGGGAAAGATTGAAGGCGGCAGGAGAAGGGGATGACAGAGGATGAGATGGTTGGATGGCATCACTGACTCAATGGACATGAGTTTGAGCAAGCTCCAGGAGTTGGTGATGGACAGGGAAGCCTGGCGTGCTGCAGTCCATGGGGTTGTAGAAAGTCGGACACGACTGAGCGACTGAACTGAACCGAACTGATAATCCAGTAAAATCTAAAAAAGTGTTCTCCTTAAAGAGTATACTTTCTAACAAAACCTTAGTCCATGTTAATTGATTTTTGGTGTTGGGACTCTGTAGGAATCAACAAATCAGTGACTTTGGCCTTGATTTAGCCCAGAGCATTCCCCTCCCACTGACTGTTACCGCACCTTGCACTTGTTTCATGAATGCTGCAGGCTGAGCAATTTCAGGAAGAGATGACCTCAGTGACTAAAATTTTCCTTTGTCAGGAAAGATGGGAGGAATATGGGATAAATGAGTAAAGGAGAGATTACGCTCAATTCACTGGTATATAAAAATATTTATTAGTGTACTATTTAGGGTCCAAACAGGAAAACAGAAAGTGGAATGGCTATGTCAGCGGAAAGAATTTAATATGGGGAATTCATCTAATGTATTTGTACGACTGAAAACCTGGAAAGGAGTAGCTGAGGCAAGTCAGGGATGGTGATTCCAGGAAGACCCCTAGGCTGGGGAGATGAAGGGGTGGAGACAGGGTTACTGGAACATGGAACTTGGAAGCAAGGTTTGCGACGATGATCCCCAGTCCTTGTGAGATAGGGGTGGGGTGTGATGGTGGTGTTGTTTGGCTGGTGTGTCTTGGCGGTTCAGGAACCCAGAAGAGAAGTTTCTTGGGGTTGGGACCTTTGAGGAAGGTATACATGACTGATGTGAGTGTCTCTGGGGGGCCAGGAGAGCTCTGAAAATGCTGAGACTGGAACTGCGCTCAATGCTGCCAGAGAGAATGGCTTCAGCTGAGGATGCTGGCAAAAAAGTGAGCCAACAGGAAAAAGGAAGCACCCTCAACACCACCACCGCCACCTTCCAGTCCTCCTGGAACCTCCACAGCCCTCCTCACAGGGAGCCAGCCTGAGAAGGAGAAACTAGACATGCAGCATCTCCAGGCACAGCATCCTGGGGTCTGAGTCTAGAGGGTTTGGAGCTGAGAGGTTGCCTAGTAACTGACCACTAGATTCACAGCATCCGATCCATCAGGAGAGGCTGTTATCCTTCAACATACAGTCCCCCAGTTCCGGATGGCCCCAGGCTACCACGGCTGACTTTTCAGGGATCCTGCAAGTCCCCTGCAAGTTGGCTGGGGCCCTGCTCTGTGTCATCTGAACTCCTGGATGCAGGCTGGCCACTGCTGGAAGCGTTGGTGGTTCCATGGCGAAGACGAAAGAGCTGCGGGACGTGTCCTCCGTTTCTTACACCTTCTGCACCTTCTTTGGCCAAAAGAAGCACAAGGACATTTCTGATTCCAAGATTGGTAGAAGGAGTGCAATTATACCACTTGGAAAAAGAAGCAGAAATATTTGGTTGATATCAAGGCAAATGGACAAGGCAAATTTCAACAGAAATTTTTTGCATAGTTGACATAAATCAAAGCAATTAAAAGAATCGGTACATCTTCCTTTTTCATATAAGGAAAATTTAATGTAAATGTTTAGCTATGACAGCAATGAAAACATGCTGTACAAGTGTTGTCTTGAAATGAAGGAAACTTAATATCAGACAATAACTGGGTTAAAGGGTTAAAGTAAGATTTATTTTTTAAAAAGTGTATTTAACTGTAGTGCTCTTAATATAACTTAATATCTAAAGTGCAAACACCTTTTTTTCCTTTGCCTTTTTCCCTCTCAGTTTTCAATTTTTAATAATTATTATTTTTTAAACCAGGTATTGAACCCAGGTCACAGCAGTGAAAGCGTTAAATCCTTACCACTAGACCAGCAAGGAACTCCCCCACCCCAGTTTTAAAATAAACTTAAATCCATTAGCATGTTATTGGGATAAGGACTCAAAGGCACTTACTGGTTTGCATACAAGGTGAAAGTAATTCAGAGAGAGCAGATTTAGAGAGAAATGTATGGCTTACATGATAAAGAATCTGCCTGCAATGCAGGAGACTTGAGTTTGATCCCTGGGTCAGGAAGATCCCTTGGCGAAGGGAATGGCAACTCACTCCAGTATTCTTGCCTGGAGAATCTCATGGACAGAGGAGCCTGGCGGGCAATAGTCCATGGGCTCACAAAGAGTCAGACACAGCTGAGTGACTAACGCTTTTTCTCCCCCCATAAGCAAGCAAACAACAAAAATCCGACACTGAGAACTGCACGAGGGCAGGAAACAGATCTCTATAATTCAGTCCTTCGCTGGCAGCCCTTTCTGGACCAGAGGATGAGTGCTCAGTACCATGGGCTCTGATGAAGACTGGGCTGTGAGTGCTCTGAGCCAGAAAGTTGCAGGGTGCTATGGAGCCCACAGGGCAGGCACCCAAAGCTGGCCTGTGTGCTTAGGGAAGAATCCTAGAGGAGTAGAGAAGGGGTGGTGATTAGGTGGCCGGTACATTGGAAGGCATGCCACCAGGAATTCTGATAAGTGCCCAGGAAAGACACCAGGTGGCATGCCACCAGGAATTCTGATAAGTGCCCAGGAAAGACACCAGGTGGCTGTGATGTGTGCCACATTCAGTGTATTAACCCCTTTCTGAGGTAACCAGCAATTTATATTTTTACCAGGAAATGATCTATTTCACTGAGGAGCTAAGAAATATTTACTACATCATACTGCTAAGATGTATGTAAATAAACATCTTTCAAGATAGGCAGTATGGAGTGACGTATATCAGGGACAGAAAAATCAAGTAGGAAATTGGAAGAAGGCATGGGGTCAAACTGCATGTATAAGGCCTAATCAAAATCCACTGATTCTGTAGGATTTTAAAGCAACTCATGTATTTATTTATTTTCAATTACATAAGTGAATTCATTTTTGTAAAAATGTAAATAGACAAAAGTTCTTTCAGTTCAGTTCAGTTCAGTTCAGTCGATCAGTCGTGTCCGACTCTTTGTGACCCCACGAACTGCAGCACGCCAGGCCTCCCTCTCCATCACCATCTCGGAGTTCACACATCTCCCGGAACTCACATCCATCGAGTCAGTGATGCCATCCAGCCATCTCATCCTCTGTCGTCCCCTTCTCTTCCTGCCCCCAATCCCTCCCAGCATCAGAGTCTTTTCCAATGAGTCAACTCTTCGCTTGAGGTGGCCAAAGTACTGGAGTTTCAGCTTTAACATCATTCCTTCCAAAGAAATCCCAGGGCTGATCTCCTTCAGAATGGACTGGTTGGATCTCCTTGCAGTCCAAGGGACTCTCAAGAGTCTTCTCCAACACCACAGTTCAGAAGCATCAATTCTTCAGCGCTCAGCTTTCTTCACAGTCCAACTACCCTGAATTGAAATTCCACATTGAATTCCCCTATCTTGTTGTAAACACTGTTACAAGTTTATCTCTCTAGGTTTTTTCTATGCATTTATATACATGTGTATGAACTTGTAGAGAAATATGGATTTCTAGTGTTATTTTTTAAACATAGTTGCATCACGCACTCTGTATTTTTCCCCAGCTAGCTGTTTTTCCATTTAGCCTTAATGATTGGAGAGTGTTTCATGTAAGTGAGCTCGATCTAATTTAATCTTTTAATTGTGAAACAGTTCTCTAAGTATGGGGGTGCCTTCTTTTATTTCATTTCCCTACTGATAGAACTCTACATTGTTTCCGCATTTTGGCTATTACAGGCAATGTCACAATGAACCAACTTCCGCCTTCATGGAATTTATTTTAGTTGGTAGGAGACAATAAACAAGATGAGATGCAAAATACACAGGATATGGGACAATGATTAAATTCTCAGGAAAAAAAATAAGAGAGGATACAAAATGTCAGAGTTAGAGGGGTGAATTACTTTTAGGTAAGGAAAGGCTTTATTGAGGAGATGATTTCTGATAAGGCCTGAAGGAAGCAGGGAATGCCACAGAGCCATGTTAGAGGAGACTTGTCTTTGCTGCTCAGCTGGGAATGCCATCAGCTTCACTAGACTTATTTGTAAGATATAAGAATCAGTTTGAGTATTTTTAATGCTACTCTATTATAATAAATATAACCTTAATCTTTGCTAAATTGTATTTTTTATGACTCTGTTAATTGTCTGTCTTTTGCCTTGGTTTATCAGCTCACTTTATTTATTTGCTAAGTATACTTCCCCAATTTTGCAAAGTATAACAAGCTTTTGGATTCCCAGTTAACACTCAAGTGCTTTTATTTCATAGCTTTTTCTGCCCACATGAAGTTTACCAGACTAGCTGCATTATTTTTACCTGCAGCACATACATTCTATCCACTCCTCTAGGAAAGTGGGTTCTGATGCATGAGAATCTGATGAACGTTATGGGTCATTTCCCTGAAATATACATACATTTTACAAGGTTTTACATCTGACAATGGTTGGTTCAGAGATATCCAGAAATCAAAGCATAGATCAGGGTCCAGAGGGCTTATGCTAAAAAACGTAAGAATCTTTATGAAGCTCTAAGATCTATCCCCAGTCGAAAAGGGATCTGTAGAGAACTTTGTAGCTGAATCACACAGCATGATGCTTTATTTGAGCTTCAGCACAGCGTTGAGTCCATGATGAAGAATGAAATTAAATCAAACCCAAAAAGGCTTCTGCAGCTCATGACCATGGAACTCATCCTGTTTTATTGTTAAGGTCCATGGGAGAAATTTCTTTGTCTAGTTCAGATTCAGGAAAAATGTTCGTGCTTTTCTGGAATAATGGATTTGTTTTAATTTATCATGTCCCCTGTAAATCTTATCATTCTGGTGGCTTCTAGAAAGCTCAGATCCCATGTGAGTGCACTGCAAGGGAAGGCTTCATTTTCCAAGTGCTGCATGATAAATACTTTATGAGGACGTTCTCATTTATTGCTCATAATACAACTATGAAGTATGTGCGCTTTCCCATCTTCATTTCATAGAGGAGGAAACTGAGACTTATGCAGGGTAAATGACCTTATTCAAGGTCACAGAAGAATAACAGAGAAGCGACAGAGACCTAGTTTTGTCTGACAGCAAAATGCTCTTAACCACTCTGGGACACGCCTCTCATGGCTGGTATTTTGGACAGTAACCCCATTCTTTTCTCTGCCTTACCATTCTATCTTTATTCTCTCTTAGTTAAACTTTTCTTATTTGCTTAAAATTGATTTTATCTGTATTCATTTTATACTCTTATAGGACACCAGAAATTCTTTTTGGAAAAGGGAGAGTATACATAAATCAGTACAGATATTTCCAGGTATTTATTTCTGTGCAAAATAGACTTAGATAAAAATTGAGAGTCTCTTTTTCTCTTTCTCCCCTTCTCTCCTCACTTATGTTTCCCTGTCTCAACATGCTATTAATACTTAGATGCTTTCAAAATCTTATTAAGACACTGAATATTTTATTTTGTTTTAAAAATTCCAGGCCCTAGTTTTTTCTTTCTTTTCCCAAACACAATTTTTGCCACCCCCTCTTCCCTTTTAAGCTCTTATACCCATGATCTCCTTCTTTCCAATAGTCTTTAAAGCCCTCACTACTCTCAAACATCCTGTAAAAATTAGCAGAGATTTTTTTTCTGAGATAGAGTTATTTCTTATAGAAAGGTGGGCCTGTAAGAGGCAAGAAGTTGGAATTTATAATGTAGGCTACCTAGCATTTCTTGGAAAGTCACTGGTCTGCTGGGCATATTTGTATCAAATTGCATAATTTCTCAGGACTTCAGCTTTGCCTTCCAGGGAGCTGGTGTCCTGGCACTCATTCTGTTTTTCTCACATGGAAGAGGAGAGATGCATTGGGATTGTCTGCATGGCAGGGAGAGGTGGTGGGTGCCTAGGGAGTGTTACCCAACCAAACGTGGGTCTGCTCACTCACTTGCAGTAAAGCCAGTCTACTGACGCCAGGTTGTGGTAAAGGAAAGTACAGCATTTATTGCAGGTGGCAAGTAAAGAGTCCAGGTAGCTAGTGCTTAAAAGACCCGAACTCCCCAGAGGCTTTTGGGGAAAGGTTTATAAAGACAAGGGGAGGGAGAGGGGTGTGTGTGTGTGTGTGTGTGTGTGTGATCAGTTCATGGACATTCTTCTGCTTGGTTGGTGGTGAGGTCATCACCATCCATCTGGTTCCAACTAGTCTGGGGTCTGTGTGGCTGGTGGGCAGAATACAGTTAACTTCTTCCACCCGGTGGTGGAGCAAAACAGCTCAAAGGATATGGCCCAGAATACTAACTTCAGCTCTTGAACAGGACCTTAAGGTCTTTGACTCTGTTTAATATGGCTAAACTACTATTATTTTGTCTTGCTTGACTGTTTTCCTTTCTTTCTACATTTCCCCAGTATTCTGATTACATTTGTCCTTTGACTAAAGTTTTTCTGCAGACAAAAGGCAGGCAGAGGACACGTTGGGTTGTCCTATTCTGGGAAGGCCCCCAGGGTCCTGCTTGGTTACAGGAGCAGGGCTCCTCAAGCCCCTGCTGCCTCTGTTACCACACAAACAGGCCATGGAAGGGATATGGTGGAGGTGAGGAAGGTAGGAACCTCTGGGAATGAAGTGCATGTGGATATGGTGCTCCCTGGGCCATAGTCAGAAAGGATCTGAGTGTGTCCACTTCCCCCGGAATGGGAGTGATGCCTTCTGGATGCTTTGTTCTCCATGTTTTCTGAGACTACAGAACTGATCTTCTGCCTTCTAATTACTGTCTTTTGCCCTCCCTGCACGTGGCACACATTCCTCCACAATGAGTGATGCTTGCAAGCCTTCACTGTGGAGCCCTTGGCTTCAGCAGACCCGGCTCTCACTTGCTCTGTGTGCTTTGCCATATAAACCTCCTCAAAGGACTTCAGGGAACTCTTTGACATGCTTTACTGTCACCAAGAAGTTTCCTCTTCCTTTTTCACCACTGGTGACCTGTCCTGGAGTCAAGATTGCTGGGAGAAATATCAATAACCTCAGATACACAGATGATACCACCCTTCTGGCAGAAAGTGAAGAACTGAAGAGCCTCTTGATGAAAGTGAAAGAGGAGAGTGAAAAAGTTGGCTTAAAACTCAACATTCAGAAAACTAAGATCATGGCATCCGGTCCCATTCAGATCAGATCAGATCAGTCACTCAGTCGTGTCTGACTCTTTGCGACCCCATGAATCGCAGCACATCAAGCCTCCCTGTCCATCACCAACTCCCGGAGTTCACTCAGACTCACGTCCATCGAGTCAGTGATGCCATCCAGCCATCTCACCCTCTGTCGTCCCCTTCTCCTCCTGCCCCCAATCCCTCCCAGCATCAGAGTCTTTTCCAATGAGTCAACTCTTCGCATGAGGTGGCCAAAGTACTGGAGTTTCAGCCTTAGCATCATTCCTTCCAAAGAAATCCCAGGGCTGATCTCCTTCAGAATGGACTGGTTGGATCTCCTTGCAGTCCAAGGGACTCTCAAGTGTCTTCTCTAACACCACAGTTCAAAAGCATCAATTCTTCGGCGCTCAGCCTTCTTCACAGTCCAACTCTCACATCCATACATGACCACAGGAAAAACCATAACCTTGACTAGATGGACCTTTGTTGGCAAAGTAATGTCTCTGCTTTTGAATATGCTATCTAGGTTGGTCATAACTTTCCTTCCAAGGAGTAAGTGTCTTTTAATTTCATGGCTACAGTCACCATCTGTAGTGATTTTGGAGCCCAGAAAAATAAAGTCTGACACTGTTTCCAATGTTTCCCCATATATTTCCTATGAAGTGATGGGACCGGATGCCATGATCTTTGTTTTCTGAATGTTGAGCTTTAAGTCAACTTTTTCACTCTCCACTTTCACTTTCATCAAGAGGCTTTTGAGTTCCTCTTCACTTTCTGCCATAAGGGTGGTGTTATCTGCATATCTGAGGTTAGTTATATTTCTCCCCCAAATCTTGATTCCAGCTTGTGTTTCTTCCAGTCCAGCGTTTCTCATGATGTGCTCTGCATAGAAGTTAAATAAACAGGGTAACAATATACAGCCTTGATGAACTCCTTTTCCTATTTGGAACCAGTCTGTTGTTCCATGTCCAGTTCTAACTGTTGCTTCCTGACCTGCATACAAATTTCTCAAGAGGCAGATCAGGTGGTCTGGTATTCCCATCTCTTGAAGAATTTTCCACAGTTTATTGTGATCCACACAGTCAAAGGCTTTGGCATAGTCAATAAAACAGAAATAGATGCTTTTCTGGAACTCTCTTGTTTTTTCCATGATCCAGCGGATGTTGGCAATTTGATCTCTGGTTCCTCTGCCTTTTCTAAAACCAGCTTGATCATCAGGAAGTTCATGGTTCACATATTGCTGAAGCCTGGCTTGGAGAATTTTGAGCATTACTTTACTAGCATGTGAGATGAGTGCAATTGTGCAGTAGTTTGAACATTCTTTGGCATTGCCTTTCTTTGGGATTGGAATGAAAACTGACCTTTTCCGGTCCTGTGGCCCCTGCTGAGTTTTCAAATTTGCTGGCATATTGAGTGCAGCACTTTCACAGCATCATCTTTCAGGATTTGGAATAGCTCAACTGGAATTCCATCACCTCCACTAGCTTTGTTTGTACTGATACTTTCTAAGGCCTATTTGACTTCACATTCCAGGATGTCTGGCTCTAAGTCAGTGATCACACCATCGTGATTATCTGGGTCATGAAGATCTTTTTTGTACAGTTCTTCTGTGTATTCTTGCCGTCTCTTCTTAATATCTTCTGCTTCTATTAGGTCCATACCATTTCTGTCCTTTATCGAGCCCATCTTTGCATGAAATATTCCTTTGGTATCTCTGATTTTCTTGAAGAGATCCCTAGTCTTTCCCATTCTCTTGTTTTCCTCTATTTCTTTGCATTGATCGCTGAAGAAGGCTTTCTTATCTCTTCTTGCTATTCTTTGGAACTCGGGGGGAAACAATGGAAATACTGAGAGACTGTTTTTTGGGGCTCCCAAATCACTGCAGATGGTGACTGAAGCATGAAATTAAAAGACACTTGCTCCTTGGAAGAAGAGCTATGACCAACCTAGACAGTATATTAAAAAGCAGAGACATTACTTTATCAACAAGGTCTGTCTAGTCAAAGCTATGGTTTTTCCAGTAGTGATGTATGGATGTGAGAGTTGGATTATAAAGAAAGCTGAGCACCGAAGAATTGATGCTTTTGAACTGTGGGGTTGGAGAAGACTCTTGAGAGTCCCTTGGACTGCAAGGAGATCCAACCAGTCCATTCTAAAGGAAATCATCCCTGAATATTCATTGGAAAGAGTGATGCTGAAGCTGAAACTCCAATACTTTGGCCACCTGATATGAAGAACTGACTCAATGGAAAAGACCCCGATCCTGGGAAAGATTGAAGGCAGGAGGAAAAGGGGACAACAGAGGATGAGATGGTTGGATGGCATCACCGACATGGTGGACACGAGTTTGAGTAGGCTCTGGAAGTTTGTGATGGACAGGGAAGTCTGGCATGCTGAAGTCCATGGGATCACAAAGAGTTGGACATGATTGAGAGACTGAACTGAATTGCACTGACTTCTCCAGGCACTTTTCTCCCACACAGGAGAGCTTGATCAGCCCCCACTGCTGTTCCACAGATACCCTTTTCTTGATCTCTCTCAGAAGAGATAAGCATGACTTGGCAAAACTTCAGTTTGGAAAACGAGTATAAAATGCAGCTGGTGGAAAAGTCAATTCTATAACGAAGGCAAGTGAGGATCGCCTTTTCTGTCTGATCTGGGGAGCTCTGGAAGTGACCGTGTGGCTGCCTTTTCAGGTGGCCTCATCTTCTCCTTCTGTGGTCAACCTAGGACTTTTATTTCAGGTCTCACATTAAACTGCTTCAGTCAGTAGCATGACGTGAGTTTGATCCACTTTGCTCTGGTTTCTTTTTAATGACTTCAGGCCCTTTGGCTCTGGGAAGGTGGCTTGCAGAGCTGTTTGGATCAGCATCGTGGTGATCACACACCCCCATCCTGTCCCCCGTAAGTTACTTCGCCAGTTTCTCCTCCACGTGGTGAGGGGGATGGCTTCATCTTCATTTCTACATGGTGTGTCTGTCCCCAGACCTCAATCCCTCCTCTGACTGCTCAGAACTATAATAATCACTATATTTTCTTCTTCCTCCTTAAATTCCTGTTAAAATGTTTTTTATTAAAGTATAATTGCTTTAGAATGTTGTATTAGTTTCTGCTGTACGATTAAGTGAATTAGCTATATATATACACATAGCCTCCCCATCTGGATCTCTCATCCCCTGTCCCTCCGCTCTAGGTCATCACAGAGCACAGAGCTGAGCTCCCCGTGCTGCTCAGCAGCCTCGGAGCTGCTGCCTGTTTGCACATGGTGCTGTATGTATGCCAGTCCTGGCCTCCCCGTGCATCCCGCCCTCCCTTCCCCGCACTGTGTCCACACGTCTGCTCTCCAATCTGTGTCTCTATTCCTGCCCTGCAAAAAGGTTCATCTGCACCATTTTTCTAGATGCCACGTATTTTAATATATGATATTTTTCTCTTTCTGACTTACTTCACTATGTATGACAGACTCCAGGTCCATCCACATCACTACAAATGGCCCAATTTCATTCCTCTCCTTAAATTCTGTATAGAAGACTGTTTCAGGATTCATGGAACAAGTAGTGAATAAACTGACAGAGGGGCTTCCCAGGTGGCACCGTGGTAAAGAATCTGCCTGCCTGCCAGTGCAGGAGACACAAGAGACACGGGTTGGATTCCTGGGTCAGGAAGATCCCCTGGAGTAGGAAATTGCAATCCACGCCAGTCTTCTAGCCCAGAAAATACCATGGTGGGCTACAGTCCATGAGGTTGCAAAGAGTCAGACACGACTTAGCAAATGAACACACACACACACACACATACTGACTGAGAGACTATCCAGAGATGGGACTGGATTCTTTTTGGAGATGGGGTGGCACTAGGTTGTCAGAATGACTGAATTTGGCAGAATTTCTGTGGCCAAAAAATCAATTAGTAAACAAAAGATGCTTTCTCCTGGGGTAGACTCAAGGCCTTCTCACTTCTTGGTCTCCTTTGAGATTTGAGTTGAGAAAGTGCCTACTTTGTGAAGCCAGGTGTCCTTAGATTTCTTGGCAGGTAGGGTTTATCATTCCTGCAGCCCCTGTTGGGTGAGTGCAGATACACAGAGAGGAAAGAGCGGTCTGCTAACAGGAGTTACAGCTGGTTGCAATGTTGGGAGGTGGGGAGGGGGCAGTGAGACATCATGGGGCCTGTGACTGAATCTTCCAAGGTGTAGGTAAACTGGGCACTGAGCTTGAGCAGGCAAGAGTTGAACTCAAGGCCAGTTTATTTCCGACTTAATGAACCGCCACGATGTTGGATACCTCCCTGGGGAGGACCCATAAAATTGATGATGTCATTTCTGCTTCCACACTCAAAGCTTCTCATTATGCCTCCTTTCTTTTTCTGACCACCATCCCATTCTAAGCTTAATTTTATTTATTAAAAATTTTGGCTGCATCCCATGGCATGTGGGACGTTAATTCCCTGACCAGAAATTGAACCCACACCCCCTGGAGTGGAAGCACAGTCTGAACCACTGATCCGTGAGGGGAAGTCCTTATGCTTAATTTTTAAAGGGAAGTGGACACAGAGGGCAGCATAGTCAAGATAGATAGGCTACAGTAAAGAACTGTGTTTCCGAGCCAGCTTGGATTCACCTCCTTACCCTTGACTTTCCACCCATGCAGGTGAGTCCCAGAGGACTCTTTGGGGTCCTGGCATTTGCCATGGGGTCTCTAAGGGCCTGAATGAATGTATCCCTGTCGGGTATCTAAGGGCCTGAATGGATGGATCCCTGTGGCCCACACACTTCTTGTTCCACTGGGAGATGCAGAGTGGACAAGGTCCAGGCGGGGCTCTTTAAAGCAGTGCCTCTCAAACCATCAGTGGGAAAAGCTTGTTTATTTAAAATCTCTAATGGGTATTAAAAATAATATGTAACATTCTGGAACAAAATTTTGTCGAGTTTAAAATCATGTGCCTGAATGTTGCAGCAGTGTCCAGTTGTTATTAAGTTTTCTGAATCCTCGGGCTTCCTTTCTGTGTCTTCCTTGTTGCATTGTGTTGTAACTAAGACGTCCAGGACTGACCATGGGCTGTGTCCACATTTTGGGGAAAAACCAGAACTGAAAATGTTAGCTGCTCAGTCGTGTCTGACTCTTTGCAACTCCATGGACTGTAGCCTGCCAGGCTCCCCTGTTCATGGGGTTCTCCAGGCAAGAATACTGGAGTGGGTAGTCATTCTCTGAGATTGAACCTCAGTCTCTTGCATTGCAGGCAGATTCTTTACTGTCTGAACCACCAGGGAAGCCTGAAGTATGCCATAGCATAACTAAATATATAGTGATGTACATATGTAAGTAAATCAAAGCTTTTAATTACCTATTATCTGCACAACGTATTTTTCCTAGAAACACATTCCACCTTCTCCTTCCTCCCTCTTCCCACTCCCTCTCCCCTCCTCCCCTAACTCTCCCTTCCCACCCCACCCCAGTTTCTATATTCCTTCCATGAGTACATACCAATTATCTACTTTTGGCTTTGCACCATGCTACGTGTGAATATGGTAAAGTATTAGCAATGGTTCTTGCCATTTGCAAAGCCACTGGGGAGACCAGATCCACGCAATTCTGCAGAGTAAAAGAGCCAGAGCAGGTTTTAGGAAGAGAGAGCAGAAGGTAGGGCATATAATAGTGTCTATGATGAGAGGCCCCAGAGAAATGCCCCATTAGGGGCTGTGCATTCACAGAAGCAGAGAAATATCATTTGAGGGCTTGAATAGTCAGGGAAAGGGTTTCTGAGAGAGCACACGTTTGACTAAGCCTGCCAGAGAGGCTAAGACTTGCATTAGCAGAGAAGTGTGCATAGGAAATTTAAGAGGCTGATACTAGCAGCCTGATGCTCTAGGGGTAGAGTGTAGGATGGCTTGGCTAGAGCAGAGAAAGAGCAGTGAGTGGAGGTGATTGATGTGCCTGAGGATTGAGACTGAGTTCATACAATGAGCTCATTAATTAGGCTATGGTTTTTCCAGTGGTCATGTATGGATGTGAAAGTTGGACTGTGAAGAAAGCTGAGCGCTGAAGAATTGATGGTTTTGAACTGTGGTGTTGGAGAACACTCTTGAGAGTCCCTTGGACTGCAGGGAAATCCAACCAGTCCATTCTAAAGGAGATCAGTCCTGGGTGTTCTTTGGAAGGAATGATGCTAAAGCTGAAACTCCAGTACTTTGGCCACCTCATGCGAAGAGTTGACTCATTGGAAAAGACTCTGATGCTGGGAGGGATTGGGGGCAGGAGGAGAAGGGGATGACAGAGGATGAGATGGCTGGATGGCATCACTGACTTGATGGGCATGAGTTTGGGTGAACTCCGGGAGTTGGTGATGGACAGGGAGGCCTGGCGTGCTGCAATTCATGGGGTCGCAAAGAGTCGGACATGGCTGAACGACTGAACTGAACTGAATGATCTTGTGTCAACAGGCTCTTTAGATGATGGCTCTTTGTTTGGTGTTCTCTAAGGCCAAACCTCAGTGCCCTGCTATATCTTCTTGGTGTTCATCTCTACACTTGTAAGATGTTTTTCTGCAAATACCTACAACCTACTGCCTATGAAATTTTTTTTCTGGCCATGTGAGCATACTTGGTTGGTGCAAAGAACAGGTTGGAAGCTTCAGGGAATAAGGTCTTTCAAACAATGAGAGAGAGGAACTTGGTGAACACCTGTTCCAGCTTCAGTATCCCTTATTCATCTCAGCTGGGGTAAAACCATGCCTTTTTTGGTCTCTCAGAATGGACTGGACTCTCCTGTCCTACAGTGTTGATAATGCACTATTTATTGACTGCCTTCCTTTCTATTCCTCACTTCCCAGCTGTCTTACTGGAGTTTCCTAGAGTTTTCTTACTGGAGGGTCACTTCCTAGATGAACTGCTTAAACTTGAATCTGTGTCTCAGAGTTAAGCTCTGGGGAATCCAAACCAAGATACGAGGTGACCTCCTTTTCTGCACATCAATTCCATTCATTGAATATGTATCCTCTTCTACGTGCAAAACACCTCACTCATACAAGACATTTCTTTGGTTACAAAGATAGTATGACTTTGTATCAAATGGAAACAGTAAGGTGTTCCTGTTTAGCAAGTGTTATAACAAAGCCTTTGACTGTATGGATCATCACAAACTGTGGAAAATTCTGAAAGAGATGGGAATACCAGACCACCTGACCTGCCTCTTGAGAAACCTATATGCAGATCAGGAAGCAACAGTTAGAACTGGACATGGAACAACAGACTGGTTCCAAATAGGAAAAGGAGTACATCAAGGCTGTATATTGTCACCCTGCTTATTTAACTTCTACGCAGAGTACATCATGAGAAACGCTGGGCTGGATGAAGCACAAGCTGGAATCAAGATTGCCTGAAGAAATATCAATAACCTCAGATATGCAGATGACTCCACCCTTATGGCAGAAAGTGAAGAGGAACTAAATAACCTCTTGATGAAAGTGAAAGAGGGAAGTGAAAAAGTTGGCTTAAAGCTCAACATTCAGAAAACTAAGATCATGGCATCCGGTCCCATCACTTCATGGGAAATAGATGGGGAAACAGAGGAAACAGTGTCAGACTTTATTTTTTGGGCTTCAAAATCACTGCAGATGGTGATTGCAGCCATGAAATTAAAAGATGCTTACTCCTTGGAAGGAAAGTTATGACCAACCTAGATAGCATATTCAAAAGCAGAGATATTACTTTGTCAACAAAGGTCCAGCTAGTCAAGGCTATGGTTTTTCCAGTGGTCATGTATGGATGTGAGAGTTGGACTGTGAAGAAAGCTGAGTGCTGAAGAATTGATGCTTTTGAACTGTGATGCTGGAGAAGACTCTTGAGAGTCCCTTGGACTGCAAGGAGATCCAACCAGTCCTGCCGGAGTCCAGCTCCAGCAGCCAGGGGATCAGCCTGAAGGGATGAACAGGGTTGGCAGGAAACGATGTAGCCTCTGACTTGAGTTATGAGTTTCGGGACTACATGTTTATTTCAAGCATCAGCTTCTCTTTTATACTTTTTCAAAAGTATTAGGTCAGAGGTTTGACCTTTTCAGTTCCCCCTCACCCAGATTGTTGTCTCATTGTTGCCCTTCAAACAGAGTTCCTGCTTTAGCGATTCCCTCAGAATCCTGTTTACTTGTGATTACATTGTAACTCATGCTATGTCTGGGCTGCATACCACATTCCTCACTTTATTTCTTATCTTTCTAAATCTTGCTTGCCCCTAGTTTCTTAAGCTCACTATCTCCTAAAAAGGTTTCTAGCTATTCTTAATTATTCCTAAACCCTAAGCTCAGTAAACTTCCTTTGCCATAAACATTTCCCTCACAAACAGGTCTCAGATAACAATCCTTCCCATGGCCTCAAGCTGCGGCCTACATGCTCATCCTGGGACATTCTTTACAAAAATCCTTGAACAAATGTCAATGGTTACTTTATAGATTATTTTCTGGCCACAACTGCAGAAGGCTTTGTGCTTTCTTCTCTGAAGAACAATAAGCACCTTAACATTCTTTCCAGCCAACTCAACCGAAGAAAGGAAGAAACAAGTCAGAATCACAAGAGCTAACTCCTTCATCCCGGGTCCGTGCCTGCGGAATGAGAGAGGGGGCTGGGGCTGTGCCTCCATTTTGTCAGTAATGCCTAATGCAGCTCCCGACACAGTCCATCCTAAAGGAGACCAGTCCTGGGTGTTCATTGGAAGGACTGATGCTAAGGCTGAAACTCCAATACTTTGGCTATCTCATGCGAAGAGTTAACTCATTGGAAAAGACCCTGATGCTGGGAGGGATTGGAGGCAGGAGGAGAAGGGGATGACAGAGGATGGGATGGCTGGATGGCATCACCGACTTGATGCACATGAGTTTGGGCGAACTCCGGGTGTTGGTGATAGACAGGGAGGCCTGGCGTGCTGCAGTTCATGGGTTCACAGAGTTGGACATGCCTGAGCAACTGAACTGAGCTGAACTGATAACAAAGGAAACCACACTAGAAGTGTATTTCTCATTCCTCTTACACTCCAGTGAGGTTTTCAGCCAGGCAGTCAATCAAGAGACCCAATGTGTCAGCCTCTGCCATTGTAATACTGTCCAGCTTCAAAGGTTTTTCTGGGGGTCGCTTCTGCTTCAGTTAGTCGGAATGAGGAAAGAGCATGTGAGAAAGTCCTCCTGGGGAAGTTTTCTCCTTTGTTTTTCTCAAGCCTAGAAATGGTCCACATTACTTCTACTCAAATTCAGTCACATGGTCACATCCAAGTCAAGGAGGCTGGAAAATGCATGCTGAAAGAGGAGGAGGTAGATTCTGGTGCATGACAGTTTTTGTCAAAACAAATGCATTAGGGTAAAAACAAAAATAAGTATTCCCTGAGGACAGGGCATGGCATCCGTCTGGCTCATCATGGTATGCTGTGTCTTGCTTAGCACTTGACACATACAAGGCAGTCTGTGTTTGTGGAGGGGATACCATGTCTTACCAGATCCTCCCTGGGGGCTTGCTGTGGGTCTCTATAAATCTCTTATTTCCATGGTTTACTCTGACATTTATCTCAATACATATGGCACTGAATGGGGACTATATCTGGTGCTATTTCTGTACCAATGGCTTCATAGGTGAATTTTACCAAACATTTAGAGAAGAGTTAACACCTATCCTTCTGAAACTCACCCACAAAACTGCAGAAGGAACACTTCTGAACTCACTCTATGGCCATCATCACCCTGATACTAAACCAGACAAAGATACCACACACAAAAATTGAAGGTCAGTATCATGGATGAACTTAGATACAAACAATCCCAACAAAATATTAGCAAACTGAATCTAACAATACCTTAAAAGAATCATAATTATGGTCAAGTGGGATTATCTCAAGAATGTAAAGATGGTTCCATATCCACAAATCAATCAATGTGATACACCATATTAACAATTGAAGAATGAAATGCATTTGATCATCTCAGTAGAAACAGAAAAAGGTTTTGACAAAATCAATATCTGTTTATGATGAAAAAAATACTCTTGGGAATAGAGGAAGCCTATATAATAAAGGCCATATATAACAAATAATAACAGGCCATATATAACAAATATATATGGCCTATATAATAAAGGCCATATATAACAAGCCTATATAATAGAGGCCATATATAACAAACCCACAGCTAACATCATACTAACATCACACTCAATGGTGAATAGCTGAAAGCATTGCTTCTAAGATACAGAACAAGACAAGGATGTCCACTCTTGCCACTTTTATTCAACATAGTTCCAGAAGTCTTAGTAATAGCAGTCAGAGAAGAAAAATAAATAAAACAAATTCAAATTGGAAAGGAAGAAGCAAAATTGTCACTGTCTGCAGATGACATACTATACATAGAAAAGTCTAAAAGTCAAAAAATTCTCTATCGATGAATTCAGTAAATTTTCAGGATACACAATCAATATACAGATATCTATTGCATTTCTATATACTAACAATAACGACCAGAAAAAGAAACTAAGGAAATAATCCCATTTACTATTGCATCAAAAAGAATAAAATACCTAAGAATTCAGTTCAACTCAGTCGCTCAGTTGTGTCCGACTCTTTGCAACCCTGCGAATTGCAGCACACCAGGCCTCCCTGTCCATCACAAACACCCGGAGTTCACTCAGACTCACGTCCATCGAGTCAGTGATGCCATCCAGCCATCTCATCCTCTGTCGTCCCCTTCTTCTCCTGCCCCCAATCCCTCCCAGCATCAGAGTCTTTTCCAATGAGTCAACTCTTCACATCAGGTGGCCAAAGTATTGAAGTTTCAGCTTCAGCATCAGTCCTTCCAATGAATACCCAGGACTGATCTCCTTTAGAATGGACTGGTTGGATCTCCTTGCAGTCCAAGGGACTCTCAAGAGTCTTCTCCAACACCACAGTTCAAAAGCATCAATTCTTTAGTGCTCAGCTTTCTTCACAGTCCAACTTTCACGTCCATACATGACCACTGGGAAAACCATAGCCTTGACTAGATGGACCTTTGTTGGCAAAGTAATGTCTCTGCTTTTGAATATGCTATCTAGGTCAGTCATCACTTTCTTTCCAAGGAGTAAGTGTCTTTTAATTTCATGGCTGCAGTCACCATCTGAAGTGATTTTGGAGCCCCCCAAAATAAAGTCTGACACTGTTTCCACTGTTTCCCCATCTATTTGCCATGAACTGATGAGACCAGCTGCCGTGATCTTAGTTTTTTGAATGTTGAGCTTTAACCAACTTTTTCATTCTCCTCTTTCACTTTCATCAAGAGGTTTTTTAGTCCCTCTTCACTTTCTGCCATAAGGGTGGAGTCATCTGCATATCTGAGGTTATTGATATTTCTCTTGGCAATCTTGATTCCAGCTTGTGCTTCTTCCAGCCCAGTGTTTCTCATGATGTACTCTGCATAGAAGTTAAATAAACAGGGTGACAATATACAGCCTTGACGTACTCCTTTTCCTATTTGGAACCTAAGAATAAACCTACCTAAAGAGGTAAAAGACCTGTACAGGGAAAACTATAAGACACTGATGAAGGAAATTAAAGACAACACAAACAGATGGACAGATGCATTGTATTAATGGATTGAAAGAATTAATATTGTTAAAATGACCATACTACCCAAGGCAATCTATAGATTCAATGCAATCCCATAAATATCCCTATCAAGAAAGGGCATTTTTCATAGGACTGAAACAAAAAATTTTTTAGTATATATTGAACTCCAAAACAATCTTGAGAAAGAAGAACAAAGCTGGAGGAGTAATAGCTTCAGACTATACTAGAAAGCTATGGCAATCAAAACAGTGTAGTACTGGCACAAAAATAGAAACATAGGTCAGTAAAGGAGAATAGAGAGCCCCAAAGCAAACCCACACACTTACAGTCAATTAATGTGCAAAAAAAGAAAGTAAGAATACACAGTGGAGAAAAGACAGTCTCTTCAGCAAGTTACTCTGGGAAAACAGGGCATCTGCATGTAAAAGAGTGAAAGCAGAACATTTCTAACACCAGGTACAAGAATAAACTCAAAATGGATTAAGGACATTAGTGTAAGGTAGGATACCATAAAACCCCTAGAATAAAACATGGGCAGAACACTCTTTGACATATATTATAGCTATGTTTTTTGTGAGGGGACCTGTCTTCTAAGGCAATGGAAACAAAAGCAAAAATAAACAGATGGGACTAAATTAGTGCAGGCATTATGGAAAACCATGTGGAGATTTCTCCAAAAACTAAAACTAGAACTACCATATAAATCAACAATCCCCTTTCAGGGTATTCCTGAAACAACTAAAACAGTAATTTGAAAAAACACATGCACCCCAATATTCATAGTAGCATTATTTTACAGTAGTCAGGATATGGAAGCAATCAAAGTGTTAATCAACAAATGAATGGATAAAGAAGATATGGTATATATGTACAAGAGAATACTATTCAGTGATACAAAAGAATGAAATTTTGCCATTTGCAAAAATATAAGATAGACTTGAAGAGTTTTATGCTTAGTGAAATAACTCAGATGAAGAAAGACACACTGTATAATATCACTTACACATGTAATCTAAAAACACAGCAAACTAGTGATTATAAAAGAAAGAGAGACCCACAGATATAGAGAACAAACCAGTGGTTACCAGTGGGTGGAAGGAGTGGGGAGGGACAAGACAGGATGTACAGTGTATAAAATAAATAAGCTACAAGGATATATTGTACAGCAAAGGAAATATAGTCCATATTTTATAATAACTATAAATGGAGTATAACTTTAAAAAACTATGAATCACTGTTGTACACCTGAAACTTGTATAATATTTTAAATCAACTATACTTCAATTTTCAAAAGGAAAAGTTAAAAAGTCTATGGCTTGATGAATTCTTAATGATGAGTCTGTCTGTGTTGTCAGGAAGACGGCTACTCATGTCGCCTTGTCTATGGAACCTCAGGGCCAGTCTCACTCAGCTGCAGCCCCTGGTTTCTTGTCTGAACGGCTCTCTCATCTCTGGAGCTGGCTTTGCCACGAGCAGGGACAGAATAGTAAGGCTCCTCCCTTAGTGTGCCTTCCCCACTGATGGACAGGATTTGATGTATAAATAGCTCAGTTCCCTTGCCCCTCATGGAGGTCATTTTGAAGTGCGTGTTGTCCCCTAGCCCAAGCTCTTGCTGGCCTGAAAACACACTTTAGTGACAGCTTTCACTCTCAACTCTATTTATAACATAGAATTAGGATAGAGACAATAGATCAGGAGATGAGCTTCCCAGGTGGCTCAGTGATAAAGAATCACCTTGCTAAGCAGGAGACACAGATTTGATCCCTGGAATGGGAAGATCCCCTGGAAAAGGAAATGGCAACCCACTCCAGTATCCTTGCCTGGAAAATCTCATGGACAGAGGAGCCTGGCGGGCTACAGTCCATGGGGTCACAAAGAATCGGACACAACTTAGTGACTAAATAGCATCAGCAGCAACAGATCAGAAGACAGTCACCGTTGCAAAATAGCTTGTGACTCATGGTTCCCAAGGGGAGGGGGCACCCCGTGCCATCGGAGGGTGCGGCAGGAAGAGAGGGGATGAGGCAGGATAAGTGGGTTTGGGTGAATCACTTGAATCACTTTAGCAGGAGCTAAGGCATAAGGCTGCCCTTGATTGTCCAGTGCCTTGTCCTAAGGGATTAGGGCAGGCGGATAATGGCCTAGCATGTGAGAGCCCAATAAAGAAGGTGGATACAGTGTGGGCTCTGCATGGGTTGGTTTGTATCTGATACATGTTCAAGAGCAAGTAAGTATTTCTAGGAATTGACCAACCCAAGGAGGACAGTCCCTCCAGAGATGTAAGACTTTAGATGTCGAAGCATCAGCGAGTAAAATAAAAGACGTGGTCAATATAGACTCTTATTTTCCTTTTCCCACATCTGTGTTCCTAGTTCCTCCCAGATAAACTACCTGAATTTGAATCTTTTTCTCAGGCTGTGCTTCTGGGGGACTCCAAACTAATTTGGGCAGTTAGGATGACTCCTACAATAATCTGGATTTGGCAAGCAGTAGGAATAGAAATAAGTAATGCTCAAAATTCTCCAAGCCAGGCTTCAACAATATGTGAACCATGAACTTCCAGATGTTCAAGCTGGTTTTAGAAAAGGCAGAGAAACCAAAGATCAAATTGCCAACATCTGTTGGATCATGGAAAAAGCAGGAGAGTTTCAGAAAAACATCTATTTCTGCTTTATTGACTATGCCAAAGCCTTTGACTGTGTGGATCACCACAAACTGTGAAAAATTCTTCAAGAGATGGGAATACCAGACCACCTGACCTGTGTCTTGAGAAATCTGTATGCAGGTCAGGAGGCAACAGTTAGAACTGGGCATGCAACAGCAGACTGGTTCCAAATAGGAAAAGGAGAACGTCAAGGCTGTATATTGTCACCCTGCTTATTTAACTTAGGTGCAGAGTACATCATGAGAAACGCTGGGCTGGAGGAAGCACAAGCTGGAATCAAGATTGCCAGGAAAAATATCAATAACCTCAGATATGCAGATGACACCACCCTTATAGCAGAAAGCCAAGAAGAGCTGAAGAGCCTCTTGATGAAAGTGAAAGAGGACAGTGAAAAAGTTGGCTTAAAGCTCAACATTCAGAAAACTAAGATCATGGCATCTGGTCCCATCACTTCATAGCAAATAGATGGGGAAACAGTGGAAACAGTGGCAGACTTTAATTTTTTGGTCTGCAAAATCACTTCAGATGGTGACTGCAGCCAGGAAATTAAAAGATGCTTACTCCTTGGAAGAAAAGTTATGACCAACCTAGATAGCGTATTAGAAAGCAAAGACATTACTTTGTCAACAAAGGTCTGTCTAGTCAAGGCTATGTTTTTCCCAGTAGTCATGTATGGATGTGAGAGTTGGACCATAAAGAAAGCTGAGCGCCAAAGAATTGATGCTTTTGAACTGTTGTGTTGGAGAGGACTCTTGAGAATCCCTTGGACAGTAAGGAGATCCAACTAGTCCATTCTAAAGGAAATCATCCCTGAATATTCATTGGAAGGACTGATGCTGAAGCTGAAACTCCAATACTTTGGCCACCTGATGTGAAGAACTGGCTCATTTGAAAAGACCCTGAGGCTGGGAAAGATTGAAGATGGGAGAAGGGGATGACAGAGGATGAGATGGCTGAATGGCATCACTGACTCAATGGACATGAGTTTGAGTAAACTCTGGGAGTTGATGATGGACAGGGAGGCCTGGTGTGCTGCAGTCCATGGGGTTGCACAGAGTCAGACATGACTGAGTGACTGAACTGAACTGAACTGAGGAATAGAAAGAAAGGGGTTCTCTGGAATGTTCACAATGTTTTCACTCTTGGAATCATGTTAGTTGAATCAGAAAGGATGTGTCTATCTGTATTATATATGTATATCAAAACTGGCAAATGCTATAAACCAGAGCATCTCCTCACACTTTACTAGCACACTGCTGCTTCTCTGGGAAGTTTATAAATAAAATAATCCATTGTCATGTGGTTTTAGTGTTGGGAGAGTAATCAAGATTTGTCTAATCTAATCTCCTAAATTCAAATACAGAAAATGCATCCCAGAGTGAGCAAGGAAGTTAGCACGGGATGAAAGTTGGTGGCAATGCAACCAACTTGGTAATGCAATTTGCAAATCTCTTGGTCAATAAGATTTCCTCACCAATTTCATACCTGGGCTGTGGCTTTTAAAATATTTACTTACCTATTTATTTATTTTTCATGTTTGGCTGCGTTGGGTCTTAGTTGTGGCACATGGGATCTTTGTGAAGTGTGCAGGTGGGCTAGTTGACGTACATGGGCTTAGCTCTCTGATTGGGATAGAATCCACATCCCCTGCATCAGACGGTGAATTCTTTTTTTTTTTTTTTTTGATATTTATTTGTTTGTTTGTTTTTGGCTGCACTGGGCCTCTGTTGCTGTGCATGGGTTTTTCTCTAGCTGTGGGGAGCGGGGGCTCCTCCGTAGCTGCGGTACTCCAGCGTCTCACTGCAGTGGCTTCTCTTGTTGCAGAGCAGGGGCTCTAGGCATGTGGGCTTCAGCAGTTGCAGCGTGTGGGCTCTAGAGCGCAGCCTCAGTAGCGGTGGTGCACTGGATGCTTTGTGGCATGCGGGATCTTCCCAGACCAAGAATCAAACCTGTGTCCCCTGCACTGGCAGGTGATTCTTAACCACTAAACCACCAGACAAGCCCTGGAAGGTGAATTCTTAACCACCAGGGAAATTCCTGCCTGTGATTTGAAAATCAATATAAATATACTGGTATTGGCTTTTTTTTTTCATTTTCAGATTTTATTTATTAAATAATGTGTGTGTGCTGAGGAGAGAAGAGGGAAAGAGAGATGAGGAAGAGCATTCTGCAGTATTCCCTACTGACAGCTTAATTTAATAAATCATTTTGTTAAAGGCTAAAAATAAATAAATAAAAATTCCCTAAGCATTTGTTGACACTGTAAATATGGAAAATCTGTTGCTGAATAGCAGCTAAGTAGATGCCAGGGGAGAACACTGTGACAAAAATCTTAACCAAATATTGATATGAACATATTTCTGTTTTCGTGAAAATATGTTCCCTCCGTATGGGAAAGGAAACTGTAAGGAGAGAAATACAAACAACACATTGAAGCAGCACTGAGTGGAGAAGCTGCTCATCTGCCAGAGCAAACCAGCCCTGTTCATTCTGTGAATGTTCCTGGAGACACTGTCATGAAATTTACTTACACAAATGGGAAGCCAAGATTCTCCCATTGGAGGAAAAATGACAGATTTTAAGTATGGTTATTCAGTGAGGTTGAAAACATACACAGTACAGTTATGCTCCAAGCAGGTGATTTAATTGAATCATCAGGGCTTTTAAACCTTAGATACAAGGCTAAGGGATTTAACTTTTAGAAAATTGTGTGACTTCATGTATTAGTGTGTAGACATTTATATTCGACAGACATTTATATCCAAGATTCCAGCATGTTTTGAACTCAGTGGTTCCAACATATAGTCCACAGTTTCAGGTCTTCCAAGTCAGTTTCCAGATTAAGAAAATTCAGAATATTATTCTCCTAACTGCCTTATTTTCTTTTCAAATACAAAACATATTTTTGAGACCAATTAAAAAGAATAGATCAAACAGCAAAATTCTGTAAAGCAATTATCCTTCAATAAAAAATAAATTAATTTAAAAAATAAGTAAAAGGAATAGATCAAGCCAGAAAGATGAAAAAATAAAACAGCCGGAAAAGATATTCTATTAGTCTAACCTTAAGAAATACATCAGACAAATCCTAACTGAGGGATAGTGCTCAAATACCTGACCAGCATTCTGCCAAGGTCATCAAAAACAAGAAAGTCTGAGAAAGTGTCACAGTCAAGAGAACCATCAAGAGACAAGAGAGGCTAACAGTACAAGTGATGACTTGCACTGGCTTCTAGAACAGGAAAAGGACATTAGGGAAAAACTGAGGAAATTGTAGCTATATATGGACTTGAGTTCATAATAATATATCAAAGTAGGTACATTAATTATAATAAATATACCCTACTAACATGGGTATATAATAAATATACCTACTAACATAGGTAATAAATATACCCACTAACTACTAATAGGAAAATCTGAATGTGGATCCATGGGAACTCTCCATAATACCTTTGCAATAATTCTGTAAGTCCAAAACTTCTGAAATTTACAAAATTTGTTAAAAACATAAATCAGAGACATATATTTTTAGAAAACAAAAGATCTGTTAGTTTTAGCTTTTAACTTTTACTCATGGAGAAGGAAATGGCAACCCACTCCAGTATTCTTGCCTGGAGAATCCCATGGACAAAGGAGCCTGGTGGGCTACAGTCCATGGGGTTGCAAAGTGTCAGACACGACTGAGCAACTAACACACACACACGGTGTCTGAGCATACTGCTGTCAGAAGAAGCGACTGTGAGCTTAAAGGAGGAGTTAAAAAAGATTTAAGAAGATGTAGAGATTCCAATGGAGAAGGCAATGGCACCCCACTCCAGCACTCTTCCCTGGAAAATCCCATGGACGGAGGAGCCTGGTGGGCTGAAGTCCATGGGGTCGCTAGGAGTCGGACACGACTGAGCGACTTCACTTTCACTTTCATGCATTGGAGAAGGAAATGGCAACCCACTCCACTGTTCTTGCCTGGAGAATCCCAGGGACGGGGAACCTGGTGGGCTGCTGTCTATGGAGTCGCACAGAGTTGGACACGACTGAAGCGACTCAGCAGCGGCAGCGGCAGCAGCAAAGATTCCAATGCAAAATCATCAAGGACAGTTGAGGACTTTGCTGGTGACAGAATATAGTGTCAATGAGCTCAGACTCTAATAAAATTACCCAGCACCTCAGCCAATGGTCCAAGAACTTTTATCCTTATTCTCAGTTCAGTTCAGTTCAAGTCACTCAGTCGTGTCCGACTCTTTGCAACTCCATGAATCGCAGCATGCCAGGCCTTCCTGTCCATCACCAACTCCCAGAGTTCACTCAAACTCATGCCCATCGAGTCAGTGATGCCATCCAGCCATCTCATCCTCTGTCATCCCCTTCTCCTCCTGCCCCCAATCCCTCCCAGCATCAGAGTCTTTTCCAATGAGTCAACTCTTCGCATGAGGTGGCCAAAGTACTGGAGTTTCAGCTTTAGCATCATTCCTTCCAAAGAACACCCAGGACCAATCTCCTTTAGAATGGACTGGACGGATCTCCTTGCAGTCCAAGGGACTCTCAAGAGTGTTCTCCAACACCACAGTTCAAAAGCATCAATTCTTTGGTGCTCAGCTTTCTTCACAGTCCAACTCTTACATCCATACATGACTACTGGAAAAACCATAGCCTTGCCTAGACGGACCTTTGTTGGCAAAGTAATGTCTCTGCTTTTGAATATGCTATCTAGGTTGGTCATAACTTTCCTTCCAAGGAGTAAGTGTCTTTTAATTTCATGGCTGCAGTCACCATCTGCCGTGATTTTGGAGCCCAGAAAAATAAAGTCTGACACTGTTTCCCCATCTATTTCCCATGAAGTGATGGGACCAGATGCCATGATCTTCATTTTGTGAATGTTGAGCTTTAACCAACTTTTTCATTCTCCACTTTCACTTTCATCAAGAGGCTTTTGAGTTCCTCTTCAGTTTCTGCCATAAGGGTGGTGTCATCTGCATATGTGAGGTTATTGATATTTCTCCCGGCAATCTTGATTCCAGCTTGTGCTTCATCCAGCCCAGCGTTTTTCATAATGCACTCTGTATATAAGTTAAATAAGCAGGGTGACAATATATCCTTATTCTACAGGGGAGTAATTGTATCTTCTCTGTGGGAGGGAACTGGGAAAGAAGAAACCAAGTTGCAAAGTTCAAGTTTTTTTTAATGGGGTCCTAGTGGGGGATAAGAGGCCAATGGGTAATTGACGCTTTTTTGCCTGTGTTCGTTTCCTGTGTTTATCTCTTTCTGCAATAGTATCCAGGGACGGCCACTATGGATTTCTTCCCTTCCTGTGTGCGCCTGCTGCTCTTCATGTCAAGAGGTAGACTCTAATTCCCTCCCGGTGAATCCTGGTTGGGCTTTAATGACCTGTTCCACTAGTAGAAGAAGGAGCTGACATTCTAGAACTTCTGAGGTTGGGTTGTAAGAAGCTCTTGCTTCTTCCTGGGTCTCTTGATGCTTGCTTACAGGCTCCTTCCTCTTGGGAATCTCTTTGGAAACTAGCCACCTCACTGGGAAGAGAATGACCATGTGGAGAGACCACATTCAGGTGTCTTGGGTGACAGGCCCAGCTGAGCCTCTGGCCCCACCCACCCAGCACTGACTGCCAGCTGATGTCCAGCCCAGCTAAACCAGCGTCTGATTCCAGAGCCACCCACCATCTGACTATAACTGTCTGAAAAGCCCCAGGAAATAAAAGCCCCCAAATGAGTGCCATCAGCTTGCAGAATTATGAGAGAAAATAATAAATTGTTGTTGTAAGCCACTAAGTTTTGGGGTGGTTTATTAAACATCAGTAGGTAACTGGAATTCTCCTGAAGAGAGCAACCTATCCAGATATTTCCCAAGATTTGACTAGTAGGTGACCTAAGCCTCTGAAAGCCAAACTGCATGGTCCCTGGTGTAGACTTATTTTGAGTGTATTTAAGCACTGAGTATTGAATAATAGAACGTATAGGCTCAAAGGAAGATTTTTATCTTAAGGAAATTATGTATATCCCCCTGTTTTTAATACTTTTCTCACCCCCAAGGATCATTGAACAACATGTAAGAGTCAGGTGATCTTTTTAAAAAGCGATTTTAGTTGTTGGGACCTCCCTGGTGGTCCAGTGGTTAGGAAGCTGTGCTTTCACTACTGTGAACCTGATTTCAATCCCTGGTGGGGATCTAAGATCTTGCAAGCCTCACTGCGTAGCTAAAAAAAATTAAAGATTTTAGTTGTTTTTTTTTTTGGAGGGGGGTCACTTTTAAATTATAACATTTGTGTGTGTGTATGTATGTGTATGTGAAAGAGAGAGAGAGAGAAAGAAAGAAGGAAACTAAGAGCAGAAAAGGAAGGAGCAACATTTTGTTGTTGGAATTGATCATCTTTTCTATCTTATCCTTCTATATGTTTTCATTTTTACCCCTCTAAAACAAAATAAATAATTAAAATTAAAAAATAAAGTAAAATCAAAATGAAGTATCAATTCTTTACCACATATCCCATGCAACTGTTCTCAGTACTGTATATGTATTAACTCATGTAATACCAAGGACAACTCTGTGAGTTTAGTACTGTTCTCATCTTTATTTTGCAGTTGAGGAAACTAAGACACTAAGAAATTTATCCAAGGTTAGCTACTATGCCTTTGGAGAAGGCAATGGCACCCCACTCCAGTACTCTTGCCTGGAGAATCCCATGGATGGAGGAGCCTGGTAGGCTACAGTCCATGGGGTCGCTAAGAGTCGGACATGACTGAGCGACTTCCCTTTCACTTCTCAGTTTCATGGAGAAGGAAACGGCAACCCACTCCAGTGTTCTTGCCTGGGGAATCCCAGGGATGGAGGAGCCTGGTGGGCTGCCATCTATGGGGTCGCACAGAGTCGGACGACTGACGTGACTTAGCAGCAGCAGCAGCAGCTACTAAGCCTTAAATGGTGTTTCAAACCTTGGTCATCTGTTTCCAATAGCTATGTTTTTAATTCACTCAACATCTTCAAATTTTAGTAAAGCATATTTACTGTTTATTTATTTAATCCAAATGCATAGTTAGCTATAATTAAAAATTATTTGTTTAAATAATTAAATTTTATTTAATTAAATTAATTAATTAGTCTTCAGCTTATCATTAACTGCTCAAAGTAGCTATGTTTGCAAACTTTTTAATAACAAGACTTTCATTCTTCATGTGCATGAATATGAAAAATGATAGACACATAGTCTTTCTGTAATTTTCAGTTTTTATAGAGAAAAGTGTTGGAAGGACTTAAAAACAAGAAGAAGCCAGCAAACCACACGAACAGCAACCAGGAAAATGCGCTCTAGGCTCAGTTAGACCTGAGCCTGAATGCTGCCTCTGGCTCTTGGGTGAGATAGGACTCTGGCCCATGGTCCTGGGAAGTCAGTGCACTTCTGAGCTGTCAGAGCCTGTCACCAAGCAAGGGAAGCAGTGTAGTAATGTGATGAAACCCTAGGGACTGGAGTCAGACAGACTGAGGTTTGAAACCCTTGCCCGCAGCCTCCTGAGTCTGTAACTTTGGGCAAACAAGTGTGAGAAACAGGAGAGCTATGGTTGTCACGTGTCAGAGCTGTGGTCACAGTGATGCTGACAGGGGTCCTTCTCCACCACCTCCACCTGCTCCATCCACTCCCGACCCCTTCAGGGAGAAGCTGACATGCTTGTGTCCCCTCATTTCATTTTCATTATGGAGTAGCTGAAATAGAGCAAATTCACCATTTTCAGTATACACTTCTATGAGTTTGGATAGATGCATGAAGTTGTGTGACCACAAGGACCAGACAGAACATCTCCATTAGCCCCCAAATTCTCACCTACTCTTGTACATCAGCTCCCACCCCAACTCTCACGCCACCACTGCTTTGCTTTCTGTCCCTATCTTTTTTTCTTTTCCGGAATGTTACATAAATAAAATCTTGTAGCAGGTAGTATTTTGAGTGTGGCTTCTTTCATGTAATAGAATGCATTTGAGATTTATCTTCCAAAGATGAATTTAATTCCAAAGAGTTTTAATTTCTTTTAAAAGTATACTTCCCCCCACCCCCATCACTTCATCTTGATGGTGATAGATAAATTGATTCAGGGTGAGATCTCAAGATTTCCTTTTCACTCAGAGATGATTGTGTTCTTTCTCAAGTGCACACAGAGCCTTCTCCAGGATAGATCACATGCTGGGCCATAAATCTAGCCTTGGCAAATTAAAAAAAATTGAAATCATTCCAATCATCTTTTCTGACCACAATGCAGTAAGATTAGATGTCAATTACAGGAAAAAAACTATTAAAAATTCCAACATTTGGAGGCTAAACAACATACTTCTGAACAACCAACAAATCACAAAAGAAATAAAAAAAGAAATCAAAATATGCATAGAAATGAATGAAAATGAAAACACAACAACCCAAAACCTATGAAACGCTGGAAAAGCAGTGCTAAGGGGAAGATTCTTAGCAATACAGGCTTACCTCAAGAAACAAGAAAAAAGTCAACCAAATAACTTAACTCTACACCTAAAGCAGCTAGAAAAGGAAGAAATGAAGAACCTCAGTGTTAGTAGAAGGAAAGAAATCTAAAAAATTAGGGCAGAAATAAATGCAAAAGAAACAAAAGAGACCATAGCAAAAATCAGCAAAGCTAAAAGCTGGTTCTTTGAGAAGATAAATAAAATTGACAAACCATTAGCCAGAATCATCAAGAAACAAAGGAAGAAGAATCAAATCAACAAAATTAGAAATGAAAATGGAGAAATCATAACAGACAACACAGAAATACAGAGGATCATAAGAGACTACCATCAGCAACTATATGCCAATAAAATGGACAACTTGGAAGAAATGGACAAATTCTTAGAAAAGTATAACTTTCCAGAACTGAACCACGAAGAAATAGAAAATCTTAACAGACCCATCATAAGCACGGAAATCGAAACTGTAATCAGAAATCTTCCAGCAAACAAAGCCCAGGTCCAGACGGCTTCACAGCTGAATTCTACCAAAAATTTAGAGAAGAGCTAACACCTATCTTACTCAAACTCTTCCAGAAAATTGAAGAGGAAGGTGAACTTCCTAACTCATTCTATGAGGCCACCATCACCATAATACCAAAACCAGACAAAGATGCCACAAAACAAGAAAACTACAGGCCAATATCACTGATGAACATAGATGCAAAAATCTTTAACAAAATTCTAGCAAACAGAATCCAACAACATATTACAAAGATCATACACCGCGACCAAGTGGGCTTTATCCCAGGGATGCAAGGATTCTTCAATATCTGCAAATCAATCAATGTAATACACCACATTAACAAATTGAAAGATAAAAACCATATGATTATCTCAATAGATGCATAGAAAGCCTTTGACAAATTTCAACATCCATTTATGATAAAAATCCTCCAGAAAGCAGGAATAGAAGGAACATGCTGCTTCTGCTGCTGCTAAGACGCTTCAGTCATGTCCAACTCTGTGCAACCCCATAGATGGCAGCCCACCAGGCTCCCCTGTCCCTGGGATTCTCCAGGCAAGAACACTGGAGTGGGTTGCCATTTCCTTCTCCAAGAAGGAACATACCTCAACATAATAAAAACTATATATGACAAACACACAGCAAACATTATCCTCAATGGTGAAAAATTGAAAGCATTTCCCCTAAAGTCAGGAACAAGGCAAGGGTCCCCACTCTCACCACTACTATTCAACATAGTTTTGGAAGTTTGGGCCACAGCAATCAGAGCAGAAGAAATAAAAAGAATCCAGATTGGAAAAGAAGTAAAACTCTGTTTGCAGATGACATGATCCTCTATGTAGAAAACCCTAAAGACTCTACCAGAAAATTGCTAGAGCTAATCAATGAATATAGTAAAGTTGCAAGATATAAAATTAACACACAGAAATCCCTTGCATTCCTATACACTAACAATGAGAAAACACAAAGAGAAATTAAGGAAACAATTCCATTCACCATTGCAACGAAAAGAATAAAACACTTAGGAATATATCTACCTAAATAAACAAAAAACCTATCTATAGAAAACTATGAAACACTGATGAAAGAAATCAAAGAGGACACAAATAGATGGATAAATACACCATGTTCATGGATCAGAAGAATCAATATAGTGAAAATGACTATACTACCCAAAGCAATCTATAGATTCAATGCAATCCCTATCAAGCTACCAGCGGTATTTTTCAGAGAATTAGAACAAATAATTTTGCAATTTGTATGGAAATACAAAAAACCTTGAATAGCCAAAGCAATCCTGAGAAAGAAGAATGGAACTGGAGGAATCAACCTGCCTGACTTCAGGCTATACTACATAGCTACCGTCATCAAGACAGTATGGTACTGACACAAAGACAGAAATATAGATCAATGGAACAAACTAGAAAGCCCAGAGATAAATCCACGCACCCATGGACACCTTATCTTTGACAAAGGAGGCAAGAATATACAATGGAGAAAAGACAATCTCTTTAACAAGTGGTGCTGGGAAAACTGAAACTAGAATACTTTCTAACACCATACACAAAAATAAGCTCAAAATAGATTAAAGATCTAAATGTAAGACCAGAAACTATAAAACTCCTAGAGGAGAACATAGGAAAACACTGTCTGACATAAATCACAGCAGGATCCTCTATGACCCACCTCCCAGAGTAATGGAAATAAAAGCAAAAGTAAGCAAATGGGACCTAATTAAATTTAAAAGCTTTTGCACAATGAAGAAACTATAAGCAAAGTGAAAAGATAACCTTCAGAATGGGAGAAAATAATAGCAAACCAAGCAATGGACAAAGAATTAATCTCAAAAATATACAAGCAACTCCTGCTGCTCAATTCCAGAAAAATAAACTACCCAATCAAAAAATGTGCCAAAGAACTAAACAGACATTTCTCCAAGAAGACATACAGATGGCTAACAAACACCTGAAAAGATGCTCAACATCACTCATTATCAGAGAAGTGCAAATCAAAACCACAATGAGGTACCATCTCACGCTGGTCAGGATGGCTGCTATCCAAAAATCTTCAAACAATAAATGCTGGAGAGGGTGTGGAGAAAAGGGAACCCTCTTACACTGTTGGTGGGAACGCAAACTAGTATAGCCACTATGGAGAACTGTGTGGAGATTCCTTAAAAAATTGGAAATAGAACTGCCTTATGACCCAGCAATCCCACTGCTGGGCATACACACTGAGGAGACCAGAATTGAAAGAGACATGTGTACCCCAATGTTCATCACAGCACTGTTTAGAATAGCCAGGACATGGAAGCAACCTAGATGTCCATCAGCAGATGAATGGATGAGAAAGCTGTGGTACATATACACAATGGAGTATTACTCAGCCATTAAAAAGAATACATTTGAATCAGTTCTAATGAGGTGGGTGAAACTGGAGCCTATTATACAGAGTGAAGTAAGCCAGAAAGAAAAACGCCAATACAGTATACTAACACGTATATATGGAATTTAGAAAGATGGTAATGATAACCCTGTGTACAAGACAGCAAAAGAGACACAGATGTATAGAACAGTCTTTTGGACTCTGTGGGAGAGGGAGAGGGTGGGATGATCTGTGAGAATAGCATTGAAACATGTATATTATCATATGTGAAACAGATCACCAGTCCAGGTTTGATGCATGAGACAGGGTGCTCAGGGCTGGTGCACTGGGATGACGCTGAGGGATGGTATGGGGAGGGAGATGGGAGGGGGGTTCAGGATAGGGAACACATGGACACTCATGGCTGATTCATGTGAATGTATGGCAAAATCACCACAATATTGTATAGTAATTAGACTCTAATTAAATACATTTAAAAAAAGAATGAAAAGGAAGTCTCCTTTAAAATACAAAAAAATTTGTTTAAATAATTAAATTTTGTTTAATTTAAATAATTAATTAATTAATTATTTAATTAGTCTTTGGCTTATCATTAACTGCTCAAAGTAGTTACATTTGCAAACTCTTTAATAACAAGACTTTCATTCTTCGTGTGCATGAGTATGAAAGATGATAGACACATACTCTTTCTGTAATTTTCAGCTTTTGTAGAGAAAAGTGTTGGAAGGACTTAAAAACAAGAAGAAGCCAGCAAACCACATGAACAGCAACCAGGAAAATGCGCTCTAGGCTCAGTTAGACCTGAGCCTGAATGCTGCCTCTGGCTCTTGGGTGAGATAGGACTCTGGCCCATGGTCCTGGGAAGTCAGTGCACTTCTGAGCTGTCAGAGCCTGTCACCAAGCAAGGGAAGCAGTGTAGTAATGTGATGAAACCCTAGGGACTGGAGTCAGACAGACTGAGGTTTGAAACCCTTGCCCGCAGCCTCCTGAGTCTGTAACTTTGGGCAAACAAGTGTGAGAAACAGGAGAGCTATGGTTGTCACGTGTCAGAGCTGTGGTCACAGTGATGCTGACAGGGGTCCTTCTCCACCACCTCCACCTGCTCCATCCACTCCCGACCCCTTCAGGGAGAAGCTGACATGCTTGTGTCCCCTCATTTCATTTTCATTATGGAGTAGCTGAAATAGAGCAAATTCACCATTTTCAGTATACACTTCTATGAGTTTGGATAGATGCATGAAGTTGTGTGACCACAAGGACCAGACAGAACATCTCCATTAGCCCCCAAATTCTCACCTACTCTTGTACATCAGCTCCCACCCCAACTCTCACGCCACCACTGCTTTGCTTTCTGTCCCTATCTTTTTTTCTTTTCCGGAATGTTACATAAATAAAATCTTGTAGCAGGTAGTATTTTGAGTGTGGCTTCTTTCATGTAATAGAATGGATGAAATGAGATTCATCTTCCAAAGAGTTTTAATTTCTTTTAAAAGTATACTTCTTCCTCCCACCCCCTCGCCCCCCACCCACCACCCGTCACTTCATCTTGATGGTGATAGATAAATTGATTCAGGGTGAGATCTCAAGATTTCCTCTCCACTTAGAGACGGTTCTGTTCTTTGGTTCGTGGATGTACTAGTGAAAACTCCAAACCAAACCAAACCAAAACAAAACAACACAACCCTGGAATGAATGTCAACAAATTTAGAATGGTATCCCCTGACAAGAAAAATCTTAATATCGCTTTCTAATTTTTGCACAATTAAAAGAAAGAAGAAAGAAACACTATTCTTTTTTTTGCAACTTATGCTTTCATTTCATAGGAATGCTGTTTTAGGGTTTGGTGACACAAGTCTGCAGCCTCTCCTTCGGGCTTCAATGTCTTTGTAGACCATTTTCAGCTACTTATATCCTTTTTGTTTGGCATAATGTGATTTATATGTTCCCGCTGACTCCATACATACTAGTTGGCAATGAACTGAGATGAAGCCTGCTGAGGAGAATCTGATGACAGTAGGAACCCAGGAAGATCAACGGGTTTAGGGAAAAGGGATTTTTTAAAATGCCTTTTTCCAGTTTAACTCTTAGAGATTCCAGATCTTGCCTTACTAGTGCTTCCTGCAAATTCTTACAAAACGAGGTAGAGGAAAAATGGACAAAAGGAATTGTTATATTTCTTTGGAATTGGAGTGGGGAATAAGAAGGGAAGGTCAAAGATGATTAAAATGAAATGAACGCAGCAATTTGGGGAATTGACACTATTAAGCTTCTTTTTAAAAAATGATTTACTGCCATGATTGTTCCAAACTACAACCCCAAACTTCAAATGCATTATTATTTTATTATTTCTAAATCTACGGTTGGCATCTTTAGGCTTTGCTGCTATGGAAACGGCCCCTTGTTTCCCAAGATTCACTTTGATGGAAATGCAATAGCCTACATGCAATGTAGGATGGAAATGCAATGGCCCACAAGCCATTGAGCGAGACATAGAGAATTCAATGGTGAGCAAAATAGCCAGCTCTGGTCCTGTGGAATTTACGAGCCAATGGGATTTTGTGAATACCTTATAAACTTGTGATTACTTCCCAATATCCTAAGGATGCCATGATACCCTTGTACCACAAAAGCATTTTCCAAAATCTAACGTTGAGTAGAAGGAGGAAATCTAGAAAGTGGCGCATTTGGTATGAAAAATGAAAGCAGAGGGATTCCAGAGATTTCGAAGCTTCAATATTGTGGTTTCATTACTATTTTTGCAGTTTGTATTTTCTTTTATTTTCAGCTTTATTGAGGTCTAGCTGATAAATTGTAAGATATTTAAGGTGTACAATCTGATAATTTGATATACATATATATAGTGAGAGGAGTCTCCCCATGGAGAGTTAATAGTCACATGGATGGAGTTATTAACACATCTGTCACCTCACATATTTACCTTTTCTTTTTTTTTTTTTTTTACATTTACCTTTTCTTATGAGAAAATTTAAGTTTTACCCTCTTAGCAAATTTCAATTATATAATACAGGGCTGCTGTCTGTGGGGTCGCACAGAGTCGGACACGACTGAAGTGACTTAGCAGCAGCAGCAGCAGCAGCAGCAATATAGTATTAGCAGCTATGGTCACCATGGTTTACATTAGACCCTCTAATGTTATTCAACTTACAACTGAAAGTTTATAACCTTTTTCCAACCTCTCCCTATTTCTCACAACCCTAGCCCCTGGCAACCTCTTTTCCACTCTCTGTTCCTATGGGTTTGATGTCTTTCTTTAGATTTTACATATGAGTAACACTGTGCAGGGATTTTCTCTGTCTGGCTTATTTCACCTAGCATGATGGCCTCCAGATTCATCTATGTTGTTGCAAATGACAGGATTTTCTTTTTTTTTAAGGCTAAATACTATTCCATGTATGTATACACCACATTTTTTTACCCATTCATTTGTCAGTGGACACTTAGGTTTCTTCCATGTCTTGGCTGTTATGAACAGTGCTGCTATAAACATTGGGGTACATATATCTCTTGCTGCTGCTGCTAAGTCACTTCAGTCGTGTCCGACTCTGTGTGACCCCATAGACCGTAGCCAACCAGGCTCCTCCATCCCTGGGATTCTCCAGGCAAGAACACTGGAGTGGGTTGCCATTTCCTTCTCCAATGCATGAAAGTGAAAGTGAAGTCGCTCAGTCGTGTCCAACTCTTAGCAACCCCATGGACTGCAGCCTACCAGGCTCCTCCGCCCATGGGATTTTCCAGGCAAGAGTACTGCAGTGGGGTGCCATTGCCTTCTCTGACCTATATCTCTTAGAGTTAATTACTTTATTTCCTTCAGATACCACGTGTCCCCACATGGCAGACTTATCTAGATGCTTTGCCAGTAAATACAGGGGGTGTGGCTTCTTGAAATCACACGTAAAGAGTGTCCACCATCCAGCCTGGTCCCAGGAAGTCTGGCTATAGGAGACAGCTCTGACTGGTGCTCCTCCTGCCAGGCCCAGGGACAGAGACCATCCCCAAGGTGATCCACCTTGTCCTGGCCAGTGCTCTGCAGACCTCTTACACTCACGGAAGCATCTTTCCTCTGTCCGCTGCTCCTGACATACTGCTAAGTCCTCAGTTTCCCTGAGATCACTATAGCGATCTCTTCTGTAGCCTGCTGGTCATTCTCCTGTTTTGATGGACAGTCATTGGCCTGTGGTTCATCATCAATGAGTCATGGACTGAAAGCTCTCCTCCCTTCCAGGCCAAGTTCTGAAATGAAGCCAGAGACAAATGGCTTGGTGCATCCAGCTTCCTGAAGACTCAGCAGTGGACTTTTTCACTGACCTGATGATTTAGGCCACGAAGTTCCCTTTCTTCTTAGGCACTGGCCCCACATCCCCTCAAGATGTATCCTGAACTCAATTCAGTTGCTGAAGGGACTGTTCTGCATGTAAACAATTCTTTTCCCCCAAAGTTCAGTCAAGACTATTACATTAAACGTAAGGACCTTGCCCCTCTCCTCCTAGGGCCAAAGGCTATCACCATGGCTTCTCCTATCTGTTTAGGGGTTTTATCTCAACAATTTCTACTATCATTCCCAACTGATTCAGTTATTTCATAACTAAGGAGACTCATCAAGTCCAGATCTAAATAAAATCATAGCTAGTCCCCCTCATCTACCTACCAAAGTTTGCTAGAACATGCTCGAATTCAACCAACTGAGTAGCCAATATATTTTTCTTGTCTTCTAAGTGCCAAAGTGGTGATAAGGTACCTTAGTCTCCTCCTTTTTGAGTTATATTTAAATAACACTTGTAGTGGGTAAACAGATTAGACTCTCTGGGACCTCCCCAGATATAGAGTTTCAGGATGGAAAATTCTCCTGCTGTTCCTGTGGTCTCTGATTTAGGCAAGTTACCCATTTGATTGTAGCTAGTAGGAGTGTGTAAATGTCTCTTTCAATATTGTAGCAACTATGTCATATTTTCATCATAGTAGCAGTTTCCACAGCTTGTTCACTCTTATTGGTGGTGAATTTTTCTACCCAACACATGTGTTTTATCATTTCTATTTTTCTTCCTTAGATTTTTTTTGTATGTGGACCATTTTTAAAGTCTTTATTGAATTTGTTACAATACTGCTTCTGTTTTATGGGGGTTTGGGGGTTTTTGGCTGCAAGGCATATAAGAACTTAGCTCTCCCCATCAGGGGTCAAACCTTCACCCTCCGCATTAGGAGGCCAAGTGCACCCACTGGACAACCAGGGCAGTCCCTACCTTCTCATTCCTGATGCCTTTTCCTTTTCAGTCTGAGGATGATAAAGCCAGTGTCATTTACAGAGAGCGATGGTGAAGGGCATGTGGGCATTGTAGCCAGAGTTAGATTCTTGGCACTGGGAAAGACCACAGTAGTGTATTCATCCTTACTGGGACTTGGTTTCTTCACGTGTGTGCGATGTAATTGCACCTCTCTCCCCTGTGACATGAAAGCAGTCAGTATATGATCTAACAATTACAGCATTCTAAAACTAAAATGGATCTTAGAAATCATCTATTTTAACCTAATTGATAGCATCTTTTGACATAAAATTTTCTCCAAACTGAACACGAAGTTTCCAATTTGCACTTTTGCATCTAGACCTGCCTGTACAAATTGCCTTAAATATTTCAGGTTGAAGAATATTGGAGGCCTAAATAGGTTTAAAAAAAAAAAGCTTGGATTTAGTGACTATGAAAATAATGTCTCCTGACAAGGCTCTAATAGAAGTAAGAATAACCATAAGAGAATTCTTTACACTAAGCAGATTCATATCCTACTTAAAAGTGATCACAATGTTTATGCCAGTCATTCACCTTGTTTCCATTTCAGATGGGAAATGGCCTGAATAAAGACTAGTCCTGTGACTTGGCACAGCATAAGGCATTGAAAGACTGGATTGGGACTATATGAGGGGCTCCAGGGAAACATCAGACTGGCAGCTAGTCCAGACTGAGGAATTAGGGGGCAGCCAGTAGGAGGCCAAATGGGAGATATACAGACCAAGGGCTTAGCTGAAAGTTAGTTGCTCAGTCGTTCTGACTCTTTCCAGCTCTGCAACCACATAGACTGCAGTCAGCCAGGCTCCTCTGTCCATGGAATTCTCCAGGCCAGAATACTGGAGTGTGCAGCCTTTCTCTTCTCTAGGGGATCTTCCCGACCCAGGGATCAAATCTGGGTCTCCTGCATTGCAGGCAGATTCTTTACTGCCTGAGCCACCAGGGAAGCCCCAAGGTTTGGTTATATCAACAGAATATAAAATGAGGTTAAGGAATCAAACACCTTAGTCCATTTAGGCTGCTATAGCAAAAACACTGCACAGACTGAGTAGCTTAAACAACATTCATTTCTCACAGTTCTGGAGGCTGGGAGTCCATGATCAAGGTGATGGCAGATTCTGTGTCTGGGGAAAGCCTGTTCCGTAGTTCGTAGTGGGAGATCTTCTTGCTGTGTCCTTACATAGAGAAGGACTGAGGGTGTTCTAGGGACCCCATTATAAGGGCACTAGCCTTGTTCACCGAGAGCTCCACCTCATCACCTCCCAATGACCCCGCCTTCAAATATCATCACATTGGGGTTAGATTTCAACATATGGATTTTAGGGGAGCACAAACTTTCCATCTATAGCACTAAGTCCCCTAGAAAGCAAGCAAGCTAACAGGCATCCATGAAGTTGGTCTGTTTCCATCAGAGTTTACTCTTGACAATGGCAAATGTTATCTCAAGGCTATTTTTGTTGGCCTAATATTGGCATGCTAGGTCATGGCTGTAAACTATCTCGAAGGACCACCTAGCTCCCAGACCTTCCTATAGAAGGGAAACACTTAAAAAAAAACCCTTCGAATAGTCCAGGGATAGTCAGTGTCCATATTCAATTCAAGATTCAACTGACAAGGAAAAACCTATTAATACTAGAATTATAGAATCAAGAGGCAGTCATACACTCTAGGTTCATCCACCTCATTAGAACTGACTCAAATGCATTATAAACCATCACAATATTGTAAAGTAATTTTCCTCCAATTAAAAGTAAAATATAATTTAAATTTAAAAAAAAGAAGCAGTTCAGTTTTCCAACTGAAAACTGAACTGTAGCATCCTTCAAAAAATAAAAAAAATCAAAATGATCAGTGTCCAGAAGGCCATTTTGTTGTTACTCAGTTCGTTTAAAAACAGACACTTTCTTATATTGACTTGAGCACGGGTATACCTGTGGCGGATTCATTTCAATGTTGGGCAAAACTAATACAATATTGTAAAGTTTAAAAATAAAATAAAATTAAAAAAAAAAGAAATCTGCTTCCTTGGGACTTCTGTGTTCTCCGCGATTCTAGTTTTTGTGGTTGGACGGGGTAGATAATTTCTATGATGCTTGGTGAAGGAACAAATTCCGCTATTTGTAGTCTCCTTTTCCTCCAGTAGACTACCTGACATGTGAAAGGGCTCTGAAGGCTGAGACAGGAGGAGATACCATATTTTATACAAAGTTTTGGACTGATGGCCATTTTATTTTTGCTTGTCTTTTTTTTATTCTGGTAAATACATGTAACATAAAATTGATCATCTTAACCATTTTAAAGCGTGCAGTTTACTGGTATGGAGTACTTTCACACTTCAGGCAGCCAGCACCACCATCCGTCTCCAGAGCTCTTCATCTTGCAAAACTGAAACTCTGTACTCATTAAACACTGACTTCTCCTCCCCAACCTTGACGCCTCCCCTTGGCTCCTGACAACCATCCCTCTACTTTCTGTCTCTTTGATTTTGACTGTTTTAAGCAACTTCTATAAGTGGAAGCACATGGTATTTGTCCTGTGGTGATTGGCTTATTTCACTTAGCATGATGTCTTCAAACTTCATCCACGGGTCAACAGGTCAAAAATTCCTTCTTTCACTTAGCATGATGTCTTCAAACTTCATCCACGGGTCAACAGGTCAAAAATTCCTTATTTCACTTAGCATGATGTCTTCAAACTTCATCCACGGGTCAACAGGTCAAAAATTCCTTCTTTTAGAAGATTTCAGTTTTTAAAAGCTGAATACTGTCATGGTGTATGTATATACGATATTTTGCTTTTGCATGTTTTTTTAAAAGTTCCATACCAGAAAAGGACGAATCACTAGATGGAACTTCAAGGGATGATCTATAATAGGTAAACACAAATAAACAAAAGAAGCATTGCGAAACGGCATTCACAAAAGCACGATGACATACAGTGCACACTCACCAGAGTTGCTAAAATTTAAAAAGCCTGGGACTTGCCTGGTGGTCCAGTGGTTGGCTTCACCTTCCAATGCAGTAGATGCAAGTTTGATCTCTGGTTGGGGAGCTAAGATTTCACATGCCTCACAGCCAAAAAAACAAAACCTAAAACAGAAAGAATATTGTAACAGATTCAATAAAGACGTTAAAAATGGTCCACATTAAAAAAAGTCTTTAAAAAATAAAGCTGACATCACCAAGTGTTGGCAAAGATGTAGATCAATGGGAACTCTTGATGAGTTGCTGTTGGCATGTAATTTGGTTAAACCAACTCGGAAAACCGTTTAACAGTATCAATGATAGCTGAATGTAAAACTTATGATTTAACAATTCCACTCCTAGGTACATATATGTAACCACTGGTACATGTACCAAAAGCATTTATGAGACTATTCATAGAAACACTATTCATAATATCCCCAACTGGAAACTACTGTGGTGCACAGCTGTGGAGTAGATGAACAAGTTATTGGTAGGATCATACAAAGGAATGATTTATGGGGGTGAAAATGAGCAATTTACTGCCATGTACAGTGACACAAATGAATCTCACAGATACAATGTTGCGTGAAAAGCCAGACAGGAAAACGTTCCTGCTGCATGATTCCATCTACATGGAGGTCAAAACTGGCCTAGAGTAAAAGGAGTTGGGAACTTGGCTAACTTTGGGGAGTCGGATAGTAATTGGGAGGGAAGACGAGGAGGGCTTGGGTTCTGGGTAATGTTTGCTTTGATCTGGATGCTTGTTACATGGGTATGTTTGCATCTTGAAAATCCATCAAACTGTACACTTAAGATGTGTGCTCTTTTCTGTACGTTTCCTCCTTAAAATAAAGACATACACTTTAAAGATGATAAATTTTAGACACTACATGTGTTATATATAAATATTTGTGGAACATGTGTAATTATGTCTGTATTCTTTGAGTGGTAAGATTTTTGAATATCTGTTTGTGACACTTTTCATAATATTATTTGTGCAAAAGGTAATTAAAATTAAAAAGAGACTACTTATTATATTCTCTACCTTCCAATGGATCCAAATTTCCCCAAAAGATATCTTGGACAGTAGAACAGAAAAGGAACAACTTGTCTACAGAGGAATAGACAGAGAAGATGTGGTACATACAAACAATAGAACATTAACCATAAAAAGAATGAAATAAGGCCATTTGCAGCAGATGGATGGACGTAGAGATTATCTCACTAAGTGAAGTAAGACGACAGCAAAAGACAAATGCCGTATGATATCACTTATATGCGGAACTTAACAACATGACAGAAATGAACTTATTTACATAAACAAGCTCAGGGATTTAGGAGCAAGCTTATGATTACCAATGGGGAAGAGCAGAAGGGATACACTGGGAGTTTGGGATTGACAATTACACACTGCTAATATATAAAACAGACTTCCTAGGTTGTGCTAGTGGGAAAGAACCTGTCTGCCAATGCAGGAGATGCCAGACACAAGCGTTTAATCCCTGGGTCGGGAAGCATCCCCTGGTGAAGTGAATGGCAACGCACTCTAGAATTCTTGCTTGGAGAATTCCACGGACAGAGGAGCCTGGTGGGTTGCAAAGAGTTGGACGTGACTGAAGGGACTTAGCACACATGCATGCATATATAAAATAGATAATCAACAAGGACCTACTAAACAGCACAGAGAACTCTGCTCAATATTCTGTAATAACCTAAATGGGAAAAGAATTTGAAAAAGAATAAATAGATGTATATGTATAACTAAATCACTTTGCCGTACATCTGAAATTAATACAACATTCTAAATCAACTCTCAACTACAGTCCAATATAAAATAATTTTAAAAAATAAATAAATAAAAATTAAAAAGAAAAATGACAAAAAAAGAGAAAAGGAACAAGCTAGCTATGGGTGATGACCAGAGCAGAAGATAGTGAAAAACATAGAAATATCCATTTATTATTTTTATTTTTTTAAAGACTAACTGGATTTGTTGATTGGTTCCATTAAAGGGAAGTGGATGGTGAAGCAAAAATACTTTTCTTTCACTTTCTCTTCCTTTTTTTTAATACAAATTTATTTATTTTAATTGGAGGCTAATTACTTTACAATATTGTATTGGTTTTGCCATACATCAACATGAATCTGCCACGGGTGTACACATGTTCCCCATCCTGAACCCTCCTCCCATCTCCCTCCCCATACCGTCCCTCTGGGTCATCCCAGTGCACCAACCCCAAGAATCCTGTATCATGCATTGAACTTGGACTGGCGATTCGTATCATATATGATATTATACATGTTTCAATGCCATTCTCCCAAATCATCCCACCCTCTCCCTCTCCCACAGAGTCCAAAAGACTGTTCTATACATCTGTGTTTCTTTTGCTGTCTCATACACAGGGTTATCGTTACCATCTTTCTAAATTCCATATATACGTGTTAGTATACTGTATTGGTGTTTTTCTTTCTGGCTTACTTCACTCTGTATAATAGGCTCCAGTTTCATCCACCTCATTAGAACTGATTCAAATGTATTCTTTTTAATGGCTGAGTAATACTCCATTGTGTATATGTACCACAGCTTTCTTATCCCTTCGTCTGCTGATGGGCATCTAGGTTGCTTCCATGTCGTGTCTATTATAAACAGAGCTGAAATGAACACTGGGGTACACGTGTCTCTTTCAATTCTGGTTTCCTCGGTGTGTATGCCCAGCAGTGGGATTGCTGGGTCATAAGGCAGTTCTATTTCCAGTTTTTTAAGGAATCTTCACAGTTCTCCATAATGGCTATACTAGTTTGCATTCCCACCAACAGTATACGAGGGTTCCCTTATCTCCACACCCTCTCCAGCATTTATTGCTTCTAGACTTTTGAATAGCAGCCATTCGGACTGGCGTGAAATGGTACCTTATTGTGGTTTTGATTTGCATTTCTCTGATAATGAGTGATGTTGAGCATCTAGAAATATCCATTTTTTAATACAAAAACACCTATCTATGCTCACTTCTTGAGCCACTGATGAGAATGCTGCTATCAGGGAGTCACAGGACATTGGTCAGTGAAGGGGCCTTAAGCTGTCTGAGCTCATCTCCTCCATCTTACAGGGAAGATGCAAGCGAAGTCTCAGGGCTGCACCGTCTGAGATGGCACAGTCAGGATAAGAATCCAGCTTTCCTGGTTCTTAGACCACGGCTCTCCTTTCAGAGCAGCTGCTTGTTGCCTCTGTGGGTCCCTGCAAAGTGGTGACAGAAGCCAGGGCCAAGTGACAAAAAAATAGTCTCACTCTGTAGACAATCTGAAAAAATTACCTGTTCTTGACACCTCTCTGAAGTCATGTCCATTTGTAGTGTGGCTTTGCAACCCCCTTCCAAGAGGTGGCACCTTTTCCTGATCCCTGAAAATGGCTTTACCTGGGGGCCTGCTCTGACCAGTAGCCTGGGACAGAGACCGTGTGGTGTCAGCTGGGAGCAGGACCTCCGGAAGCTCTGAGCAGCTCAGCTTTGCCTGGAATCCTGCCCACCATCGGGTCAGCGATCTCAGGCTGGTGTGTTGGAGGGCGAAAAGACAGCAGAGGTGAGGTGTTTCCACTCCAGTGGATTCAGCAGCCCCACAGCCCAGACTCCACCAGACCTGCCCAGCTGAGCCCAGCCATACCATTGACCCACAAAATTGTGGGTTAAATAAGTGTATTTTTAATTTTTTAAATATTTATTTAATGTGTGAAGTGAAGTCACTCAGTCGTGTCTGACTCTTTGCGACCCCATGGACTGTAGCCTACCAGGCTCCTCCGTCCATGGGATTTTCCAGGTAAGAGTACTGGAGTGGGGTGCCATTTCCTTCTCCAAGGGAAATTCCCGACCCAGGGGTCGAGCCCAGGTCTCCCGCATTGTAGGCAGACACTTTACCCTCTGAGCCACCAGGGAAGCCCCAAACATGGTATTTAATGTGTACCATGTTTAAAGTCTTTATTGAATTTGTTACAATATTGCATCTGTTTCATGTTTTGGGGTTTTGGCTGCAAGGCATGTGGAATCTTAGCTCCCCGACCGGGGATTGAACCTGCCCCTCCTCCCCACACTGGAAAATCAAGTCTTAAGCACTGGACTACCAAGGAATTTCCAAATAAATATGTTTTAAGCCACTAAGTTTTAGGGTAGCTTATCCTTCATGAGAAGTGAATGGACACATCACATCAATCACCGTGAAGCCACATCTAGTTCATCCATGGTGTTGCAAACTGGTGTCCTTGTCTTCCCATTTTGCTTTTTAATCTTAAAAAGGTAAGCATTTTTATTTATTCATTTTCTCTTCCTCTCCTTTTCAATGAAGAAACCTCTCAGAGTGAAAGATACAAATTCTAAGCAGGCAGAGGCGAATTGGCATTTACCACATCATATCAAATAAAGCCTGGACACAGGTCTCTGCCCTGGAAGACATCCAGACAGTGGACAGCACAGGGCAATCTGATGCCCAATCATTCCTGCTTTCCTTCTCATGCAAGATAAACAGATCCAGTATTCTACATGGCCTACCACTTTCCCCTCCTCCTCTATCACCCCCCAGCAGGGCCTCCTTAAGGCCTCCTTTTATTAGGGTTACTAGTCATTATAAAAGAGGGTCACCTGTGACTAACTCTAGTCGCGGTTTGAAGTTCAACATCCTGCCTTCAGAAGCACTTGCTGGTTTGACAAATGCCTCGCAGAGATGTTCTCTGTTCTGTGCACAATCGAGCTAAGGTGTATTTCTTTCAAGAGAAGGAAGTATTCATTCTGACCTTTTCCTGCTATGCTGCCCACTCCTAGCGCATGGTGTGTGCTCTGATGGCCACCGTGGCCCTGAGCCAGAGGGAGGGAAGTCTCACCATATTGTTGTCAGAGCAGATAAGCAGTGGGGCACATGAAAGGGAAGCGCTCCAGGATCACAGGCTGCCTGGGCTCAGACGTGCTCCCGATCCAGTGAGCCAGCTAGCGGGGCTCATGGAAGCCTTAAGATCTATACTCATCAGGGGATCTCAGGCTCCCAGCATCCTAGTGGGAGGGCGGCTGAGCAACCAGCCAGCTGTAGTGGCTTCTAGTTCTTTCTTTAAAACACACACACACACACACACACACTGCCTCACTTCCAAGGTGAGACAGCTTTCAGGAGTAGTGTTGCTGCTATAGAAGATCAATGGAAAATGGTTACCAGAGGCTTGGTGCCCACACTTTTGCGTTCGTTTTTTCATCTTCATGACTGCTTCCTGCTTTCTATCCCAGTGCACAGAACCTCATGTGTGCGAGGCAGTGCGCTCAGCTCTGCCATGAAGGCACCAGGAAAGATAGAAAACATCTGTTAAACAGCAGAGCAATAGGTCTAAGCAAAGAAATGAATTACAAAAACTGCTATTCAGAGGGCAAATGTCATGTAGGCCAGGGTACTTCTTCTCATGGGAAATCTTTATCCTGAGGACATTGGAGTCTCAGTCTCATCCTGATTATACTGTTTTTCTCCATACTTACTGCTTGTAATCGTCATTTTCAGAGTCAACTCTGACACCAGCAGATGGACCCAACAGGGCTCGACACTTACTGAGATGGCGCCCCACTGGACCCAGAAACAGGCCCCACTGGACTCGGTGGTGCCAGGAACAAAAAGGAGTGATTAGAACAAGATGGTGAATGCAAGAACTGAAGGAGGAGAAGCTGAGAGACAGAACTGATCATATGGCGTATACTCTGCACGGATGGACGAGTCAACTGGCATAGCAGTTACACGTGGTCTTTGCTGTTTTCCTCTGCATACCTTTCACTCTCCAGTTACTTTTTCTTTCTCATGCTGAACGAGTGATAATTTGGCCCCTGTGCATGGAGTATAATGCTGTGGATGCACTCTGCTCGTCTCATTTGTCAAGTTATCCTAGAAATCTCCATGCAAAAGCTCTGGGACTCACTCAGCCCCAGGTAGGTTTGGATGAATAAGAAAACAAGACCAAAAGACAGACTCATTTTAATATTTCATCTCTCTATCTTACCTGCATCCCCTTCCTCTCACCAAGGAAAGGCTAAATTTAGGTTTCTGGCAATCCACTGAAGGTGGTTAGAAGGACTCAGGGTGGGTAGGTGAGTGCGTGATTTCTATAAGAGGAAAGGTGAGGAGCTATGAAGGAGGGGTCTTGGAAGCTCTGCTGGGGTTTCCCCAAACTGGGAAGGAGATGATGTGAAGCAAGGTACTCCAGGAAGAGGGAAGGATTTCAGAGGGGAATGGCCAGCTCAACCAAATTCACAACAGCTTCTAGAACTGGCAGGAGTTCCCATGTCACAGCCTTGCCCACCGAGGTGCCGTGTCTCTTTTGAACATTTCCAAGGGAACCACTTACACTCTGGTCCATGGTAAATGGCACCCTCTAGAGTCGTTACCATAGCAGCCCCATAGGGACCATCCAGATGGTGAGCATGCCGTGAAAACCAGTGCAAGGGGCTAGTGCTCCAGACTGTTTCCTCTGTAGGCTGTGGGGTGGGGGTGGGGAGGGGGTGAGCAACAGTAAGCAATAAGAATCGATTTCTCTACAAACCTTTCAGGATGAGCATTCAGCGCCCATAAAAATACGATTTATCAAAGTAAAAAGATTTACTTATTCCTGTTTATTCCCCTTCCTACCTTATTCTTAACTTAGAAGCCTAAGTTTTTCAGCTGAAAAAAATTCACAATTAAGCCATATGTTTTCCTTGATGGGAATTCCAAATGATTCTTTTGTGTCCATTTTTGCTGCTGATTCAGAGCAGGTACCCACTGGCCAATGATAGCATCAGAGTCATGGGTATCCTTTCTCAGAGTCACCAAAAGAGACATGAATCATTTGGGGAAAATGAGGTCTCCAAAAAGCAAAAACATCGTTTCCAGAACTGGACCCATATTTTTTTTTCCAGGAAATAATTTATTATCGATGTTACCACTCCTCCTAGTTTTCAGATATTCTTTTCTATGGTCAAAAATATATTTTGACCTATGGCTGATTCGTATTGATATATAGCAGAAACCATCACAATAGTGTAAAGCAATTATCCTCCAATTCAAAGTAAATAAATTAAATATATATATTGAAAAAACTTGTTGGAATCAAGAGTCTGAAGAATGTATTTGCCCAGGATGCCATAGTTACGACAGGTGTCACATAATTACGACAGCAGCAGCAGAAGTGACGGCTACAACAAAGCGGCAGGTTAACCGTACAATTTGGTTTTAACTTCCTTTTGTAGTTAGGCCATCTGTTTAACAACTTTCTCCATTTTTTTCTGATTATTTCACCTTCCTAAACACAGAGGGGCAGCACAGACGATATCTATTCATCTTTTTGATTTTGTTAAGCACTCGAACTGGTTATTACAGAATTGGGTCTCAGCCGCCCCTGAGCTAGTCGTGCCGCTGTAATCCTTCAGGTCAGCCTGAAACACACACTGATCCCGGCTACCACGCAGCGGGTGGGGGAAGAAGAGGCTTCTGCAAGCAGACATTCCCCTGCCCTAGAGGCTGCCCAATGAGGCAACAGGGAAAACCAGTACCGTGAGCCTCGTGTCCTGACAGTATGCGCAGGAGACCAGCTGCTATGCAGAGGGGTTTCGTAAGGTGGGCAGGAGCTGGATCTGACAGGTTCTTCTACAGCCAGCTTTCTTAAGCTCGGCACCGTTGCCATTTGGGGAGGGATAATTTGACTGTGACTCTGCCCTGTGTTGTAAGATATCAGCAGTTTCACTGGCTTCCATCCACTGGATGCCCGTAAAGCAACATCACCAATTGTTTCAACCAAAATGTCTCCAGCACCCCCAGTTAAGAAACATGTCACTACAGGAAGACTCCTGATCCCCAAAGCAGTTGGTAGTTATGTTGTAAACCCTAATAAAGTCATGAAGTTTGCGAAGAATTGTGATCTTATAAACTAGGCCAAATTCATGTTTATCCCTCCAAAACTAACCAGGCTATTTCTTGAAAGGGGGAGACGCTGGTGATGTAACAGTTGTGAGAGAAATGTGGGCTGAGATGCCTTTTCCTTGCCCTAACCTGCAGGGTGCTGCCAGCACAGGGCCCATCACAGGTGTGACGTTTATGGGCAAACCCGGTAAACGCAAATTCCGCACGTTCATCGATATCTGGCCACAACAGTCAACCACATTGGTTTCCCACAGATCCATTACCTGGGTAGCAGCTAAAACACGAAAGCTTGAGTAAAGATTGCTGTTCCCCAGCCAAAATAATTCTCGGCGCAAATAATTGTTTGGCACCGTCAATTGGAATGGAGAAGCTTTCTGCTGCTTCACCTACTTCTGTCCCAACTGGCAGAAGAAAACCATAGCTCACCAGAGAAATGTATTTGGTTGATCATTTCAGCTGAGGTGGTCACACAAAGAACATTCAGTAACTCGGCTTAAAGAGCTAGGTCATCCGTGGTGGCTCAGATGGTAAACAATCGGCCTACAGTGCAGAAGACTTGGGTTCGATCCCTAGGTCGGGAAGATCCCCTGAAGAAGGAATAGCAACCCACTCCAATATTCTTGTCTGGAGAATCCCCGAGACAGAGGAGCCTGGCAGGCTGCAGTCCACGGGGTCGCAAAGAGTCAGACATGACTGAGTGACTAGCATTACTATTACTACTTACAGAGCTAAATGGATTGGGGATGTTAGAAAAGCTGAAATTGAATCCTCCACCCACTCCAATGGAAAGAAAGTATTTAAAAATTTTTTCATCTGTGTTTATGCTGTGGTCTCTTCAGTGACAGCTGCTCAAAGAAAAAGCAAGTTCATTTTCTTTGACATGTACCTGAAGGCTAGCCATGAGTTTCTGGCACCAATAAGTAAGATTGAAAGAAAGAGAAGAGCTTATCCCAAGGGGCGGTGGTGATGCTGCCATTTCCCAAGGACTAAATAGAGTGACTTTCAAAGGAACGGTTGGGCCCGTTCTCTTTCTTTCATCCAGTCCCCTTCGAGTCATCACTCTGCACACCCAATCTCTGAGGTTCTGTGGAGACAGGTCTGGACCAGTGGTTCCCAGGCTTGGCTGAGCATTTATTCACCTTGGGAGTTTAAAGGAAATCATTACACGTTCTCAGAAGTTCTAATATGGTCCTTTGTCTGGTTTGTTTTCTTTTGTGTTTGGTTTTTTGCTGTTTGGCCACCCCACACAGCATAAGGGATCTGAGTTCCCTGACCAGGTATTGAACCCTCACCCCTGCGGTAGAAGCATGGAGTCTTAACCACTGAGCCACCAGGGAAGTCCCTCTATTATGGTTTTGAGTGTGGGATCTGTGAATATGTATTTTAAAGTATTTCCCTGGGTCACGCAACTACTTTGGGGTCATCTAGAATAAACAGCAATGCTACTGCTGATGGTGGTGATGAAGATGATGATATCTACCCTGCATGGAGGACCTGCTGTGTGCTAAATACTCCCAGGCATTACCTCATTTTATCTTCATCCCCATGAGTTACTATTACTGTTTCCATTTGAAGATGTGGAAACAGGCTCAAGGGATTTAATTGCTTGCACATGGTGCTGGAGTTTTTAACCATCATGAAAATTTTCCTCTCTACCATTTATTGAACTGGAAGTAGTGAGGAGCAGGGGGTATGAAATTATCAAGAAACATACAGATGAACGCAGAGGAGGCCTCACCAAGAAATCTGGAATTTCTCTAGAACTCTGAGTCTGGGCTTTCTCAGAGTTGAGGAACAGGCAGGCTAGCAGGAGCATTTTGGTGTTGTGAGTCTTTGTCGTGTCTCAGCCAAAGTGTCTTGCAGCTCTATAAACACGGCATGGAGGCTACAGAACTGCCTGGGGGAGAAAGTTCATAAAAATGATATTTTTGCTGAGCACCAGAAGGAACATTTTTGTCTTTAAATATGCAGAGACACTACAGCAAGTATCACAAATTCATTCTGGTGATGCAACCAACAACACTTAATTATCAGCTCCACAAGCAAATTAGGTGAGAAAAGTACTTGTCTTTTTATATTTTATTTCTAAAAGAATTCAAAGAAGATAATTTAACTACTGCAGCATATTACGACTCTTCTCCATCTGTTTTTTTTCCTCTTTCTATTCCTTTTTTTTTTAAGTCACAGGTACACCTGTCCTCTTGGGAGCTTCCCAGGTGCCACTGCTGGTAAAGAACCTGCCTGCCACTGCAGGAGATGTTAGAGACACAGGTTCGATCCCTGAATCAGGAAGATCCCCTGGAGGAGGGCATGGCAACTCACTCTAGTATTCTTGCCTGAAGAGTCCCATGGACAGAGAGGAGCCTGGCGGGCTACAGTCCATGAAGTCATAAAAGAGTCAGACGTGACTGAAGCAACTTAGCACACACACACACACACACACACACACACACACACACACACCTGTTCTCTTGCTTTTTTGTTGGCCTGTTCACCTATAGAGGAGCTTGGAGGAATCCACTGGATCTGCTACAGAGCCGAGTGGATCTAGTCCATGTGAGGCTTAAATGGCAGGATGGGAGGTGGGTTTCCAGGTGCCCCAGCTGGGAGGTGTGTATGCAGGACTTGGGGGTATCCTTTCCTGAGACCTCATCCTGGCTGTCCCCACTGTTCATGGAGGTGACTTTGAGACACTGTACCATGGAGGCCAACTTGTCATCTCCAGATCCTAGCTCCAACTGGCCCTTTTTGATGAGATGCTGTCTTGGGGTGAGGAGGCTCACATGACCTTGGAGAATTTGCCAAATGAACTCCCTGGATGACAGGCAGGACGGAGGGCCCAGTGTGGCCCAGTGAAAGCCATGTCCCCCTTCACTCCCTCACCCACAACTAGCCTCTGTGCCAAGGGAATCCTTCAGAGACGCTTCTGAAGGGAAGCCATGGCTTCCTCCTCCTCCAGATTTTCTGATGCCTATGAAGTTTCAGCTCGGAGAAGGCGATGGCACCCCACTCCAGTACTCTTGCCTGGAAAATCCCATGGACGGAGGAGCCTGATAGGCTGCAGTCCATGGGGTCGCTAAGAGTCAGACACGACTGAGTGACTTTGCTTTCACTTTTCACTTTCATGCATTGGAGAAGGAAATGGCAACCCACTCCCGTGTTCTTGCCTGGAGAATCCCAGGGACGGGGGAGCCTTTTGGGCTGCCGTCTATGGGGTCACATAGAGTCGGACATGACTGAGGTGACTTAGCAGCAGCAGCAGCAGCAGCAGCATGAAGTTTCAGCTATTTCACTAAATATGCTGGAAACAGTTCTTGGCTTCTTCATCTGGTTTCCCCACTTTACAAACCTCTGAGTTCAGTCTCTCACTGTGTGGCAGTGACAGATGGGGGGAGGCTGGCTCACGGCTTTGGGGTGCTTCCAGGGGCCCGGTGTATAAACCCTATAAACCACCATAAACCACTGCTATAAACCCAAAGCACTGTAAACCACTGCTGGTTTATAGGTTTCCCTATAAGCCACTTCTGGCCCCTCCAACAGTTATACCCTTAACAACTCTGGCTCCCCAGCTCCCAAAATGAGAATGAGCAGCAATTCTAGAATTTGTGTAGTTTAACGTTTCCAGAAGGAACACCAGGAATCGGGCGGGTGGCACCCACAGGTGCAGTGAATCAGGAGGGGACTGAGTGAGCCAGGCAGCACGTGTCTGTCCACAAGGGAGCGGACCCCAGCTCCATCACATGACCGACGTGTGGGAACATGCACCCAGGTTGCCAGATCGTTCCATAAAATTTCAGCAATCTGGATGCTTTAAAAATACCTTTATTTACTTTTGGCTGTGTTGGCTCTTTGTTGCTGCATGGGCTTTTCTCTAGTTACACGAGTTGGGGCTGCTTTCTAGCTGTGGGGCGCAGGCTGCTCATCATGCTGACTTCTCTTGATGTGGAGCACAGGTTCTAGGGTGCCCGGGGTTCAGCAGCTGCAGCACATGGGTTCAGTAGTTGCGGCTCCCAGGCTCCAGAGTACAGGCTCAATAGCTGTGGTACACGGGCTTGGTTGTTCTGTGGGATCATGTGGAATCTTCCCAGATGGAGGTTTGAACCTGTGTCTTCTGCATTGGCAGGCGGATTCTTTACCCCTGAGCCACCAGGGAATCTATACATACTTTGTGGGCCAAAAAAACATACCCAGAGACTGGGCTATGTCTGAGGGCCACCAGTTTGCAATTTCTTCTCCAATTCAACACCATCCTTTTGAGGAGGGTTCACTCAGAGGGTACAAGCTGATTCAACCTGGTGCAGAAGGAGAGCTGAGGTCTGGTGTCTGAACCATGGGCAAGTGTTCTTTCCTTTATGCTTTATTCTTAATTCTCATAATTTTCATCAATTCAAAGATTTACTGAAATTAGTGGTAATTGGACACATTTCAGGTACAAAGAACTGTGCTGAATGTTTGAAATTGCCAGAAAGTTAAATAACTTCCTTTTCCCCCAAAGACCAGTACTTCTCCCATGAGAGGGCAGAAAAGTGGGTTTTATAATATATCTCCTCTGTGCCAGGCATTTCATACCCATTTCCAGGAATCTTCAAAAATTTTTTAGAGTTCAGCATTGTTCACCACTTCTTGTAATTCTGATACTACAGATCAGAAAGATTAAGTAACTTGCCTGGGGTCACACAGCTGGGATGATAAAGAGCTCAAACTCATGACCTCTGACGGTAGTGTCCATGCTTTTCTTATTGTTTGCTTAATGGAAATTGTCAATGTTCAATAATGAAATACTTGAACATACACAAATAGTATTATTTAACACATGTTAATATGTTCTCACTCTTTTTCTTCTAGCATGTGTGATAGCTGCTCAACCGTGTCCAACTCTTTGGGACCCCATGGACTGTAGCTCGACAGCCTCCTCTGTCCATGGAATTCTCCAAGCAAGAATACCGGAGTGGGCTGCCATGCCCTTTTCCGGCAGATTTTCCCAACCCAAGGCTCCTGAATTACAGGCGGATTCTTTACCACCTGGGTCACCAGGGAAGCCCTTTTTCTATTAGACCATATAATAATTCAGGCACCAGAACACTACAGCTAGCTAGAAGAGGGTATGAAGTAAGGTGTGCAGAGCACACAAAGTGGCAGAAATGACACCTAGGCGCCAGCGTGCGAACTGGTTGGTTGAGAGCAGCTTCATGGAGCAGGTAGGCTGTGGGCTGGGGCTGGGCGTGGGCACTGAAAGGTCGGGTTGGAGTGTTCTCAGCCTACTGTTTTGCCTACTGTTTAAAACAGTTTAAATCTTTTGACTACTGTTTAAGATAGCTTTCGATGACTCAGAAACTAGGGGTGGCAACCTAGGCAGTTGAAGTCAGCCCATCCGGGAGAGGGGGTGACTGTGTACAGGTTTAGAGGACCCACTTGGGGTCACGTGGACCAGGGGCCCCAACTGTGAGCTCCCCAGGCCCCTGCTCCTGGGCCCGAGTGTCACACCCATCCAAGGCCCAGGCTCTACCTCGAATAACATTGCTCTTCTATAAGCTTCAAACATTTGACATTTATCATAAAAGGTCTGAACTATTCATTTGACAATTAAACATCCTCTGGGGGGATGCTGAAGGCTTGGTATTTATGTTTGCACTTTTTTCTCTTTAGTAACCCTTTCTTTGTCTTAGTGTTTAAAACACATTAGTAAAATGTTTGCTTTCCTCTCTACTGGTTCAGGCCATGGGAAAGATGAGTTCATGAAAGAAGACTTATTTATTTTATTCTCATTAAGACTACCTAGGTTACAGTATTGTTTCTTCACTTTTTCCAGAGTTAGAATTCTTGGGAGATAGCTGTTAGGATCATCTTTATTTTTTTCTCTCTCTTCCTTTTATAATGTTTGCATATATTTATGTGTATATATGTGTATATATATATATCCTTTTTTTTTCTAGGAAGCATAATGTCTTTAGCTAATAGCCTTTTGTTCCACAGTTTCTACTTATGGTGACTTAACAATACCATATCCAAGGTCAGGCATTGGGGAGCAATTCCCTGACAAGGACTGGTAAAGGGAATCAGGATGAGCATCCATCTGGATGTGTTACTTAAGGCTTTTTAGTTAGATAAAGAATTCAAGGTGAGTATATTTCTTTATTGCAATTAGGCAGAAAACCAGAGTTATGTTGCATGCTCAACCACTTCAGTCATGTCTGACTCTTTGTGACACTGTGGACTGTAGCCCACCAGGCTCCTCTGTCCATGGGATTCTCCAGGCAAGAATAGTAGAGTGGTTTGCCATGCACTCATCCAGGGGATCTTCCAGACCCAGGGATTGGATCTGCGTCTCCTGAGACTCCTGCATTGAGGGCAGATTCTTTACTGCTGAGCCACCAGGATTAAGAAGTAAAATATAATCTTTGACAATTTGCGGAAAAAAGCACACGACAGTACATAAGAATTTTCATTTTGATTGAATTTGCTTTACATTTTATATTAGAGACCAGCAATTGGTTTAAGCTATGGTTTTGTTAGGAAACAATATTTTCAATAGAAAAAACATACGGTTCATTTTTAATCCAGCTGCCCCGCCTGAGGGAAGCCCACGTGGTTTAAGGAGTGAGGATCGCCTTTGCCTTCCTGTGTCCTGGTGGCAGCTGCCTCCATGGAGGCTCAGTTCCAGGAAGAAAGATACACAGTCTCTAGAAGTTCAGCCTTGAAAAGGGGCCTAACTGACTGTGGATACCAGATCCACCTTCTTCGATGGTGTCATTTTTGGTTTATTTTTAAAAATAAGGTGATGATATTCAACCTTCAGAAGGATGTGAATGCCATGAAGGCTGAGGCCTTCTGCTTGGTTGGCTGCTGCATCTCAGGTGCCCGGACCACACCCGGCACACAGCGGCTCCCGCAGACAACAGTGGCCACGTGCGAGAAAGGACTACTGAAAATCTCACGCTCAGATTTCCTTCCTTCTTGCCCTTCCTCCCTCCCTTTCATCTTCCTTTCCTTCTCTCTCTCACTTTTTCTTCTTTTCGGCTCCCGCTGGACAAGTGTCCCTGGGTGCTGCGTGATGTACCCGCGTCTGCAGTGTTAGCCTTGGTCTGTGCTGCTCATTTCACACTGTGGATTCCTAAGGTGAAGTCCAGGATTGCTCGGCTTACACTGTAAAGTCCTCACCATAGGACAGAGGGATGTGAGTGCATAATAAATTCCCCTCGATGAAAAAATAATATTAAAATTAAATCCTGAGTAAAATAATACAATTAAGTCCCGATATTAAAAACAAAACAAAACTAGAGAAACCCAGGACTGCCTACGGGAGCATATAAAGGATGTCCTGGCTTATCATTATCAGTTGTGAGATGTTTCCCAAGGTTTTGCTAATGATAAATACAGCAAACATTGATTAATTTTTACTGCCATGCACATAGCAGGTAGGACTCAGGCCCAGTTAACCTTCTCTGGGTGCTTTCCCAACCCGCCTCCTCCACAAAAGCCATATTAGAAATCACAATTTGGATTCCCTGATTGTCCAGTAGTTAAGAAGCCACCTGCCAATGCAGGGGATGTGGGTTTGATCCCCGGTCAGGGAACTAAAGTCTCATATGCCAAGGAGTGACTAAGCCCATGTGTGGCAGCTACTGAAGTCACAGCAATGAGAAGCCTGCACAGCGTAACAGGAGAGTAGCCCCTGCTCCTGACACCAGAGAAAGCCCAAGTACAGCAATAAAGAGCCAGTGCAGCCAAAACTAATTAATTGATTTGTCAACCTTCCCTGGTGGCTCAGTTTGTAAAGAATCAGCCTGCAATGTAAAAGACAGCCTGCAATGCCAGAGACTGGGTTTGATCCTGGGTGGGGAAGATATTCTGTGAAGCAAACGGCAACCCACTCCAGTATTCTTGCCTGGTAAATGCCATGGACAGAGGAGGCAGGATACAGTCCATAGCGTTGCAAAGAGTTGGACATGACTTAGCAACTAAACCAGAAACCATGCCTCATCTGCATGTACCCACGAGCAATAAACAATATGAATTTACACAAACAAATTTACAAACTTTTGGCCAGTGTTCATATTTACTTCACTTTATGGGTCCCTGGAATCCAGACCTACAAATAATATCACCCCTGTCCAGAGGGCGCTGGCGTGGCTTAGCAGGCAAGGCTGTGGTCATCTGTGACCCTCTACCGCCTGGAGGGCCTTGAGGCTGAGTCAAGCATGCTGCTAATGCGACATGTGTCAGTGGTGATACGTCAATCCATTCCCCATGAAAACATCCAGGGCTTGCGAGACGAGTCAGTGCACAGTGCTTTGCTGAGCAGGACTGTCTTGATGCTGTGTCTTGAAAAGAGCAGTTTGGAAGAGCCCCTCAATTAGCCACAACCAAAACACACCATAGTTTCACAAAAACCAAAAAAAAGACAATATAATCCGAAAGAAGCCTCAAACCACGAAAGGAAAAACAGAAAGATAAAGAAAGGGACAAAGAAGAAGACAAAGTCAATGGGAAAACAAGATTTAAAATGCCAATAAAGGCAAATCTATCAATAATTACTATAAATGTCAGTGGACTTAAATGCTCCAAACAAAAGACACAGATGGGATGAAAAAAATAAGAGCATGCAATACGCTGCCTACAAAGGACTCACTTTAGAGCAAAGGACACACAGATTGAAAGTGAGGGGATGGAAAAAGATACTTTTAGCAAACGGAAATGAAAACAAAGCAGGTGTTACAATACTCAAATTAGACAAAATAGACTTTAAAACAAAGGCCATAAAGAAAGAACAACCCAGCATTTACCAAGTTATATCTTCACTTCTAAGTTAAAAGATGAGATTAAAGCAGATGTAGCCGAAGTTCTGGAATTGATTCTTCCTATTAAGTAAAATAACAGGTTTGGTTTTTTACTTTCATAAGTATTTATTCAAATATGAATGTTAAATATACTTTATTTGAGGATGCTTTGTGAGTGCTTGTTTGAGTGAGTAGAATCACACACACACATACACACATACTCACATAAGTCATCCAAAGTTTCAGATAGCTTTTGTGGGTGAATTGTGGAATATTTATATTACAATATTAATTTAATTTATGATTCTTGTTGTTGTTCAGTTGCTAAGTCATGTCCAGCTCTTTGAGACCCCTGAACTACAGCACGCCAGGCTTCCCTGTCCTTCACTGTCTCCTGGAGTTTGCTCAAACTCATGTCCATTCAGTCAGTGATGCTATCCAACCATTTCATCCTCTGTCACCCACTTCTTCTGCCCTCAGTCTTTCCAAGCATCAGGGTCTTTTCCAATGAGTCGACTCTTTGCATCAGGTTATATATGAGTAAATGAACGAATACAATTGCAGAAAGAAGTCTGATCTCCCAATACCTTTCAAATTTTCATCACATGTTATTTTGGTTGTTTTTTTTATGGGAAGAGATTGCACTGAGGTTCTCTTTACTGAATCATTTTTGTGGATCACAATAAGCTGTGGAAAATTCTGAAAGAGATGGGAATACCAGACCACTTGACCTCCCTCTTGAGAAATCTGTATTCAGGTCAGGAAGCAACATTTAGAACTGGACATTGAACAACAGATTGGTTCCAAATAGGAAAAGGAGTACTTCAAGGCTGTATATTGTCATCTGCTTATTTAACTTAGGTGCAGAGTACATCATGAGAAACGCTGGGCTGGATGAAGCACAAGCTGGAATCAAGATTGCCAGGAGAAATATCAATAACCTCAGGTATGCAGATGTCACCACCCTTATGGCAGAAAGTGAAAAAGAACTAAAAAGCCTCTTGATGAAAGTGAAAGAGGAGAGTGAAAAAGTGGGCTTAAAACTCAACATTCAGAAAACGAAGATCATGGAATCTGGTCCCATCACTTCATGGGAAATAGATGGGGAAACAGTGGAAACAGTCACAGACTTTATTTTTTTGGTCTCCAAAATCACTGAAGATGGTGACTGCAGCCATGAAATTAAAAGACGCTTACTCCCCGGGAGGAAAATTTTGACCCTAGACAGCGTATTAAAAAGCAGAGACATTACTTCACCAACAAAGGTCCATCTAGTCAAAGGCTATGGTTTTTCCAGTAGTCATGTATGGATGTGAGAGTTGGACTATAAAGAAAGCTGAGCGCTAAAGAATTGATGCTTTTGAACTGTGGTGTTGAAGGAGACTCTTGAGAGTCCCTTGGACTGGAAGGAGATCCAACCAGTCCATCTTAAAGGAGAGCAGTCCTGGGTGTTCATTGGAAGGACTGATGTTGAAGCTGAAACTCCAATACTTTGGCCACCTGATGTGAAGAACTGACTCATTGTAAAAGACCCTGATGCTGGGAAAGATTGAAGGTGGGAGTAGAAGGGGATGACAGAGGATGAGATGGTTGGATGGCATCACCAACTTAATGGACATGAGTTTGAGTAAACTCCAGGAGTTGGTAATGGACAAGGAGGCCTGGTGTGCTGTGATCCATGGGGTCAGAAAGAGTCGGACATGACTGAGTGACTGAAACTGAACTGAACTGGACTGAAGAGTTTTAGGCAGCAATATTAGTTGATACCTTGCCTAAGAATTCTAATCACACAAGTATCCAGCAGCGGACTCACATCTTCACTGGGAGGTCTAAAGCTACCTCAAACCAACTTGTCCAAATCAGATCCATGATCTTCCCCCAAATTTGGTGGGAGTTTCCCACCCCAGGGGATGCCAACAAGATGCCTTCCCACACTCCCAAATGCCAGTTGTTACCAAAGACTGACAATTTAACAACCTAATTGATTCTCCAGTCCAGTTCCCACCCAACCCACCATCACTTCCTTAACAGTTTCTTCTCCTGCTCAAGTGGCCCTTCCCCTGCATCGATCTCAGAAACCATGCCTCTCACAGCCACCCCTAAACACCCTTGCTCAGCACCTGACCGCCTTCCAGCCCCAACCAGGCATCACGTCCTTTGGTGTACCAGGTCTTTGGGCAGGCTGATCTTTCTTCTCTACCCACATCCAGTTCAGCCAGTCCCTCTCTTCAGCTTTCAGCCAATGTGTCACCTCCTCTGAGAAGTCCTCCTTGACTATATTGGATATGGTCCGGTTTGTCAAATATATGTTCGTAACCCCCTGTGGTCTTTCCTAATAGAATTTTAACCCACCCTTACTGATATATTCATTTGGGTGATTATTTGAAGAATGCCTGTATCCCTTTCTGACTTGATCATAATTTTCATGAGCTCAAGTCTTTTTTACTCACCATTCTATCCCCAGGGACAACATGGAGCCCAGAGTGAAATCACAGTCCTATACATTTTGCTAGTTGTATGAACTGATGAAGATCTACAGAGTCCAGACATTCAACAAAACTCTGTCGAGGAGTTAGAAAAGAGCACCAAACAGCTGTGGAGCTTCATTGCCTTGGAGAAAGGCCCCTAGACCAGATATAATAACTTCTTGAAAAAGCATCTCCATCTCGAGGGTGTGACAAAGCACTTGAATTCCTTAGACACAATTGCTATATGTTGCATCATGAGGTCAGACAGATTATTTCCAGCATCTGCCTTCACATCTACTTTCCTCCTGGTGGTCAAGGAGGGTCTTTGCCTCTTTGTTTCTCCACAAGGAGGAAGATTTCAATAGCCAAATGGCATATCACTCTGGGTGTCCTGGGGAAAAGCAGCAGAGTCAGGTGTGGGGTGCCCTACCCAGTGGCACCAAGTTGCAGCTTTTTTTCCCTCGTGGAGGATCAGCGTCATGCATTATAATTATACCACTATAGAGGTAGAGAAATTCTGAACACCTCACCACAAAATGTATCATTGTTATGAAACCTAGCTGCTCACTGCTCAAAAAGCTGATAAAGAGGCTAGGTTGGAGGCAAGGAAAGTTTACTTTATTATGGAGACTGGCAACCAGGATGGGGTGAAGTGGATGGGGAGGTGTGGGGTGGGCAGGGGAGGAGGCCCATCCAAAGGCTGACTGCCCCTGACTGGCAGTCAGTGGGCAAGAGCTTATACACAAGGAGAGAGGGGGCTACATACAGGAACAGGACAGTCAGCTCTGATAGTCATCTTAAAATCAGTCATCAGTGGTCTCACCAGCATCACTGTGATTATTTTAGGTACAATTAACCTTCAGTTCCAGGGTTGGTTTGTTCCCATTTCTTTGAGGCCAATTCTCGAATTGTGGCAGCTTATGTCATAGCTACAGTCTGGTCATCCTGTGGTTGACTTCTTCCACCTGGTGGGGGTTTCAGTATCTGTAAGACAACTCACAGGATATGGCTCAGAATATTATCTGTAGTCCTTGAGAAGGAACTAAAGGTCCTTGACTTTGCTTACTGACTAAACTATTATTATTTGGTCTCCTTTGATTATTTTTCTTTGTTTCTGCATGTTCTCAATTCTCTGATTAAAGTTACTCTTTAACTGAAGTTTGTCCATAGATAAAAGGCAGGCTGAGGACAGGGTCCTGCTCCATTTTACTATGGGCTCAGAGAATTTTGAAAAGGCAGGGTCACTTCCTCTAAACGATGTCTCAGTGTGGGAATGCTTTCTGAAAGATGTCTAAGAGATGACCAGTCTCCATGGTGGAGGGTCCCAAGATAAACTACAGTTTCTTTCAATGGGATATTGTCCTTTTGGTTGGAAATCTTATTAGTTCAGTTCAGTCGCTCAGTTGTGTCCCACTCTTTGCAACCCCATGGATTGCAGCATGCCAGGCTTCCCAGTCCATCACCAACTCCCAGAGTTCACTCAAACTCACGTCCATCCAGTTGGTGATGTCATCCAACCATCTCATCCTCTGTCATCCCCTTCTCCTCTGCCTTCGATCTTTCCCAGTTTCAGGGTCTTTTACAATGAGTCAGCTCTTCACATCAGATAGTCAAAGGATTGGAACTTCAGCTTCAGCCATCAGTCCTTCCAATGAATATTTAGGATTGATTTCCTTAACGATGGACTGGCTGGATCTCCTTGCCATCCAAGGGACTCTCAAGAGCCTCCTCCAACACCACAGTTCAAAAGCATCAATTCTTTGGTGCTCAGCTTTCTTTATAGTCTAACTCTCACATCCATACATGACTACTGGAAAAACCATAGCTTTGACTAGATAGACCTTTTTTGGCAAAGTAATGTCTCTGCTTTTTAATATGCTAACTAGATTGGTCATAGCTTTCCTTCTAAGGAGCAAGTGCTTTTTAATTTCATGGCTGTAGTCACCATCTGTAATGATGTTGGACTGTAAGAAAATAAAGTCTCTCACTGTTTCCATTGTTTCCCCATCTATTTACCATGAAGTGATGGGACCAGATGCCATGATCTTAGTTTTCTGAATGTTGAATTTTAAGCCAACTTTTTCACTCTCCTCTTTCACTTTCATCAAGAGGCTCTTTAGTTCTTCACTTTCTGCCATAAGGGGAAGTCTTATACCAAGCATTTAATCCCTCTTTCAGATGACAGCCTTCAAACATTTTGAGATGGTTATAAAAGATGGCCCTTTAGAAGTACATTTTTTTTTCTTGTAGTCTTTTTCAGTCTCTCTGTAAACACTAGATTGGACTACTTCAAAACTTTTTTTCCTATTAACAAGTGGAAACTGCAAATTTTGACACCCCAAATCCAAAGCCTAGTTTCACAAACCCTCCTATATTCTAATATCTAGCTGGCGATCAGTACTCATCCAGGTCTAGACACTCTGAGCAACATTCACTGGTGCATGGCGAACACAGTGCAATGTAGTTAGCTTCCTCCCCAAACCTCAGTCTCTCATTTGTGACAGATACAAGTTCTCCGTCCTCTTAAGGCTGGCATTATGGAATGACCTGTGATGTCCAATGGAATGATCTATGATGTCTGATGGAATGATCTGTGATGTCTGATGGAATGGTGTTCTGAATTCCTTTAAGAAAAGATGCTAAGTGGTTAATGCTATTTCCTAAAGTTCTCCCCTTCCTGTAGGGCTGTGATCCTGCTCACAACACCCTCTGTTGATCTCTCTGTCTTCCCTTCTCAACACTGAGGCGAGCCCTGCCACTTGGACTATTCAGTGACATAGAACAGAAGCTCCTGGGTACAGAGGTCCCCTGGGTTTGGGTGCATTGTGGGATTTGGGTGCTGAGTTCAGTCTGAGCCTGTGGCTTCTTTTCTTTTGAGGATTCGAGGCTACATCCATGCGTCTAGATCAGAAAACAAATTTGGAGGGAAAATGGGATGAATAGGTGATCTCAGGTGAGGCTCAGTGGTGAGGGTTAGGAAGAAGGAAGCTGGATTCAATGAAGGAGCTGGGCAATCTCCACTTTAGAGGGCAGGCTGCCCGGGGGGGAATTTAAATGCTGATGAAGGTCTATCAGGCTTCAGTCAGGCCGTCTAATGTTTCCTTCTTTTACCTGTTGCTCTGATTGCATATCAAAGGCAAGATTCTTCCCGGATTTTGAAAAACAAAATAAATGAATGCCAAATGCTCTTAGGGACACAAAAGTTCTATCCATGTCTCAGGACCTTCAAACCACTTTGGAAAACAGTTTTTGTTTTTGAAAGACGCCATCTCATTAGAAGTGTTTTGTAACTGGGAGGAAATACACCACGATGGTGTATACTGGATGGTAATAGTGGTTGTTGTTTGGTGCCTGGGTCTGTGAACAAGGCTTTTCTTTTTCTTTCTGGTTCTCTATGTTTTCAGAATATACTTTCATTATGATTATTTTACAATGTAAGAATCAAAGAAGAGAAAATTCACAGCCACTCCCCTGAATGAAAACAATAACATTTTTGTTTCCACTGAAGATGCCAAACTCAATAGTTTTAATTTAATTATTTTCCTTCATTTCTCTATTCTCAACAAGTCTTTTTGTTATCAATATGGGGTTTTTCAGCTTAACTGGGTATGTAGGGCTCATACATTGCTCAAAGACTGCAAAGTGTGGAATTCCATTTTTTCCTTCCATTTAAATTTCCTTTAGCAATTTAGCACTTCTTTTCAAATCACACATATAGAAAAAACAGAGAAATTTCTTAACACCCCTTTGGCAAATCACATGGCAAGAACTGCCACTGTTTCTATTTACATGCTTTGGGCAAGGTACGTTTCAAGTAAAGAACTTCATCTTAGAACCAAAGGAAAAAAATTTTTAAGTCTTTGTAAGCAACAAATTCTTTGAGACAAGATGTACTATGAAAAACAAAACATTAGAATTTTATACAGTGATAAAAGAAGAATGTATCTCTTAAGAACTTGTAATATTAAATATTATGCTCTTAGAGAAAATACCATCTAAATACAAGATATTTTGTATTTTCCTTAGTGGTATGTTAATATCTACATGAGCCGGAATATCAACTTTTAGTAAAAATATAATCATATGTTTTCATAAAAGAAAAGTATATGACTCAGATGAAGCCTCCAAATCTCAAAGTCTACACTTAAAACAAAATACTGTATTTGGCAGCTGCTGATAAATTAAAAGAAAGGGTGTGATCGTATATAAGGGAAATTCACTTAGTTTCAGATAAACATACTTTCACAATATTCAAACTCTTGTAGAGTTTCCTTTTATTTGGGAGTTAAGTTATAACATATTCAAGGTGAGAAAACATGAGGTTAAGGAAGAGCAATAATGGTAAAATCAACTTTTTCTTGCTAAGCTCTGAAGGCAACAGAAATGTGAGACACAAAGGCAAGCTGGGATGGTCTTATGTAGTTATTTATAATTTGGAAACTTATGCAAAAGAGAATTAAAATTTGCACTAATTTATACAAATGTGTTTTCTTTGCTAGTTCCAGTCAGTTTCTAACTTTTTGCCTTTTTAGTATCACTGTATCCCTGAATAATAGTAGTGTTGATTTGCAGTTTGCAAGTAGCTTTTTTTCTTTATTCACAAGAAATGGGCTGAACGCACGATTGATGGACAAAGAAAATCCCTTTCCATTCATTTTCATTTAACTTATTTATTTTTCTTTTTATTAATTGTTTTTTTTTGTTTGTTTGTTTTGCTTTGCTTTGCTTTTTTGAGATGGGTTTGGAAATCTTTTGAAGGTTTTCTTTTTCCATTTTTTTTTTTTTTAAATGAAGTATAGTTGATTTACAATGATGTGCAATTTTCAGGTGGGCAGCAAAGTGATTCAGTTATATGTATACATACATTCTTCTTTAAAGTATTCTTTTCCATTATGGTTTCTCATAGAATATTGAACATCATTCTCTGTGTTTATTAATTTTAATTTATGCAGTTGTTTCTTTGTTAAAGTTGAGTTCAGCTTACAAGGATTTCTTCAGGACAACCTCTTTTCCTGTCAGTGAAATGATGTTATTTTATTTCTGAATTTATGAATCACTGTTTAGAATTTGTTTTCAGATCCAAACTCAGTGGAAGACCTTTCACAAAGGTGAGAGATTCAGCCTTGTTATGGCTTTGCCAACAAAGGTCCATCTACTCAAAGCTATGGTCTTTCCAGTAGTTATGTATGGATGTGAGAGTTGGACCATAAAGAAAGCTGAGTGCCAAAGAATTGATGCTTTTGAACTGTGGTGTTAAAGAAGACTCTTGAGAGTCCCTTGAACTGCAAGGAGATCCAACCAGTCCATCCTAAAGGAAATCAGTCCTGAATATTCATTGGAAGGACTGATGCTGAAGCTGAAACTCCAGTAATTTGGCCACCTGATATAAAGAACTGACTCACTGGAAAAGCCCCTGATGCTGGGAAAGATTGAAGGCGGCAGGAGAAGGGGACGACAGAGGATGAGATGTTTGGATGACATCACCAACTTTATGGACGTGAGTTTGAGTAAACTCCGGGAGTTGGTAATGGACAGGGAAGCCTGGCTTACTGCAGTCCCTGGGGTCACAAACAGTTAGACCCAACTGAGTGACTGAACTGAACTGGTGACTTTGCTGGGGGACCTGGTGGACAGTGTTAGTGTTAGTCCCTCAGTCATGTCCAACTGTTTGTGACCCCATGGACTGTCCACCAGGCTCCTCTGTCCATAGAATTCTCCAGGCAAGAATACCGGAATGCGTAGTCATTCCCTTCTCCAGGGGATCTTCCCAACCCAAGGATAGAACCTGGGTCTCCTGCATTGCAGGCAAATTCTTTACAATGGATAGAGGTTTACAATGCAAAGCAATGAGAGTTGAGCTTTACAAATAAGTGGAGAATGAAAAGAGTCCTACCACTTTAAGAAAACAGCACATAAACAGCAAGGTCCTACTGTAAAGCACAGGGAGCTATTATCTTCTAATAAACTGTAATGGAAAAGAATACAAAAAAAAGTTCTATCTATAATTGAGTCACTTTGCTGTACTGCAGAGATTGACTCAATGTTGTAAATCAACTATGCTCTAATAAAAAATAAATATATAAAAAAGAAAACCACACACAGAGGTCAAATGGAGGTGGTGTTTCTGGTTTTGTTTACTTTTATTAGATTATTTTATTATTTTTTTATTTATTTCTATGAATTATTTTGCATTTCTTTAAGTATGGCATTTTCCAGATGCTATTAGAATATGACTAACCTGGTTAAGATTCTTAAAGAATAATTGTAATAGAAATTAATGTGCTCTCCCATCAACCAATTCTGATTGTTTTAAACCAAATTCTCTATGTAGCAACTAAGCTGGAAATGCGATCATTACTTGCTTAGGGCACTGGCAGTCTCTTGAACTCCAATTTCTCATTTCTATTATAACCCTGAGAACAATTGGTAGGCTTTGCCAGGCCTGCCTTATCTCCTATCAGCCATATCATGTGGACATGCTTAGAAAATTTCACGTTTTGGCCACCGTGGCTAATGGTCCACCCAATATGTACATTGTCCCTTCCAAAGTCCCAGTCACCCACCCTCGTTACCACCCAGGGCCCCTGCTTTTGTGTGGCTACCTCCGGCCATAAAGTGTGAACACAAACATGGGTGTCACTTCTGGGCTGAAGTTTTTAAGAAGCGGGCATACCTTCTTCTACTAGTTGGAAATAGAGTTCCCAAAGCCCGAGAAGGGGATAGGAACCCAAGATAGAAGAAACCTTGAGAGGATATAAAGAAGCAGGAGCCTTGGCTCTACCCCCTCACTGGCTCTGGCATGGATTTGTGGTCCTCAAAGTGAAGGATTCATAGGATTCCCAAAGATCTTTTCATGGTGTCCATGAGGGCAAAACTGCTTTTCATAATGTTACCAGATATTATTACATGCTCACAGTCATTCTGTTAAGAGCATGTAGGAAGTTTTCTACACAATACAGGATGACATCATGGCTCTGATGGAACATGTGCATTCTTATGTTTTTAAAAAATTTTCTTCTGTTTAATTTCTAGTGAATATTAATAGATGTAATTCACATAAGTAAAAGCTCTTTAGGGTCATTAATGATTTTTAAGAGTATAAGAGCTCTTGAGACCAGACCTTTGACAAGTCGTGAGCAAGATATTTTTCTAAGGTTTTGAATAAGTCTTCAAAGCTTCGTGAACTAATTCTTTTATGTATACAAACTAATCATAGCATTTTTAAATTGCTATGCCTTTTTCCCCCCATATTAAGTTGTGATGGAGATTAAAATACTCTGGAATCTATGTTTAGAAGATCTCTTTCCAGAAATGTGTAGAAACTTCTTGCTTTATGTATCAGGAATTACAACCTTTATGACATGGGCAATCTTCTTAAACAAATTATAAAATAGGAAGGATAAAAGTATTTTTTTTTCAAAGGGATTGGAAGGTAGCATATGATTTTAAACAAATAAACCTGATAACTACATTTCTGGCAATCTGTTTTTTAAAAATGTTTATTGGAGTATAGTTGATTTACAATGTTATGTTACTTTCAGGAGTACAGCAAAGAGATTCAGTTGTACATATACTTACATTCATTCTTTTTCAGACTCTTCTCTCATATAGGTTTCAGAGAATACTGAGTATAGTTCCCTGTGCTGTAAAGTAGGCCCTTGTTGGTTATCTATCTTATTTATAGTAGTACTCAGTCCCTCAGTTACATCCAACTCATTGCAACCCCATGGTTGCAATAGACTCCTCTGTCTATAGGGCTTTTCAGGCAAGAATACTGAAGTGGGTTGCCATTTCCTGCTCCAAGGGCTCTTCCCTACCCAGGGACTGAACCTACGTTTCCTGCATTGCAGGCAGATTCTTTACCTGCTGAGCTATTGGAAGGCTCATACATGTTAATCTGTATATGTTAATACTAAAATCCTGATTTATGCAACTCCCCATCTCCCCTTCGATAACCATAAATTTGGTTTCGATATCTGTAAGCCTGTTTTATAAATAAATCCATTTGTATCATTTTAAAAATTGGGTTCCAATTTTTAAACTCATATATAACTCAATATAATTGAGGTATATCATATGATACGTCTTTCTTTGCCTGACTTATGTCACTTAGTGTGATACTCTGTAAGCCTATCCATGTTGCTGCAAATGGTATTATCTTTCTTTTTATGGCTTGGTAATATTTCATTGTGTGTATGTACCACATCTTCTTTATCCATTTATCTGTTGACAGACACTTAAGCTGTTTCCATGTCATAGCTATTGTAAGTAGTGCTGCAATGAACACCGGGATGCATGCATGTTTTGGATCATGGTTTTCTCTGGGTATATGACCAGGAGTGAGATCGCTAGATCTACATTTCTAGCAGTCTTAATCATATGCCTGCTGTGGTCATCCAAGGGTCTGGATAAAGATATTTATGACACTTTTGATGGAAACAAACCAATACAACTTTGATTGTGTCTCTTTCTCAGAGACATTCCGTAGTTTCATACAGGTCCTTAGGGTCAAGCCCCATCTTCCTCAAAGCCCTTCTGGATCTTCCCCTACCTCCCTGCCCTGGCCTCACCTCAGACCTCTCTTTCCAGCTTTGAGTCTATTCCAGGTCCAACTTGTAAACACCTCTTAATCCAGCAAGATGCTTGATTGACAGTCTCAATCACCTGTGCTTTTTTCTTTAATTGAGGTGTACTTGATTTACAAAACTGTGTTAGTTTCAGGTGTATGGTATAGTGATTCAATTTTTTTGCAGATTATATTCCATTATAGGTTATTACAAGCTAGCAGGTATAATTCTCTGTGCTATACAACAGATCCTTATTGCTTATCAATTTTACTTCTAGTTTATATTTGTTAACCCCATAACCCTAATTTGGGCTTCTGTGATAGCTCAGTTGGTAAAGAATCTGCCTACAATGCAGGAGACCCTGGTTCAATTCCTGGGTCAGGAAGATCCGCTGGAGAAGGGATAGGCTACCCACTCCAGTATTCTTGAGCTTCCCTTGTGGCTCAGCTGCTAAAGAGTCTGCCTGCAATGCAGGAGACATGGGTTTGATCCTGGGTTGGGAAGATCCCCTGGAGAAGGGAAAGGCTACCCAGGGAAAAGCTACTCCAATATTCTGGCCTGGAGAATTCCATGGACTATACAGTCCATGGGTTTGCAAAGAGTCAGACATGACTGAGTGACTTTCACTAATCCTAATTTTTCCCTCCCCTGCTCCCTCTCCTCTTTGGTGACCATAAGCTAATTTTCTATGTCTGTGAGTCTGCTTCTGTTTTGTATATACATTGATTTGTATTATTTTTTGTATTCTACATATAAGAGATATCATACTGTGTTTGTCTTTCTTGGTCTGACATATTTCACTGAGCATAATATTCTCTAGGTCCGTCCATGTTGCTGCAAATGGTAATATTTCATTTCTTTTTTATGAATGAATAATATTCCACTATGTGTGTGTGTGTGTGTGTGTGTGTATGGATTTCCCTGGTGGCTCAGTGGTAAAGAATCTGCCTTCCAATGCAGGTTTGATCCCTGGGTCAAGAAGATCCCCTGGAGAAGGAAATGACAATGCACTCTAGTATTCTTGCCTGGGAAATCCCATGGACAGAGGAGCCTTCCAGGCTGCAGTCCATTCAGTCACAAGAGTTGGAGATGACTTAACAACTAAACAACAACAGCAACATCAGTATAGATACATATCCCACAAGTTCTAAAGTCAGTCATCTGTCGATGACTCACTTGGTTTGTCTCAAAGTCTTGGGTATGTGAATATTGCTGCTATGAACATGAGGGTGCATGTATCCTCCTGAATTATTGTTTTCTCTAGATATATGCCCAGGAATGGGATTGCAGGATTGTATGGTAGTTCTATTGCTGGTTTTCAAAGGAACCTCTATAGTGGTCACACCAGTTTACATTCCCACCAACAGTGTAGGAGGTTTCCCTTTTCTCCACACCCTCTCCAGCATTTGTTACTTATGGATTTTTTGATGATGACCATTCCGACCAGTGTGAGATGATACCTCACTGAGGTTTTGACTTGCATTTCTCTAATGATCAGTGATGCTGAGCATCTTTTTATGTGTCTATTCTTGTTACCCCTTAGCACTTGTAATTCCGTGTTCCAGGACATCCGCAGATCCAGAAAGAAACCTACTACTCATATCATAGGGTCACAATCCAGGTGTGACTCTGTCCTGGCAACAAACCTTGCCCACCAGCCAATTTGGATAAGAGATGAGGCCTCTTTCTTATGCTACAAAGGAGATCTACCTTCTACCCATGTATGACAATACTGTTCAATCTGTTACAGAAATGAGTCAGATAAAGAGCTTTCTAGATAGTCAAATACAAAACATTTGCAATAGCACTTATATCTGTAAGATATTACTTCTATGTGGAGTCCAAAAAACTACAATGAAGGAATTAATATAATAAAAAAGAAATAGACGCATACAGTTCTAATGAGGTAGATGAATCTACAGCCTATTATACAGAGTAAAGTAAGTCAGAAAGACAAAAAAAATTATATGTTAACATATATTTATGGAATCTAGAAAGACAGTACTGATGAACCTATTTGCAGGGCAGCAATGGAGATACAGACATAGAGAACAGACTTACGGACATGGGATGGGGGAAGGAGAGGGTGGGATGTGTGAAGATGGTAACATAGAAACATATACACTACCATATGTGAAACAGATAACCAATGGGCATTTGCCGCGTGACTCAGGGAACTCAAACCTGGGCTCTGTAAGAACCTAGACGGGTAGGATGGGGAGGGAGGTTGGGGGAGGTTCTAGAGGGAAGGGACATAGGTATACCTATGGCTGATTCATGATGGCGTTTGGCAGAAACCAAACACAATATTGTAGAGCAATTATCCTTCAATTACAAATTAAAAAAAAAAGAAACAGACTCATAGATACAGAATACAAACTAGTGGTCACCAGTGGGAAGAGGAAAGGGGGAGAGGGAGTATACGGGTTAGGAGTTAAGAGGTACAACTAGTTATGTATAAAGTAAGTTATAAGGATACATTGTACAACACACTGAGTACAGCCAGTATTTTATATTAATTATAAATGGAGAATAATCTTTAAACATTGTGGATAAAATAAAATTTAAAAAAATATATAGCAAGGCACAAGGGATCATCTGACTAAAACTTCTAAAAGTTAGTATTTGATGGCTGTTTTCACTCAGATATGATCAGAATTGTATCTAAAAACATGGGATTTATTAATACTTTTAGAGTGAATATCTGAGCTATTTTCTACAACCCATAAAGTTCTACTTAATTCATAAATTTTAAATATTACCATTAACATGAATAAACTCACTGTTCACCTGTGAACAAAATTGTGTCTACCTGATCTGAATAAAGGACTTCATGAATTAAAAAAAAAAAAAACAAAACATTGTGAATCATTATATTGTACACTTGCAACTTCTATAAAACTGTACATCAACTGCACTTCAAAAAAAACTTCTCTCAGTTAAGTTCATATTATTGGATTTACATTGCATGCTGGGTTTGGGGAGGGAAACTATAATTCAAACATCAGTAGGCATTATCTCTGCTTTCTAGGAACACAGAATCACTTTGGGGCAGGAATAGGGGTGTTGTAACCCCAAACTATAATTGCAGGTTTATGGTGACGTATGCTGGGTGCCACAGTACTTGAGCCAGAGGGGGTGGGAGTGGGCAGGGGACTGTTCCAGAAGAGAGAAGCTAAGCTTGAAGGTACACTTGGACATTTTCACCATTGTGTTCAATATTTCCAGTCCTAGGAGACCACAGGCTCAACAATTATTTGTCAAATAAATCATTGAGATTCATTGGAGTCACAAGTAGGATCTGGAAAGATTTCATGGAGAAGAAAACCTTTGTCATGGATATTTTTTAAGCTTTAGGGAAGGGAAGCCATTCATTCTGTGGGTACAGAATATGCCAAGGACAGATGCTAAAAAATGAGAAGAGGGTGGCCGGGGCCCGCTGTACGTTGTTGAATACGGACGAGTATGTGACATTGACGAGGACTTGGCCGATACGTATGATCCGTCTCCAATGTGCCAGATGTTTGCCAGAACATGCTCTCATTTACTCTCCAGAGCTTGTGGCGGACACGAACGTGTCACCGAGCTCTCCCTGCAGAGAGCTGCTCCCATCTGTGGAGACTGTGGCTGGCTCTAAGTTCTTGTTCTGCTGTCAGCCCCTTCCAAGCTGGCCTCAGAGTCCAGGAGCCGCCCGCCAGCATGCCCTTTCTGGGGACAGCCTACGACAGTAACTGAATAATGCTGGGCCTACGCTGTGGGTTTCATTTGCTCCAGGGCTCCCTCTGGGGCTGGCCACGGTCGTGTTGGACTTTCACTACAGGTTGAGTTCTTTCTTAGTCTCACCTGCTCCCTCTCTTTCTATCACGGATCACAAGTTCCTCTCGCGGTCTTGTGTGGTGCTGAGATCCACTTCTGGAGAATCTAATCTGCTAGGCTGTTAATCTCCACATTGACAGACTGAACACAGTGGCCCTGAGAGGGAGTGCATCTTCCCAAAGCCCCACAGTGGTGTGAGGTTTCAGTCTCAGACTCACTGACCCCTAACTGAGGGCTCAGAACGCCACAGTGGGGCTTCCCTGGTGGTCCAGGAGTTAAGACGTCACCCTCCTTCCTACTCAGAGCATGTGGTTCGATCCCTAGCAGGGGGGCTAAGATCCCACACGACTGGTGGCCAGAAGTCCAAAAGATTAAACAGAAGAAATAGTGTAACAAATTCAAGTAAGACTTTAAAAATGGTCCAGATTGAAAAAATCTTATAAGAAAGAACCCCACAGTAATTGCAGGGACCAACCTTACAGGATTTAGCCGAAGCTGCCTTCCTCCCCCTGCACACACCATCAGGAGTCACCCCACCATTATCGCAGACAGATGTTTTCTATTAAGAGAACTCTGGTCATCTGTGGTCCCCAGAGGAAGATAGAGCTCCAGTCAACTGTGTCCACTCTTGGCTTGACTGCTATCAAACTCTCAAGTCTCAACTTAATCAAAATTAAGTTTCCCAGTTTCAAGCTTTCATAATACCCTTCGCAGAATTGACAACAGTTTATGATCACTGAGTTGGTTTCCTTTTTTGCCTTTTCATACTGTCCATGGGGTTCACCAGACAAGAATACTGGAGTGGGTTGACATTTCCTTCTCCGGACATCAATTTTCCAACAAAGGTCTGAATATTAAAGCTATAGTTTTTCCAGTAATCATGTACTGATGTGAGAGTTGGACCATAAAGGAGGCTGAGAGCAAAAGAAATGATGTTTTTGAATTATGGCGCTGGAGAAGACTCTTGAGAGTCCTTTGGACAGCAAGGAGATCAGACCAGTCAACCCTGAAGGAAATCAACCCAAATATTCATTGGAAGGACTGATGCTGAAGCTGAAACTCCAGTACTTTGGCCACCTGATGTGAAGAGCTGACTCACTGGAAAAGACCCTGATGCTGGGAAAGATTGAAGGCAAAAGAGGGGGTCAGCAGAGAATGAGATGGTTAAATAACATCACCATTTCAGTGAATTTGAAATTTCAGGACATGAATTTGAGCAAACTCTGAGAGATAGTGGAGGACAGAGGAGACTGGCGTGCTACAGTCCAGGAGGTCTAAAAGAGTTAAACATAGCTTAGCAACTGAACAACAAAACAAACAAAGTTTGCTTTCTCCTCTCTCTCTGCTCCATGAGGTTATGACTCCAGGAGGACGTAGGTCACCCCTAAATTCCCATCACTGAGCACACTGCTTGGTATACAGTAGGAGCTAAATTTACATTTGTTGAAGGTATGAGTTAAACACACTTAGGATTAACTCTTAATATTTATCTGGGTGCGTAGCAGTTCCTGTCGTCTCCTAGGTACTCATCCATATGAGATGTTCACAAAAAAAGACTCATGTAATCCTGGTAGATGTCAGTTATTATTGTTGTTTTGTTGTTCTAGGCTCACAGTATGTCTTCTATAATTTCCAGATGACCAAATAAAGTGGTCAGAGATTGATAGCCACTCAAAACTCCTCTTTACATTTACTGCTGGAAGTGAAAGTCTCAGTTGCTCAGCTGTGTCCAACTCTTGGTGACGCCATGGACTGTAGTCCATCAGGCTCCTCTGTCCATGGACTCTCCCAGGCAAGACTCCTGGAGTCAGTTGCCATTTCCTTCTCCAGGAAATCTTCCCAACTCAAGGATCGAATCCGGGTCTCCTGCACTGCAGGCAGATTCATTACCGTCTGGACCACGGGGGTCATGTTTAATCTCCTTCAGGAGAGGTCTGGGTCCAAAGACAGTCTGCCATCTTCCAGGAATAGAGACTCTGTGGGCATTCTTAGATGCCTGTCCCAGGGCCTGGAAACCTCTTAAATTTGTGAGCCATTTGGTTTGTAAACTCCTTCTTTAAAACCAAAGTCACAGGTGACATATTTTGAGCTTGTTATATCTTCCTCTTGGGAAGATGTTTCATCTTAAAATGTGGCAAAGTTATGAAATATTGAAGAAGTGTTCCCTTTAAACTTTGCCCTACGATCTCACACAGTATAAAACCAGGCTCAGGCATTTCTGACCTAGGTTTCTGCTCAGAGAGTCTGTTTCAACTTCATACAGATGATTTACTTTTAAAGATTTCAATTACCCAGACTTTTTAGCTTTTCCCTTTGCAGACTAATCTGATCTTTGTATAATCATAAATGTATTCTTCAATACAAAGTTAATATAATGACAACACAGAATTTTGAAAAGAGAGAAAACAGGAAAAAATGTCACATTCCCACTTGCATGTTGGCATATGTGGTGAATTTTCTGTCTGTTAAAGGCTATTCTTCCTGAGTTGCTCTGAAACCAAACTTATCTCAGTCCTGCACGATTGTGGATTTGGAATTAGAAAATTAGAAATTTGAAATTAGAAATTTGGAATTCGAAGATTCAGGCTTGAGGCTTATTGCCCAATAGCTCTGTGTGCTTTCCCAACTTATAGAATCTCTCTGTGTCTGATTTTCTCCTTAATAAAACATGGATAATAATTCCCATTAGGAACCTAGTGGAAGGTGTTGGGATATTAAACAAGATAGGGCAAAACCCCCTTTAGGGCCTCTTAGTATAAATATAAGCTTATATGTCACAGTTCTTTCTCTGGATTTTTTCCTTGACCACTGTGCTTTTAATTGGTTAATTATTTTTGGCTGTCCTGGGTCTTCAGTGCTCCTCGTGGGCTTTTCTCCAGTGGCTGCGAGCGGGGGCTCTGCTCCAGCAGTGGGGCACAGGCGTCTCACTGCAGCGGCTTCTCTTGTCGTGCAGCTCGGTCTCTAGGCAGTGGGCTGCAGTCGTTGCAGCTCACAGGCTCAGTAATTGTGGCACGAGGCTTTGTTGCTCCTTGGCAAGTGGGACCTTCCCAGACCAGGGATCAAACCCACGTCCCGTGCATTAGCAGGTAAATCTTTAGCCACTAAACCAGCAGGGAGGCCCTGACCACTGTGCTTACAGCTGATGCTGCTGTTCCACCTACGTGTCCTGAAGCCTCACTCAGTGCTGCCCACACACTAGACTCATCTCTGCTGCAGCATTTGCCTCTCTTTCACCTAAGGGCTGAATCTGGCAGACGGTTCCTGGTAAACATGCATAAGATAGGTCAATATCAGAGAATGAACATGTCCAGATCAGGCTATAACCACTGACTAATGGAAACTGACCTGTAAATACCCTGGTTCACCTGCCTTTGAGGTGCAATCACTTAGAGGCTCATCGGCCACACTGGACCTCAAAGCTTCCTCAGTGTCATTAAACTCCAGGTGCCTGCAGTGATAACTGGCTCAGTTATACACCATTTCTAGCTTCCAGAACTGCTTATTGGATCTCTTCCCTTTACTCACTCACTTGTCCACTCTCTAAATTGTATTTCCTGGGATTATCTCCCAAATAAACTCCTTGTATTTGAATTCTTGTCTCAGGGTCTATTTCTGAGGCCTATTTCAGGGTCAGTTTCTACCCCAAACTGTGGGAGAAGAGTCTTGAGAGTCCCTTGGACTGCAAGGAGATCAAACCAGTCAATCCTAAAGGAAATGAGTCCTGAATAGTCATTGGAAAGACTAATGGTAAAGCTGAAGCTCTAATACTTTGGCCACCTGATGTGAAGAGCTGACTTATTGGAAAAGACCCTGATGCTGGGAAAGATGAGAATAGGAGGAGAAGTGGGCAACAGAGGATGAGGACACGTATTTGAGCAAACTCTGGGAGATAGTGAAGGACAGGGAAGCCTGGCATGCTATAGCCCATGGGTTTGCAAAGAGCTGGACATGACTTAGTGACTGAACAACAACAACACCCCAAACTCAGTGTATGTATGAGTCACGATTGTTTCTGATGGAAATGACACACATCCAGTTGAACTCAATCTAGCCTAGACCAAAATTAAGAAAGTCTTCATTGACTCTATAATGCAGTGTCTGAAGGTGACAGACCGTAGTCAAAGAAATCGATCTGCTGAACTCATGAACTTGTTCTCTGTATCACCAGCGTTTCTCTTTATATGTGAGCTATTTTCAGACAGAAACGATGATGGCTGTGAGGCATCTCCCAGCACACTTCGCCTCTGCGGCATACAGGAGCTGAGAATGGAAACCTTTTGTTCACACCCGTATCAATTCCAGAAAAGGTGTTCTATTAGCAATATTGGGATGCTGAACTCTGGACTGGTCACTATATCTAGTGGTTGAAGTAGCCTAGGTGATCACCCAGGGAAGGGGACAGCTCTGGGATAAGAGAAGTGGGCTTGGCTCAAAAAGACACGGATAGGGACGAACCTCTCACAAACTGGAAAACGGGGATTTCTTGATAATACAGTACATTTTTTGGACATTGTTACTTCAACAGAAGCACTTGGAAAAAACAGTGTAACAATAGAACCAATAAATCCTTTTCCAAGTTCAGAATAGATGGCTTAGATGTCACCTTCTGTCTTGGAGGGACGGGAAAATATATTCATTAAGCAGTAAAAATAATAGTCATTTGTCAAGCACACATAAGGCATGTTCTGAATTCCATGCTAAGTATTTTAAACACGTGATTTTATGTAAACCCCAGAGACAAACCCTGTGACTTGTCATAGGCACGATTAGGATTTTTATTTTATAAATGAGAAAACTGAATGAGCTTCTCAAGGTTTTTCAGCTCCTAAGTGGCAGAGACATTTGCATGCAGGCTGGTGTGGTGATAAGCCCGTGCTGTGGGCCCCATGCTGCAGCGCCAGCCTGAAACTGATGCTTTGTGGAGGGCGCTGAGGCTGGACCTACGTATGCTAATGCTCATCTGCTGTGACGATCCTCTGTAGCATTCAGACCCAATAAAAAACAGCCCACTGATTGAATGGAAGGGTGAAGTAACTCCTTTCTTTCAAATCTCACACTTGAGGTTGGACTCTTTTGTCCAACACCGAAGTTTCCTTCTGACCTGAGAACTTGCAGATCTTACACCTAGAACCAACAAACCTAGATAAGCCTTTCTCTTTAATGATAGCATAACTGGAGTCGTCAGGGTTGCTACAGTGGTTGTCCTTTTCCAGTGAGCCCAGGTCTCTTGATCAAGTGGGCACTAGGTTGGATCAGATTTGAAGAGAATTCATTTATGAAGTTTCTTTTTTAAAATTCATTTTTTATTATTTTTCTTTTTTCTTTACCCCCTTTTTATTGTGGTAAAATACACCTCAGTTCAGTTCAGTCACTCAGTTGTGTCCGACTCTTTGCGACCCCATGGACCGCAGCACGCCAGGCTTCCCTGTCCATCACCAACTCCCAGAGCCTACTACAACTCAGTTCATTGTGTCGGTGATGCCATCCAACCATCTCATCCTCTGTCATCCCCTTCTCCTCCCACCTTCAATCTTTCCCAGCATCAGGGTTTTTCCAGTGAGTCGGTTCTTTGCATCAGGTAGCCAAAGTATTGGAGTTTCAGCTTCAGCATGAGTCCTTCCACTGAATATTCAGGACTGATTTCCTTTAGGATTGACTGGTTGGATCTCCTTTCTGTCCAAGGGACTCTCAAGAGTCTTCTCCAACACCACAGTTCAAAAGCATCAATACTTTGGTGCTCAGCTTTCTTTATAGTCCAACTCTCACATCCATACATGACTATTGGAAAGACCATAGCTTTGACTAGATGGACCTTTGTTGGTAAAGTAATGTCTCTGCTTTTTAATATGCTGTCTAGGTGGGTCATAGCTTTTCTTCCAAGGAGCAAACATCTTTTATTTCATGGCTGCAATCACCATCTGCAGTGGTTTTGGAGCCCAAAAAAAATAAAGTCTGTCACTTTTTCCATTGTCTCCATCTATTTTCCATGAAGTGATGGGACCAGATGCCATGATCTTCGTTTTCTGAAGTTTAAGCCAACTTTTTCACTCTCCTCTTTTACTTTCATCAAGAGGCTCTTTAGTTCTTCTTCACTTTCTGCTATAAGGGTGGTGTCATCTGCATATCTGAGGTTATTGATATTTCTCCCTGCAATCTTGATTCCAGCTTGTGCTTCATCCAGCCTGGCATTTCACATGATGTACTCTGCATATAAGTTAAATAAGCAGGGTGACAATATACAGCCTTGACGGACTCCTTTTCCTATTTGGAACCAGTCTGTTGCTCCATGTCCAGTTCTAACTGTTGCTTCTTGACCTGCATACAGATTTCTCAGGAGGCAGGTCAGGTAGTCTGATGTTCCCATCTCTTAAAGATTCACAGTTTGTTGTGATCCACACAGTCAAAGGCTTTGGAGTAATCAATAAAGCAGAAGTAAGCTGGATGTAGATTAATACAAAAAATTGGGTCTTTGTAGAAATCACTGGAAGAGTTGAAGGAGCAGTTGAATTCTGGGTATTCAGGAGTGTCTCCCAGAACACTGAAGAACTGTCCCCAGCGGGCCACCACCATGGAATGTCACCAAAATCAAGAACTCACTGCTGCCCACCTAGGTATCCAGTGAAACTGCCTCTGAACTGCCAGGAAGCTGCCTTGTGGATACCCAAGGCCATGATCCATGATTTAGGAAGCCAAATCAAGAGACCACCATGACCTCTACGGTCACTATACCCTCTCCCTCTTTATTGTCAGGAATTTGAAAACTGAGATGATACAGAGAAATCTCATGCTCTCATAATGTTGCCAGTAGACACTGCCTGCTAGAACCATGCCAGCATCCAGAACCTTAGCTTCAAGGGAGTCAGCAAAGCAGTTTGCATGTCTGTGCTCTCCAAGTAGAAAGAGGATGGTGTGAACATGGAGTGGTCCATCTAAAGGATCCAGTGCAGGATATTCATTTAGTTTAGGGGGTAGAGAAAGCTTCTTCCAGGAGGCAACATTTCAGCTGCCTGCATGCTAAGTCACTTCAGTTGTGTCCAACTCTTTGTGACCCCATGGACTGAAGCCTGCCAGGCTCCTCTGTGTATTTCAGCACAGACATGAAAAATGAGCAGGATTTGGAATACAGCTGAGGAGTGAGAGGTGATCTGTATAAAAGGAATAGCATGAGAGAGGGGGTCTTGTGCTAGGTGGGTGCCTGGTATGCCCAGAGAGCTGGGCAGCGGAGGGTGGAGCAGGATGGGTTAGAGGATAGGAACATGGCGTGTGGGGAAGGGCTGCTCACAGAGGGCCTTCTGGGTCACTTTTAAGATTACTACGATGGAACTCTATCTGCAGGGAAACTCACCGGGCTGTTTAAACAGGATGAAATTCATTTGCTTTATATCTATGAAGGTTATTCTCACCGACGTGTCAACAGTGGTTTAGAGTCAGCAGGAGGAGAAATGAGACCAGTAGGCTTAGAGGAGGAGTGGTTTGATGAAGGTGACTTCAGTGCAGGTAATGCAACGGATGGAGGAACAGGAGTGTGTTTTGGAGACAGAGCTGGCAGGACTCGACGCTGGGCTGGCAGAAGCAGAGGTAAGGGTGAGGGAGGAAAGAATGTAAGCCTGACTCCTGCGTGTCTCGTCTCAACGGCTGGAGGGGATGCCCACACCACTTAATGCACCGGGCAAGGGTGTGAGCAGGTGTGCCCTCTATGACCTCATCTCTGAGGCCACAGACTGTCATTGCTACCACCAGATAGGTGCCCCCAGATTCAAGGCAAAGAAACCACGGTTTCTCATCTCAGTGGAAGGGGTTTTAAAGCAGCATTGAAGAAAGATCATGGGAGAAAGGGAAATCGTGTTATGGGCATTTTGGAAAGTATTGTTTACTACAGTATCCAAAATTATCATGATCTTTCCATTTATTTAAGACTTCTGTTGTGTCTCTCTGTAGATTTTTATTTTACTTTTTTAGATTTTTTTTTTCGGGTGGATCATCTTTAAAGTCTTTATTGAATTTGTTACAGTATTGCTCCTGTTTTATGTTTTGGATGTTTGACCTCAAGGCATGTGGGATCTCAGCTCCCCCACCAGGAATCAAACCCACATCCCCTGCATTGGAAGGGAAGTCTTAACCACTAGACTACCAGCGAAGTCCCTCTCTGCAGAGGTTTAGATTTTATGCCTAGAGATTGGACACATTTAGAATAGACCAGTCTGCTATGTTGTCTTATTTGATGCTACTGTAACTGGAATAATGCCTTCAATTGTATTTCCTTTATGTATTCTATGTATTTTCAATTATGGTTATCACAGAAAAGGCTATGGTACTTGTGTGTTTAGTGTTTAATTTTGTAGCCTTCACATTAGGGAATATTTTAGGGAAGTATTAGTTTAAGACACTGCTCAATTAGCAGGTCCTTATTCGTTTGACAATTTTGACTGTCATGTGACAAAATTTCCAGTCTAGCCCCAAAGAAGATAGAAATGGGTTATTCTTTTATTGTAACACTCACCAAAAGATTCTATGACTCAGATTTTATAAATCCACCTTGTAGAGAAACAATCTCATGATAAAAGAAGTAATTCCTCTTACAGATTTTCCTCTGTGCTTTTGGCCCTTGAGGTCTCCATTTTCACAAAATATAGGGAAAAGTTTGAAAACAACTTATTTTAGTAGTCAGAAGTCTAGATTGTAGAAGCTGGGCATGTTCCAGAATCAAGAAAATGTATTACTGTTTATTATTAAAATTAAATACTATGATCATGGTGTTATTACTACTAATAATAGAGATGATTTTTATTTATTCTTCTTTATATTTGCTTATTAAGATTTTTCAATTTACCATGTAATGCATGTATAATAAAAAAGTGAAAAATCCATCCAAATTCCTTACAAAGCATTTAGAAAACACAGGGAAGTAAAAGGAAAATAAATAAAGTGACTGGAAATCTTGCTATCTAGTGGTAATGTTTGGGGATCCAAATTTCCAGGTTGTAGAATTCCTTAACTAAAAATTGGTTCATACTCTACATAGCTTATTTACCCTGTTCTTTTGTTTGGCAAAAAAGAGATCCCATGTGAATAAGTAATCTTTGGATATAACATTTCAAAAACTGCATATTCTGAACTTTTAGTAAATTCTAATTAGCTAGTGAAGCTGAGTGTATGCACACTCTAGCCAGTGGTGTAAATCCTGCCCTGTCCACTTCCTACTGCAGTTCCAGCTGTCCCAGCCTTGGTAACTAAAAGAGTTGGGAAATCTTATTACTGTTTTAATTGACAGTTCCCTAAATATTAATAAGATCAATCATTTTCTCTAGAAGATTCAACAGACAATTGCCTTTGTCAGGATTGCTTGAAAATTCTATTGCAGTAAAGCCTTGGGGGAGACATCTGTATGGGTAAATTTGCAAATATCTAATATTCAGGTTGTCACGTCTCTGGATTTAGTCCCTTTCACATGCGCACACTCACGAAATTCCTATTGTTTTAATCATTGGCAAATATTTATTGATGGTCTACTTTGTGACAAGGCCTGTTCTGTTTACTGGTGACAGAACAGTGAGTGGAAGTGGCAAAGTCCCTGATGGGGACAGCCAAGGAACAGGTAGCACATGATAATGCTGGGGAGAACACGGGATAGAGTCTGGGGGCTTCAAGGAGATGGAGTGCAGGGGGAGGGGCTGAGGATTACAGGGGCTCCAGGGATACCAGAGGCTTCCCAGGTGGCGCTAGTGATAAAGAGCCCACCGGCCAATGCAAGAAACATAAGAAGCGTGTGTTGGATCCCTGGTTTGGGAAGATCCTTTGGAGGAGGGCATAGCAACCCACTCCAGTATTCTTGCTTGGAGAATCCCATGGACAGAGGAGCCTGGGGGGCTACGGTCCGTGGAGTCCCAAAGAATCAGATACAACTGAAGTGACTGAGCACACATACATGCAAGGGAGACTTTTGGATGAGATGATATTGGAATAGAGACTGGATGAAGCAGGGAGTGAGTGAGCTGTTCAGGCATCTAGGGAAGAGTGTTCCAGGCAGAGGGACCAGAAAGTGCACATGGGGCAGGAATGTCCTGGTTTGATGGTGGAGCGGCTGGAGCGGAATGAGGGTGGGGCAGTGGTCCTAGGGGAGACTATAGAGGTGGGGGGCCAGGTCATGGCAAGGCTGGTAGGTCCTGGCCAGGAAGGATTCAGATTTACCCAGAAGGAGCTGAGAAAGGAGATGGAGAGATTAGTAGGATGCTGCTGTGGTTTGGCCAAGCGGCCAGTGGTGCCCAGGGCTGCCATCCATCTCTCCCAGGCAGGCCTGCTGTGCTCTGCCATCCCCAGGACAAGCCACCTCTCTCCTCTGAGACCAGACCAGGGGTGGAGGGAGTGGGTATCTCATGAGGTTTTCTGGGTGCTAAGGAGTCTGTGTGACAGGCAATCACAGCAGCTAAGAGTGACAAGGCAGGATGGGTGGGTGTCACCTTTAGAAGCTGGTTTGACAAGCCTGGGTCTCGCACCTTCGGGGTCGACAGGAACATGCTGGTGACTTTGAGAAAAAGCAATGTGGTGGCACCAGAAGCTTCAACACACTGCCCAAAAAAGAAGTGGCAGACACGGATGTGTCGTGGGTACCGAATCACTCCATATTTAATCTCCATATGAGGTTCTGAGCCTCTATAAATGACAGCAAGAGGCAGCCTGGCAGGCTGCTGGAGGCTCTACTTGCCAGTTCAGGACTAGCTGGAGGTTTTCCTCACGTCTGAAATGTCGCTTCTCAACATAAACACTAAGCAAAGTGGGTTCAAAGTCCCACATCCAGCCCTCTATCCACAAACCAGATCAATCTTCCTGTCGTCAAGCAGGAAGAACTTGGAAGCACCAGGACTGAGGCCCATAGAGGCAGCATCAGTCATCTCCAGGGCCTGACCAGAGGCCTCAGGTGGAGAACATCAGAGAAACCTCACAGGGACAGCCAGGACCCATGAGGGGCTAGATTCCCATGTGGAGACATGGGGAAGTCATCCTAAGCTGTCACTTAGGGGAACAATCAGTTCCCAAGCTTCCTTCACTGTCTAGTCTCTTCGATCCTATTCAAGGAGGGCAGAAAGCCCACCTCTTCCAGGAAGCCTTCCTGCTCAGCTCAGTTCACGCTTATCTCCCTTCTCCAGCCTCTGTGACTCTCTGGATGGCATCATTTGTTTAGTACTTACTTGTTCTAGAAAGTAAACTTCATGAGGCCAATGACTCTTCTGCTCATTTCTATACTTCCAGTGTGGGGATCATAGTAGGTTTTCAACGAGCTGTAATTAAATGGATGAATTTTATTTTTTGTGATTTTTTAAATTAAAAGATAGTTGATTTACAATATTGTATCAATTTCTGCTCTACAGCAAAGTGACTCAGTTATATACACATATACATTCTTTTCATATTCTTTTCCATTTTGGTTTATCACAGGATACTGAATAGTGCCCTGTGCTATATAGTAGGACTTTGTTGCTTATCCATTCTGTATATATAAGTTTACATCTGCTAACCCCAACTTCCCACTCCACCCCTTCCTCAATTCCTTCTCTCCCTGGCAAACATCAATCTGTTGTCTACATGAAATGGATGAACTTTAAGTTCTTCTAGGGGTGTGTGAAAGTGAAAGCTGCTCAGTTGTGTCCAGCTCTTTGTGACCACATGGACTGTAGCCTGCCAGTTTCCTCTGTCCATGGAATTCTCCAGGCAAGAATACTGGAGTGGGTAGCCGTCCCCGTCTCCAGGGGATCTTCCCAAGCCAGGGATCGAACTTAGGTTTCCCGCATTGCAGGCAGATTCTTTACTGTCTGAGCCACCAGAGAAGCCCAGAGGTATATAGATATTCTTGTAAACTTGGGATGAGATCAGATCTTATTTCTTGTTGTCTCTGCCCCTTTCGTTTTTTCTCTCCCATATTATCCAGCAGACACTGTCAGTGGTTAATTCATATAGCCTTGACGCACTCAGAATCAGCTGCAGAAAATTCCCATACTTCTATCAGCTCTGCCATAGGTGAGGGCATGATCCCGAGCCCTGGAGGTTCTCCAAAGAGTCAAATCCCCAGGTACAATCCTCTGTCAGTGAAGGGTGGGAGTTGGTAGACAGCCTCCAGAGAAGCGGGCAGCAGAGGACAAGACAGTTAGATAACATCAATGACTCAATGGACTTGAGTTTGAGCAAACTCAAAAGATAGTGAAGGACAGAGAAGCCTGGCATGCTGCAGGCTGCAAAGAGTTGGACATTACCTAGCGATTGAACAGCCAACTACAACTCCAGAGTCCTTGCTTCTTGGTGGAATAATTGTGGTTTAAATTGTTGCACTTTGCTGACTGTCTCTTAAAGAGGTCAGCTCCCCATGGGGGATTTTGGCAGTGACTGTGAGCACTGGGATTGCACCATCATACCAACAAGTGTAAATGGTGCTATAGTGATTTTTCAGGATTAAGGTTAGTGCCTTGACAACGTTTGGTCCCATAGCACAGAGGCACATTCCACTCACTTTCAGAGACCTGGTGCTTCTGTCAGTAAATGTAGGTGGGGAAGCAAAACGAGGCCAGTGACATTAAGGTGGGCAGGGAAACAGCAGATGCTGCACCCAGCTTGGCTGAGTGGGCCCCGGGGTGGCCACCGCCCCTCTGGCTAGGATTAGAACAGCCCAGACTTTCTCACTGATGTGGTTTCTTGCCGAATCACTGCTGCAATTTACAGCTTACCCCAGTCCAGGGCAGGCTGGCTTCTCACCTGCTTTTTCTCAATGGTGTGATTACATCCTTGTAGAAAGGATGTAAAGCAGACTGGCAAAGGGAAATACAGAGGTTCCCCCTGTGTGGCCAAACTGGTCAGATCCTAAAGCAGTGAGGGATGGGGTACAGCCTGGGAGCTCTGGGAGACAAAACCGTCTGAGACTGTGCAGTCATTCTGAACCCTGCGAGATACACTTTGTCATACTGCTGCGATTTAGGAAAAGGAATACACACTTGGTTTTTGTCCCTTTTTTTCTGGCACAGACCTCCTAAAACCCTTGGAATTTCCTAAATGATAAGAGTGAAGAAGGTGTCTTTTGTTATGCTAATGAAGTGACGTTTGGCCCTCACCTAAGCGGGGTGGGGAACTGGAACCAAACTTGCGATTACAAAGTTCATCACCCCCGCTCCCCACAAACCTCGGTGGAGGGAAGAGGGGCTGGAGACTGAGTTCAATCACCAGTGGCCAGTGACTTCATCCAATGAATTCATTCACTGGGCTCATTCACTCGGTCGTATCCAACTCTCTGCGACCCCATGGACTGTAGCCCGCCAGGCTCCTGTGTCCATGGGATTCTCCAGGCAAGAATACTGGAGTGGGTTGCTATTTCCTCCTCCAGGGGATTTTCCTGACCCAGGTATCGAACCCACACCTCTTTTGTCTCCTGCATTGGCAGGCATGTTCTTAACCACGTGCCACCTGGGAAGCCCTGAAGTTCTGTGAGCTGCTCTAGCAAGTTAATTGAATCCAAGCCTCTGAGGGGGTTGTTGGAAGCTCTGATCTATAGCCAGTGGGTCAGACTTCTTACCGTGTGGGATCGACTGCCACTTCTGCGTAGAGGTGTGAGGACTGAAATGAGTGGTAGGACACCCCGCTGGGGGCAGAAAGTGGCTGGGACATGTGGAGAGACAGCCGCCCCAACATGCACACATTGGAAATTGTGACCTACACCTCATCTGGGTCCTTAGGGATGATCGGGGCTCATAAAGCAAGTCCCCTTTTATCCCTGAGATGCTGTGGATGAAAATGCAGGTACCTACGAAGTCAATAAAGTTACAATGGGTTATCAGTTATACTTTGATTCTGGGTATGACTAATTTCCTTATGAAATTTAACCAAAAGCCAGAATCTGCTGATGAGTGTTCCATGAGATCCAGTGGCAGAAGGAAAAGAATGGTTCGCAAGAATGTCTCGACTCCTGTGAAGGCTCATGGTGAAAAACAGAAACAGAAAAACAGAAAGAGAAGTGCTTGCATCCGACCAGCAACAGGTCCTCTGCTGTCTCTGGGGTTCAGTGGCTTCCTCTGTGAGACAGGCCCTTCAATTTCAGGATTTCCGGTCTCCTCCCAGATGGGGCTCTGGACACACCGTGCAGACAGGGTGGGAGGCCTGGCTGCTGTTCCCACCTTGCCGGAGGGAGGCTTTGAACCCTTCCCTCTGAGCTCTTTCTCAGTGATTCCATAGTACCTGTGGTAAGTGAGCAATTCAGTCACTTGTCAACTACGTTTTTTCATTGAACACTCTTCTCACTGTGCGGCCATTTTAATTCCTTTTTAAAATTTTTGTTCATAGGATCACGTTAAAGTAAGTCCTTTCCTAGTCAAAGATTACACAAATACTCTTCTGTGGAATTTTCTACTAGTTTTCTGATGTTTATTAAAAATCAACATCTCTAAGGCATCTGAAATTTATTTTTGGAAATGGTGTACAAAATTGTGTGATTCAGGGAATATAACTATTTCCCCCTCAAATGACCACAATTTCTTGGCTATTGGACTCCCTACTGATTTAAAATGCCATTTTTATTTGATACTAGGTTCTTATGAAAAACGAGCTGCTAAGTCAGTTTTCTCCTCCATTCCGTTGACCATCAGTGAGACATTTAAAAAAAATTGTGGTTTATTTTATATACTTTGAACTTTTTGGTGTTTATTGACCATTTATATTTCATCCATCGTGAACTTCCTATGTAATTCCTTTAACCATTTTTTATTAGTGTGCTATTCATTTTTAATTGATCTATAAGTCTATCTATTATATGTTGCAAATATTTTTCTCAATTATCTTTTTATTTGATATTTCAAATTATATTGTTTTGGTTCGCAGTGAGTTTTCTTAGATTTTAGGAGCAGTGTAAATTACTGGGAAGTATCACTCTGTTTTCAAAACATGTTTTGAAGTCCTTGATGGCACTTAGACAAATTATACTCATAAACCATGTTTTTCCTTTTCCTTTTTTCTATTTATTACATTTTTGGTGTATGATCTGACTTTGTTCTGCCATTATATCTTGACTTTTTTTTCTTGATTAAAGAAACAATTCTTGGCAAAGATTTTCCTTTGGGATGTCTTGTTTTTGTCTAAAAATGCCACCTTTAGCAACATAGTGGCCCATCAGTCTCAATTAAGGATCCATTTCAGAAAAGCCAACAAAGCAAATCATACAGAAGTAGGTTGAAGAACTCCAGTGAGTTTTGTGTACACTTCTACATTTGTGAGTCCCTTCTCTTGAGAAACCTCTATGCAGGTCAGGAAGCAACAGTTAGAACTGGACATGGAACAACAGACTGGTTCCAAATAGGAAAATGAGTTCGTCAAGGCTGTATATTGTCACCCTGTTTATTTAACTTCTATGCAGAATACATCATGAGAAACGCTGGGCTGGAAGAAGCACAAGCTGGAATCAAGATTGCCGGGAGAAATATCAATAACCTCAGATATGCAGATGACACCACCCTTATGGCAGAAAGTGAAGAGGAACTCAAAGCCTCTTGATGAAAGTGAAAGTGGAGAGTGAAAAAGTTGGCTTAAAGCTCAGCATTCAGAAAACGAAGATCATGGCATCTGGTCCCATCACTTCATGGGAAATAGATGGGGAAACACTGGAAACAGTGTCAGACTTTATTTTTCTGGACTCCAAAATCACTGCAAATGGTGACTGCTGCCATGAAATTAAAAGATGCTTACTCCTTGGAAGGAAAGTTATGACCAACCTAGATAGCATATTCAAAAGCAGAGACATTACTTTGCCAACAAAGGTCCATCTAGTCAAGGCTATGGTTTTTCCAGTGGTCATGTATGGATGTGAGAGTTGGACTGTGAAGAAAGCTGAGCGCCGAAGAATTGATGCTTTTGAACTGTGGTGTTGGAGAAGACTCTTGAGAGTCCCTTGGACTTCAAGGAGATCCAACCAGTCCATTCTGAAGGAGATCAGCCCTGGGATTTCTTTGGAAGGAATAATGCTAAAGCTGAGTACTTTGGCCACCTCATGTGAAGAGTTGACTCATTGGAAAAGACTCTGATGCTGGGAGGGATTGGGGGCAGGAAGAGAAGGGGACGACAGCGGATGAGATGGCTTGATGGCATCACTGACTCGATGGACGTGAGTCTGAGTGAACTCCGGGAGTTGGTGATGGACAGGGAGGCCTGGCGCGTGCTGCGATTCATGGGCTCGTAAAGAGTCGGACACGACTGAGCGACTGAACTGAACTGAATTCCCTTTGATGGATAAATGATAAACCTGACCCGAAATTGAAACAAATGAAACCAATTAGAAATACTTTTCAGGAATTTGTTCTCCATGATACATTAAAAAAATTTTTTTTAAATTAAAGTATAGTTGATTTACAGTGTTGTGTCAATTTCTGCTGTACCACAAAGTGATTCAGTTACATACACATATTATTAAAATATTTTTCCATTATCCTTTCATAATGAGTATAATCTTCTGTGCGCCAGAGCAGGCCCTTGTTGTCTGTCCATCTATCTGTAATAGTTTGCCTCTGCTACTCCTAAACTCCTCGTCCATCCATCCCCCACCTGTCTTCCCGGCTGGCAACCACAAGTCTGCTCTCTATGTCTGTGAGTCTGTTTCTGCTTCATAGATATGTTCACTTGTGTCATAGTTCAGATTTCACATGTAAGTGATATCATATGGTGTTATCTATCTTGGGTCTTTCTTGTACCTCATTTTCTGTCTGACTTCACTTAGTTTGATCATCTCTAGTTGCATGCATCCCACCATGCAAAGTCTTAAACTAATTCTCTTTCTATTTTGTAACATCAATCATCAAAGATACTAAGAAACCTGTATTTATGGTGACAATGATTTTCAGCATTTTGTGCGAGAACAGTTCTGTGAAGAGTGCCACCAGGAAATGAGGGTTTCAGAGCTTTGGGGATGTACTTCAAAGCCTCCGCCGCAGTTGTTCTCACTGATCTAGTGATGAAAACTGAGATTCCAAGCACCGTTTCTGCTTCTTCCTCCGAACAGCCAACCCCAATGTTCACCGTTCTCCTCCTCCTCGCCCTCCCGGCCGTGGGGGTCTGCATCTTTCCTTTTATGTGATTGGTTTGTTCTTGCTTCTCATGTTTTCCAACCAGCTTAAATTGGAGGTTATTTTGGAGGGGATTTTAAATATTTGCAAGTGACATTTCCATAGATTAATAGCAATCTGACTTTTAAAAAGTTTTGAAGAACTCTTGGCTAGATCGCCCCGCTTCACCTCCCATAACCTTTCCCCTTTGCAAAAGCCCGTGTAAAAAACTGCAGAGTGAGAAACTCCCACTAGCAACCCACATATTTTCCCTCCAAATGGGCTTCTCATCTTTTAGGCAGTTTTTCATATGGGTTTGGCTTTCACACTTTTGGTCATCTGTCATGTTTTGTTTATTAGACCAGGTGGAGATTTAGTTCTATCTTTCCAAAGCATGTAAAACAGAGGGTGTAAATACAAGAACTGGCTCCAAAGAAACTAAGCAGGCATAGAAAGGAGATGGAAGCTGGAAGCTTTGCTCTTTGGCTGTTTGGAACTCTTTGATGACTCAGGTTTTTGGTTAAGGGGCGAGGTCTCTGCAGGAAGCAAAGCTGAATCTTCGGGAAGGATCCACCTTATTTTGATTTACTTGGTTTTCTGAGGGTAGATCATCCAGAACTGGGGTGGTACCTTTCTTTCTTTAATTTTTATTTCATATTGGAGTATAATTGATTAACAATGCTGTGTTAGTTTAGGGTATACAGCAAAGTGTGCGTGTGTACACATGTGTGTGTCAGTCACACACACAGGAGGTAGGGCGCCTCCTGCCCTCATGTGCCACAATGTCCACTGGCCACAATTCCGAGCAGCACTCCCCACCTGGGCTGCCACCTGTCTGCTGAGTGTGAGCTCTCTGCTGCCATCGTGCACTCTCCCTCAAGCTCCCAGAGGTGCAGGATATTCTGTGAGAATTGGGCATAGGAGAGGCAGGATGCAGTCTCCCACTTTAGACTTTAAATGAAGATTATAACTTGGAGAAAACTCAGTCCTGGGGATTTTTCATGATGAGCCTTAGCAAGTTCACATTAAGAACTAAAACACAGCTAAATTAAAGATTGTTGTTGTTGTTTAGTCACTCAGTCGTGTCACTCTTTGTGACTTCATGAACCCCATCAGGCTCTCTGTCCATGGGATTTCCCAGGCAAGAATATTGGAGTGGGTTGCCATTTCCTTCTTCAGGGCATCTTCCTGACTCCGGGATTGAACGTGCATCTCCTGCATTGCAGGCAGATTCTTTACCACAGAGCCACTAGGGAAGCCCAACATACACACTCTGCTATATATAAGATAATCCACAAGGGCCTATTGTACAGCACAGTAAACTCTGCTCAGTATTCTGTAACAACCTAAATGGGGAAAGTAGCTCAGGTGGTAAAGAATCTGCCTGCAATGCAGGAGACCCGAGTTCAACCCCTGGGTTGGGAAGATTCCCCTGGAGAAGGGAATGGCAACCCACTCTAGTATTCTTGTCTGGGAAATCTCATGGACAGAGGAGCCTGACAGGGTCCACGAGGTCGCAAAGAGTCATGACTGAGCAACTAACAGTGTGGGTACCATACAATTTTTCAATTTTTAATTAAACTTCAAATTTTACTTTCAAATTAAACTTTCAAATTTTAATTAACCTAAAGAAATTAACAGGGGAGTGATGACTACCTGGACTTGACATAGAAGGAACCTGAGGGGCAAGGAAATTAAATGTCTTGCCTAAAATCTTCTGTTTCCCCTTACGCTCATCACTAGAGGTGGTTTCTTCTTGAAACTCTGTGCCATCACAGAGGTCATTCTTATAAATATCATTATGGCCACACTCATAGATTTACTGTCATGTTTTTTTAATTTAGCCCATCGTTGTCCTTTCTTCCCATTTGTCCTGAGTTCTTTTTCTAAGGCAATTATGGTGAACTCTGAACCAAACTGACTTCCATCTGTAACTGAATAGTCCATCTTGTGAAACTAAAATGAGATCATCTCTACAAGTCACAGATGAATCTTCTTCAACTTTGCCTCCTTTCCAATCCCAGCACTCTTTTAAAAAGAGCAAGAAGGTTGTCAAAGTTGGCACCTTTTAAATTGGCAGTGTATTAGAAAAACAAAAACTTGCTTTGGAAATAATGGAGGTGGGATGTCAGGTGTTAGCTGATGTGCTACCTGACAGGTGCCAGCCCGCATGGCTGGTGTTGTTACTGGCTTTGGTGTCTACTGGCCTCCTCAAGACAGTGCTAGGATTACCTCTTCATCAAAAGAAGACAAAATGAGAAGCTTACGCATTCTTAGAAAGAAAAAGAAACATGGCACTTTTTTCCTCCTTCCTATAGAGTCAGAGACTGTGTGGATCACAATAAACTGTGGAAAATTCTGAAAGAGATGGGAATACCAGACCACTTGACCTGCCTCTTGAGAAACCTATATGTAGGCCAGGAAGCAACAGTTAGAACTGGACATGGAACAACAGACTGGTTCCAAATAGGAAAAGGAGTTCGTCAAGGCTGTATATTGTCACCCTGCTTCTTTAACTTAGGTGCAGAGTACATCATGAGAAACTCTGGGCTGGAGGAAGCCCAAGCTGGAATCAAGATTGCCGGGAGAAATATCAATAACCTCAGATATGCAGATGATACCACCCTTATGGCAGAAAGTGAAGAGGAACTCAAAAGCCTCTTGATGAAAGTGAAAGTGGAGAGTGAAAAAGTTGGCTTAAAGCTCAGCATTCAGAAAACGAAGATCATGGCATCTGGTCCCATCACTTCATGGCAAATACATGGGGAAACAGTGGAAACAGTGTCAGACTTTGTTTTTGGGGGCTCCAAAATCACTGCAGATGGTGATTGCAGCCATGAAATTAAAAGACGCTTACTCCTTGGAAGGAAGGTTATGATCAACCTAGATAGCATATTGAAAAGCAGAGACATTACTTTGCCAACGAAGGCCCATCTAGTCAAGGCTATGGTTTTTCCAGTAGTCATGTATGGATGTAAGAGTTGGACTGTGAAGAAAGCTGAGTGCTGAAGAATTGATGCTTTTGAACTGTGGTGTTGGAGAAGACTCTTGAGAGTCCCTTGGACTGCAAGGAGATCCAACCAGTCCATTCTGAAGGAGATCAGTCCTGGGATTTCTTTGGAAGGAATGATGCTAAAGCTGAAACTCCAGTACTTTGGCCACCTCATGCAAAGAGTTGACTCATTGGAAAAGACTCTGATGCTGGGAGGGATTGGGGGCAGGAGGAGAAGGGGACGAGAGAGGATGAGATGGCTGGATGGCATCACAGACTCGATGGGCGTGACTTTGAGTGAACTCCGGGAGTTGGTGATGGACAGGGAGGCCTGGCGTGCTGCAATTCATGGGGTCACAAAGAGTCGTACACGACTGAGTGATTGAACTGAACTGAACTGATAGAGTTAGAAAGACCTGCCATTTACCTTTTTTCAATGCAACCCGTAGAAACCACTTGTAGTGCTGTTTCTGAAACAGGCAATTCCAGCACGCTATGTTCCTTCTTCCTCAGTATCAAAACCCAGAATGCTGTCCTCAGATTTCAGACATTCAAAGAGGGTTTCCTAAGGGGAATAATTAAGTATCAAGCTCACTTATTGAAGAGAAGTATTATGCAGAGACATTAAAGAAGATATTACAAAACCTTTGGCCACTTTTCTATGTTTATTGCTCCCTGCAGAAAGCCAATGTGATTCAAAGTGATTCAAAGATTGATTCAAAGATTGGCTGAAAACTTGGGAAGAAATGTAGGAGTTGAAAGCTCGTGGTCCTGATGACTTGGTTTTAGATTCAGAGAGCATTTCAGTGTGGAGACTTCATGCCCCACAGTGTGCAGGGAGAAGAGTAGTAATCTGGGTATGACTCAGACATGAACTCCACATGCTTGGTGAGCTGGCGCCCTCCCTCAAATTTCAGGGAATCAAGCAATGGATGCTCAGTTCTGAGACTTCAGGGAAGCATGTCTTAAAGTTTTGTTGTTGTTGTTGCTGCTGTTGTCTGAATCTTTGCAACCCCGAAGAGAAAGCCAAGAACTAAAGAGCCTCTTGATGAAAATCAAAGAGGAGAGTGAAAAAGTTGGCTTAAAACTCAACATTCAAAAAACCAAGATCATGGCATCTGGTCCCATCACTTCATGGCAAATAGAAGGGAAAACAATGGAAACAGTGACAGACTTTATTTTCTTGGGCTCCAAAGTCACTGCATATGGTGACTACAACCGTGAAATTAAAAGACCCTTGCTCCTTGGAAGAAAAGGACTGAAGCTATGGTTTTCCCAGTAGTCAAGTATGGATGTGAGACTTGGACTATAAAGAAAGCTGAGCACCAAAGAACTGATGCTTTTGAACTGTGGTGTTGGAGAAGACTCTTGAGAGTCCCCTGGACTGCAAGGAGATCAAGCCGGTCAATGCTAAAGGAAATCAGTCCTGAATATTCATTGGAAGGACTGATGCTGAAGCTGAAGCTCCAATACTCTGGCTACCTGATGTGAAGAACTGACTCATTGTAAAACACCCTGATGCTGGGAAAGATTGAAGGCAGGAGGAGAAGGGGATGACAGAGGATGAGATGCCATCACCAACTTGGTGGACTTGAGTTTGAGCAAGCTCCAGGAGTTGGTGATGGACAGGGAAGCCTGGTGTGCTGCAGTCCATGGGGTCACAAAGAGTTGGACATGACTGAGCCACTGAAGTGAAGTGACTTGCAACCCCATCGACTGTAGCATGCCAGTCTCCTCTGTCCTCCACAATCTCCCAAAGTCTGCTCAAACTCATATCCATTGAGTTGATGATGCCACTCAACCATCTTATCCTCTACTGCCCCCTTCACCTTTTGCCTTCAATCTTTCCCAGCATTAGCATCTTTTCCAATGAGCTCATTGGAAAAGCTGGCTTTTCGCATCAGGCAGCCAAAGGATTGGAGCTTCCACTTCAGGATCAGTCCTTCCAATGAATATTCAGGGTCTCTTAAAGTTATCTGGTATTTATTTCTACTGGCAACCTCTTCGTTTTATTTGTCCCTAGAAAGTGATTAGGCTATGGAGAATGACAGATAGGACTACAAAACTAGAAAGATCAAATAAAAGTCTGTTTCATAAAATAATTGTGGATGTCATTAATGTCCATCGTGACCAACCAGGACATCCGTTATTCCTGTTCTCCCCATCAGCTCACACATTTTCACCCTAAAATTCAAGCATGTCAAGGAATTCCACTTGTCATTCAGACTATCTCTTTGGTCACTGAGAAATAGTTTGGTGTGTAATTAAATATGGTATAAAATATGACCTTTTCAGAAATACAGAAGGGTAAAAAATGAGGAAATGAAAGAATGTTGACATAGTGTAGATTCTGTACATGACCACTGGTTCTCAACCCTGATTCCACCACTTTCTAGGTATGCAATCTCAGACAGGTTACTTCAGTCTCCTCATCCTAAAAATAGAGATAAAATCTGTACCTATTTCTTTGGGTTATTGTGAAGATTAATAAAAGAATGTCAATCAAATTCTTAGCACCACACCTGGTAAAGAATACGTACATGCTCAGTAAAACAGATATGCTATTAATATGAGCAGCTTTACCACCCTCCTGACTATCAAGTTGAACCCTTCCACTTCCAAATTTATCTCTGATGACTTTTTTTCAGAGTCAAAGCAAAAGCTACTTTCCCCACCCAATGGTCAACCAATAATGAAATCACTTTCTTTCTCTCTTTGTCCCTCATTTCCGTGTCCAGCACCTCCTCTGAGACACACCTGCCCATCGTCCTGGGCACAGCATGTCCCTAACTGCCTCTGGTATACATTGTTCTTTCTCCAATCTATTTCACTCATGTTGACAGCCACAGCTCTGAATACTTCACTCCCTCCAAAGGTTTCCTGTTGTGACCACTTTTTTTTTTTAAGACAGCTTCCATTTTTAAGATCTGCCCTCATATGGTCTTGGATAGATTTGACTTTTGGCCCCAGTTCTTCATTCCACTGTGGTAAGTTTACATCAACACATCCAGACATTTGCCTTATAGCTTTGCTCCGCCCTCCCTCTGCAGGTGGGGTCTACTCCCCTACTCCTTGTGATGTGGTTTGATGGTGAAATATGAATAGATGTTGAAGGAACAAACGCCTTAAGTGTATTTTTCATCAGTTGGCTTGGTTCTTAAACTCTGGCTCTGCCATGAGCAAAACAAAGCTGTCCACCAAGCTCAGCTGAGACCAGCCCAACCTCAGCTGACATGCAGACCCATGAGCACGAGCTCAAGTAAGTGCTTAGTGCTGTGTGCCACCAAATGCCTGCTATTGGGGGAAATAGCTGACTCTACAGACCAACTGCTTTTCCGGATTCACATCTGACTACAGTCCTGTGAATATGCTACAGTCTAGCTGATTACGATGACTAGATTGTCCTGAGCACATCCTTGGCTTTTGTACCTTTGGTATCCTAGTCTTTCTTTCTGTCTTCTTGCCAATAAACATATACAGTATTTATTGGCACTGGGCTAATGAATCATGGGTGATCTCTTTGTAATTCTCTTGAATCTCATGGCAGGCTGCCATGTTATTTGTGGTCTAGAATTTTTTAGTTTTACTTTTTCATAACTGAAAGACGTACCTTGTCCTTTAAAAAAATATTTTTGTTTATTTGGCTGTGACGGATCTTCATTGTGGCATTTGAACTCTCAGCTGTGGCATGGGATCTAGTTCCCTGACTAGGTATTGAACTCAGGTCCCTGGCACTGGGTGCACAGAATCTTAGCCATTGGACCACCGGGGAAGTCCCCGTAGCTTGCCTTTTGATTAGGCGTTCAAATGTAGGAAAGGTTTCCTTGAACTTGGCTGCTATTTTATTCACCGTGTCCATCCACAAGGCAAAGATCCTTCTCTCCATGCCACGGAAGAAGGAGAGACTCAGAGAAGTTACACAACTCATTCAGAATGTAAGTGGTGGAGGTGGGGTTGAGGTCTGTTCTGCTCTTTGTCTCAATAAGTTACGTAAGAACCTTCAAGTTGCCAGCTTTCAAAGATGTGAACGTGCATTCCATCAACATTGAGCATGAGTGAGAGTGCAGCTTGTCCTCCATCTCCTACTACTAATGATTCTTCAGCTCTACCCTCTCCCACCTCCTCTCCTTACTCCAGTCAGTAACTCTTCTTGCCTGTTCACTCGACACCAGGCCTCGTATGCCAGCTGTTATACTGTACTTTTCAAGGTACTGTACGTACTGTATGATTAAAAATGTAGTCTTTATTTTTTGTGTTTGTTTTTGTTTTTGATGCATTATTTGTGTGAAAAGTATTATAAACCTATCACAGGTACAGTACTATATAGCCAATTGTGTTATCTGAGTACCTAGGCTAACTTTGTTGGACTTAACTAACAAATGGGACTTACAAATGCATGCTCAGAACAGAAGCTGTCCGTATGTCGGGGACTTACCACGCCGTGCTTTGAGGCTCTGCTGCCTTATCTTCTGCATCTCACAAAATTAGTAAGTAATCACTCTACTCAACAGGCAAATGACATGAACGACTGTGTGTTGTAAGCGTGAAGAATCTAGAACATGAAGTGCCACATCTTAGTGATTTCATCAGCGATATGATTTACAAATTTAGATTCCAAACCTTAAATAGCTCACGCCTTCCTCTCTTGAGGCCTGCTCTGAATATTGCCAGTGTTTGTTTCTTTAAGTTCTATAGAAGTCAGAAGAAAACCACAGAGCAACCACCCCAGGATAGCAGAGAGAGTCTGACCTAAGCCCACAAAAGCCAAAAAAACAGCAGGGTTGGCGTCGAAAGCTTGGCTTGACACTTTGTCTCCAGCTCACACCCTGGCACCTACCTTAAGGGCTTGGTCTATTTTAACAGCAGAGTGCTAGCCTCGAAATGCTAAACCTTAACTCTGAATCTCTTGACTCCGTGTGTTGAAGATAGACTTTGCATGTTACTATTTTGAAGCAGCCGTTTGTCAGAGCGGGAGAGGAGGGAGGGAATCAAAGAAGTTTAATGGGAGGGGCTTCACTTTGAATTGAAGCTACTGAACTGCCAAGTTCAAGGGCAGCTTCTCTTGTGGCTGAGAAGCTGACTGGCCTGATTCCAAGCCTGGGTTTCTCAGCCTGGCGGGGCTGACACGTGGGGTTGGGTAATTGTGTCACGAGGCTGTCCCATGCATCATAGGATATGCAGCAGCATCCTGGTTCAGGTCTCCACCTGTCACATGTCAGTAGTACTTCTCCCCAGTGGTGTTGATAACAACATCTACAGCTATGTCCCTCGGGTGCAAAATCACCTAAATGGAGAATCCCTACTCTGAACGAATAAATATGACTAAGATCATTATGGGCTTCCCCAGTGGCTCAGTGGTAAAGAATCTGCCTGCAATGCAGGAGACCTACACTCGATCCTTTGGTCAGGAAGATCCCCTGGAGAAGGAAATGGCAACCCACTCCAGTATTCTTGCCTGGAGAATCCCATGGACAGAGAACCTGGTGGGCTACAGTTCATAGGGTAGCAAAAAATTGGACACGACTGAAGCAACTGAGCACGTATACACGCACAAGATCATTACAGCATTTTAAACTCAGACGGGAAGGAAAAATTAAGGGATGATGGATGAACTTATCTAGAAAAAGCATCCTAACAGCAATTAGATGAAATAATGGGGGAATTACTTTTTTGTCTCACTTATCAGTATGATCTACAAGTCAGATGGAGGTACGAATGAAAGCACAGTCTAATGAGGCACACTGTGCCGAGAAGCCTCGTATTTTAACAGTAAAGTCTTGTCTTTTCTCCTGCAGGTGGATTTTAGCATAGTGTGTTGTCATAGCAATGTAGCAGACTGATGTCAGAAGTTTCCTTCTTGATCCTGGGGCTCCAAGTCCTCAGAGCCAGAAAACTGGAGAACTCTCGCCTTTTTAAGCCTCTCCTTGGGCTCCAGGTATGTCTCTGTACGTGAAGCAGGCATTCAGTCAGTTCAGTTCAGTCGCTCAGTAGTGTCCAGCTGTTTATGACCCCATAGACTGTAGCACACCAGGCTTCCCTGTCCATCACCAACTCCTGGAGCTTACTCAAACTCATGTCCATTGAGTCAGTGATACCATCCAACCGTCTCATCCTCTGTTTTCTCCTTCCCCTCCCACCTTCAATCTTTCCCAGCATCAGGGTCTTTTACAATGGTCAGTACTTTGTATCAGGTGGCCAAAGTATTGGAACTTCAGCTTCATCATCAGTCCTTCCAATGAATGTTCAGGACTGATTTCCTTTGGGATGGACTGGTTGGATCTCCTTGCAGTCCAAGGGACTCTCAAGAGTCTTCTCCAACACCACAGTTCAAACGCATCAATTCTTCAGCGCTCAGCTTTCTTTATAGTCCAACTCTCACATCCATACATCACTACTGGAAAAACCATAGCTTTGCTAGACAGAACTTTGTTGGCAGAGTAATGTCTCTGCTTTTTAAAATCCTGTCTAAGTTGGTCATAACTTTTCTTCCAAGGAGCAAGCATCTTTTAATTTCATGGCTGCAATCACAGTCTGCAGTGATTTTGGAGCCCAAAAATATAAAGTCTGTCAATGTTTCCACTGTTTCCCCATCTATTTGCCAAGAAGTGAAGGAACTGGATGCCATGATCTTCATTTTCTGAATGTTGAGTTTTAAGCCAACTTTTTCACTCTTCTCTTTCACTTTCAACAAGAGGCTCTTTAGTTCTTCTTTTCTTTCCGCCATAAGGATGGTGTCATCTGCATATCTGAGCTATTGATATTTTTCCCAGAAATCTTGATTCCAGCTTGTGCTTCACCCAGCCCAGCATATCTCATGATGTACCCTGTATATAAGTTAAACAAGCAGGGTGACAATATATAGCCTTGACATACTCCTTTCCCAATTTGGAACCAGTCTGTTTTTCCATGTCTAGTTCTAACTGTTGCTTCCTTACTTGCATACAGATTTCTTGGGAGGCAGGACAGGTAGTCTGGTATTCCCATCTCTTGAAGAATTTTCCACAGTTTGTTGTGATCCACACAGTCAAAAGCTTTGGCATAATCAATAAAGCAGAAATATATGTTTTTCTGGAACTCTCTTGCTTTCTCGATGATCCAATGGATGTTGGCAATTTGATCTCTGGTTCCTCTGCCTTTTCTAAATCCAACTTAAACATCTGGAAGTTCACAGTTCACGTACTGTTGAAGCCTGGATTGGAGAATTTTGAGCATCACTTTGCTAGCATGTGAGATGAGTGCAATTGTGCAGTACTTTAAGCATTCTTTGGCATTGCCTTTCTTTGGGCTGGAATGAAAACTGACCTTTTCCAGTCCTGTGAGATTCTCATTTTATGGATGATGAGCCTGAGGCCAGAGAAGCATCACTTGCCCAAGTTCACAAGGACAGAGAGAGGAAATAACCCCAGGTCTGCCTGGCTCCCAAGTCTGGTGGCTTCAGTCACTACAGCACCTGCATCCCACAGCTAGGAGAGACCTCGGGTTCCACTGAGCTTCAGGAAGTAATCTCACCTTCCACTGAACCCAGGGCTGGTTTGTCCTCTGATGCTGCTGATCATTCATAACATTCAAGGAAATTGCTGCTCTGTGGGATAGGTTGCAGAAGCCAATGGTGTAGATAGTGTGTGAGTCTGTGATTGTAATCAAAGCCACCTAGAGGAAGGAAGAAAGGCATGTCACTGTTCATACTGAGCCAGAAGGAGCTATTGGGAAGGAGGTACCCAAGCTGTTCAGAGAAGGGGCTCCAGTGATTTTGGAAGGAATTCCACATCAGTGAAGCAGGGTAGGATGCAATGGGGGGATACCATGTGTAACCTTCTCACAATGGGGCCAGCAGCTCTGGAGACCCTCTATTGTGGAAAATGTGGAGGCCCAAGGGACCAGGAAAAATAGATGTCTCAAGAAGGGGCTGGCCTTTGAACCTCTGAAATTCTGCTAACATAGTTGTATTACTTGGATTCAAGCTAAATCTAGGCATTGTTCACTGTTGAGTAAAAAACCAGTAGATCTATAAAACCTCAGGTACTACTGATGGTAAGTTTCATTTTAATTTACGATAGCATTTCCCAAGACTGCATTCTGTAAGAATAAGGAGGAAGTTGATCTAGGTAGGTGGACATTGGCCTGGGTGGTGATATGCATCTGACCCAAAGTTCACAGAGCAGGAAACAGAAGGGAGATGTTTAGATATCCCAATTATACTCCCGTGATCATTTAAGCAGTACTTTTTTTTTTTTTTTTCTTTAAAGGCTGTGCTGAGTCTTCCCTGCAGTGCATGGGCTTCTCTAGTTATGATGCATGGGCTTGGTTGTCTCACAGCTTTTGGAAACTTAGTTCCCAACCAGGAAAGGAACTCATGGCTCTGCACTGGAAGGCAGATTCTTAGCCACTGGACCACCAGAGAAGTCCCCAAGCAGCGCATTTACTGCCTGTCCACCATGTGCTGGGCACTGTGCTAAGTGTTGAGGTGGTAGTGATGAGGAGAACAGTGGGGGGAATAATGCCTTTCAAATAAACATATATTTAAGTGTATAATTAATGACAGTGGTAAGGACACTGCAGGCAAGTACAGGGATCATTGGCAGAGCTATCCGGCTTATTTGAGAGGTTAGTAAAAATTCTTTGAGAATGAAATCTTGGAATCAAGATCTGCTAGGCAAGGGGACTTATGGGAAAGAGCTTGTGGAAAGGCCCTGGAACAAGGAGAATCTTCAGTCTTTGGAGCAACTGAAAGCTGGCCAAAGCAAGAGTGATAGGAGATGAGACTGAAAATGGGAAGGGGTCAGGTCAGATCAGTGGTTTTGCTCTTTATCCTAAAAGAAATGGACTGATGTAGTTAGATTCACCTTCAGAAGGCTTTCCGACCACTGTAAGGAGGCATCTGGATGAGGGCGGAATTGAACGAGAGGAAGTGGCTGCAATAGTTCTGGCGGTGGAGAGAGTCATGGTGGCAGCAGAGAAGCTGATTGAAGAGACGCTGAAGATGATGAGGCAGTCTCTAGGCCTTGCTCCGTCTGGAGTCACAGGTTCTGGGTGATCTCTATTTCCTGTGACCAGTACATGTGACACCTGGGCATCACGCTCTCACAGTCTTTCCCTTTGTAGGTGAAGAGACCGAGTCTGGCAGGTGAAGTGACTTGCTCAAGGTCACATGATAGTGAGCACAGCACAACTGGAACCCGGGTGCCTCAGCTCTGCTGGGGGACTTCCCAGGGGGCCAAGGTCCGCATGTACGGACTCCTTATGTGGAACATCACACATGGAAATGTACGAGGACATGTGAGGCAGAAAGTAATATCAACCTGAAGCTCATTTCGAACACTAGATGAGTGCAAGATTGACTTAAGTGTTACTTTGGACCCCTCACTTGCCCCCAGACACAGGAAGAAGAGTCTGCTTGTGAATGCCATCCATTATCAACTAACGTAAGGGAACTTGGAAATCTACCTGGGATGGGAAGTGGGTGGTTGGTGTGCAGGGGGAGTTTTGTTTTTAGCCTGATAATACCGGAGTGTTGATTCATAAAAAACACGGCACATAAAAGGAACAAGGATTTCTCATGTACATTAAAGGGAGAACTGATTAAGAGAGGGTTTTTGCTTACAAACTCGAGAAATATATACTGGATAATTTAGGCAAAAGCAAAATAAATAGAATAAAACTAAAAGAAAATCAGAAACACCAGTTACCAAAAAAAAAAAAAAAAGGAGAAAAAAACCCTCTCAAAGAACCACAAAGAAGGAAATTGCAAGGCTCCTGGGAGTTGAGAGAGGCACCTGGGAGGTTGGAGCCCGAGTAGGAGCCGCGTGCTGCCCTCTCACCTGGAGCAGCCTGAGCAGGACTTGGCAGGGTGACTGTGTAGCGATGTGGTCAGCGCTCTCACTGTGCCTGTTTCAGGTGGGAGGGTCTGGTTGGCTGGTTCAAGAGGGCGTGGTTCTCTATTTCAGGAGGGAGCTTCTGATTGGCTGACTGCCTGGTCCCTGAACCGTGGACCTCCAGCGAGGACACAATGGAAGGTTTCACAGGTAACCAGGTATGCTGCCATCAGGAAGAGCATGTGGGTCCCAGGTAACTGAAAGGAAGTGCACACTTATAAGTGCCACTAGAAGGACAGGTCCTGTGTGCAGTGTGCCCAGTCGCTCAGTCATGTCCGACTCTGCGACCCCACAGACTGTAGCCTGCCAAGATCTTCTGTCCATGCGATTGTCCAGGCAAGAATACGGGAGTGGGTTGCCATTTCTTCCTCCAGGGGATCTTCCCAAACCAAGAACTGAACCCGCGCCAGCCTGCATCTCCTCCATTGCAGGCAGATTCTTTACCCTCTAAGGAAAATCGTTGCCTAAGCCACCAGGAGAAACCCTCTATCTCCCACCTTATTTCCTCACCACAGCCTGCAGCATCTTCAGGCTCTGTGGTCAGACAGAGCCCCTACAGGCTGCAGACCAACACGAAGTGATGGAGGAGAAGAGCCGCGGCCCGGATGGACCCTGTGGTCAGGACCTAACTGCAAGGCACAGAGACGGCAGTGTGGGAGGGGCAGGAGTGATGGGCAGACTAACCATTAAAGACAGGAGAGGTGAAGAAAGGACAGTATGTTAGGGAACCAGCAAAGTCTCCAGGGCACCTCTGAAGGCTTGGGGATTGTTGACCCCAGGAAAGTGAGATGCTCCCCCTATGGAGTCTGAAGCCACCTTGACCCTCTATGGTTTTGAAAATATAATTTAAAGAACTGTTTCAGTGTTCTTGGGGCCAATGTTTCTTGAAATGACTGGGAAAGCAGCCTCCCTCCCAGGCAGATTCCATCAGCTGCCAGTGGACCTGCTCACCCTCTGATCAGACAACGTAGTGTTGTCTCCACATTGCTTTCTTGCCAGTGGCTTTTGCACCTATGATGAGCGCTGAAATGACTTCAGGACCTTTTCCATATGCCGATGCCCAGGCCCCAGTTCCATGGATCAGAGTTTAATTGTCTGGGTCTGGGCCTGAGTAGGAGTATTTTTGAAAACTCTCAGGTGAATCCAATACACAGATTCCCCAGAGTTGAGAATTCTACGTTGATTCTTCTGAGGGGAGACTCAATCAGCCCTTTCTGGCCTGGTGGGTTAGAACATGCTGTCAAGCAGGGCTGTTTCCTCCAGGCCTCAGCAACCATGAGGTTGCCTCTGGCTGCTGTAAAAGTGCCTGGGCCACCCCAACAACTATGCCATGGAGATAGAAGGGCCACAGAAATAGAAGATACTGGTGGTGGTGTAGTCACTCAGTCATGTCTGACTCTTGTGACCCCATGGACTGTAGCCCACCAGGCTCCTCTGTCCATGGGATTTCCCAGGCAGAATACTGGAGTGGGTTGCATTTCCTTCTCCAGGGGATCTTCCCAGCCCAGGGATTAGACCTGTGGGTGGATCTTTGCAGGTGGACTCTTTATTGACTGAGCCACCATGTAAGCCCAGAAAATACTGACGTATACCTATAAGGCTAGTGCTGGGCTTCCCAGACATCTCCTCTGAGCTTTCTAGAACACAGATCCTAGTGGAGAGCTCCCTCTGCTACATTAATGCACCGTGTGGTGCCTGGGGTGAGACAGGCCGTCCCTCACGGTCCTGTTCACTCAGGGTCGTTTCCTCCCAGGGACAGACTTTCTCCCCAAGTTATTATTAGCATCTTAAGGAAGTGGTGTGTCAATGAGCCCGAGGCATGGGGACATCCATAAAACGGCATCTTTGTCCTATCTGTCCCCTGAAACATGTTTTCTTGGGGGTCTGTCTCCTCCTGCTCCTGAATGAAATTTCCAGTGTGACCTGCCTCTGTGTTAACAGGCTCTGGACTCTGCTTGCCTCTCACAGAGGCCTTTCAAAGAGCCCGAGCTGGCTTTGCAAAGCTTCTGGTGCAAGTGGTAAAGAACCTACCTGCCAATGCAGGAGACATAAGAGATTTGGGTTTGATCCCTGAGTGGGGACGATCCCCTGGAGGATGGCAGGGTAACCCACTACAGTACTCTTGCCTGGAGAATCGCATGGACAGGGGGGCCTAGCAGGCTACAGTCAGGGGGTCACACAGAGTTGGGTATGACTGAAGTGACTGGGCACAAAGTCCCTGGCTCCACAGCATCTCAGCTTAGAGGCTGCTCCTGGCAAAGCACTCGGGCAGGCCTTCTCCCTCTAGGTTTTCTCAGTGGGAGTCAGATCCAGTCCACAGGCTGCTCTGACTTTTCAGGGGTGAGGCTATCTCCCAACTTATTTTCCAAGGGGTCCTTCTGAAGGCTCCACCAGGACCCTTTGGTTAGACCGGAGCAACCCTCCAGCTCTCTCCCTAGGATAGGGCCGGAAGGAGCAGGGCACCCAGGATGACAACAGCTCTGTCCCAGCAAATCTCTTAGCCAGTCCCATTCACTGTGTTCCAGGGGTACCTCCTCACTGGATTTGGGAGGAGAGGTGGGCACAGTGCCGCCCCCTTACAGGGGCCTCTGGTGGGGAGGGGCCCATGGGGCTGACAGCAGAGGGCCCCCACCTCCCTCCATTCTCTCTCTTCTGCCATCTCATTCTCTTGTTACTGCCTTGAACCATCTAAGGGATTCAAACATCTTGAAATGAGTTTTCAAATCCATTTCCCTTGTAAATCTGTATAATCTAAACTCTATCCCATGGGTTGTGCTGAGAAATTCTAAAGTGAAAACGGTGCAGACCTACCCTAAGCAAGGCTGATAGGTACAGGAAGGGCAGGTGGACATGAGTCAGAGGTGCCATAGCTAAGCTGTCAAGGTTCTCTGGAGCATCCATAAACAATTAGAACTGTTTCCTTTGTACCTTTAGTGGGCTTATTCTAGTACAAAATTCCATCCTGGCCTCTTAGCTAGCCGTCAGCTGATCAGTCTACCCAAACACGTGCAAACATGATTCTCCGCTCAGGACCCTCTGCTGTCTTCTCCATATGCTTCTCTCCAAATCCTGCTCTTGTTTGTCTATGATGACATCCATCCACATGTGAAGGAACAGTTTGCATACAAAATAACAAATAGCAACATGAATGGACCTAAGATAATCATACTACATGAAGTAAGTCAGACAGAGAAAGAGAAAAATCATATGATAATCACCATATGTGAAATTTAAAAAAATGATACCAATGAACTTACTTACAGAACAGAAACAGGTTCACTGATTTCGAGAACAAACTTATGGTTACCGGAAGGAAGAGTGATGAGGAGAGATAGATTGGAAGTTTGGGATTGACGTGTACACACTACAATATATAAAACCGGTAGCTAACAAGAACTAAAGTATGGCACAGGGAACTCTGCTCAATTTACTATTAAAAAATGGGGAAAGAATTTGAAAAAGAATAGATACATGTAAAGGTATAACTGAATCACTTTGCTGTACACCTGAAACTAACACATTGCTAATCAATGATACTCCAATATAAAATAAAAATTTCAAAAACAGCAACAAACAGCATAAGGGGAAGAGTCTCTGTGTTATCCCTTAACAGGGCCTCAGTCTAACACCAGTTTTAATGAGAATACCTTTCTCTGTCTTCTTAGTAGGCAATGGTGGCAGAAGTTTCTAGTTTCCCTCCAAAACCCATCTTCTTTTTCTTATATATTTTAGAAGTTCTGAGTTTTAGGTGGCACATGTCATTATGAAGAAAGACCATCTTTTCTCTACAAGACTGTATAAACATTGCAAGGAAGGATTAGAATTTGCCTGGCTTTGGATCATGTGTCTACCTCTGGTTTCATCAATACTGTTGGAGGATAAGGTGTCTTGGGCAAATAGTTCCTGCAAGAGCTGCACAGGTAGCCTGGTTCTCAGAAAGAAGAGTGTCTGTCCCCGTGAGAGACTGGCACTGGGTAGATAAGAGACAGAAGTTGGAAGCAGGGCTTTTAAGATTTCTGAAGGTGAAACAAAACTCTAATTCAAAATGATACATGTACCCCTGTGTTTACAGCAGCACCATTTGGAACAGCCAAGACGTGGACCACCTAAATGTTCATCGACAGATGAATGGATAAAGGTGTTCCCACTGACTGGGGAATGGATAAGGAAGATGTGCTACATATATACAATGAAATATTACTCGTTCATTAAAAGGAACGAAATAATGCCATTTGCAGCAACGGATGGACTTAGAGATTATCATACTAAGTAAAGTTAAGTCAGACAGAGAAAGAGAAATATTGTATAATATCCCTTATATGCAAAATCTAAAAAGAACTTATGCAAATGAACATATTTACAAGACAGAAACAGATTCACAGACTTAGAGAATGAACTTATGGTTACCAGGGAGGAAGGGTGGGGGAAGGGATAGTTAGGGAGCTGGAGATCCACATGTACACATTGCTATATTTTAAATGGACAACCAGCAAGGACCTACAGAGAACGCTGCTCAATGCTATGTGGCAGCCTGGATGGGAGGGGAGTTTGCAGGAGAATGGATACATGTTATACATATCCCTGAAAAGAAAGATGTGATATAAACACAATGGAATATTACTCATAAAAAACAATGGGATACCACCATACCATTTGCAGCAACATGGATGGATCCTGATATTGTCATACCAAGTGAAGCAAGTCAGACAAAGACAAATGTCATATGATATCACTTATATGTGAATCTAAAATATGACACAAATGACTCTATCTACAAAACAGAAAGAAACTCACAGACATAGTGGACAGACTTGTGGTTGCCAAGGGGGTGGGGGTGGGAGAAGGATGGACTGGGAATTTGGAGTTAGCAGAGGCAAAGTATTCTATATATTGATAGAATTGATTAATAAAAGGCCTTACTGTATAGCACAGGGAGCTATATTCAATATACTGTGATAAACCATGATAAGAATATGACAAAGAATATATATATGTGTATAACTGAGTCATTTTGTGGTACAGCAGAAATTAACAAGACCCTGTAAACCAACTGTACTTCAATAAAAAAATAAAGAATTTCTGAAGCAGATTCTCCCTGTTTGGATTCTGTATCCCTTCTTTGGTCACTGTGAAAGGTGATCTAGGCTAATTGCCAATTTGTATCTAGAGTAGGAAGGCTGAGTGTTTTCTTTGATCCTGAACTTACTTTTATTTCTCACATGGGCTACCTTGATAAATCTACTTATTATCACTTTTACCATTTTGTCCGATATCCTGCATGATCTCTGTTAGGTTTCTGTTAAAAATCTTATTCACACGTTTGTGTGCTTGTCTTGATTATAGAAATTGTTACTTTTACTGCTTCCTTGTCTTTGCTTTATTTCAAATCCATTGCTACAATCATCAGGTCACACACACACACACACACACACACACTACACAAAATACTATCTCGAGTGATAGGAAACAAAAGCCAAAGCTTTGGAAATCAAGACAAGAAACCACTTTCAGAATAAGCAAACCTATCCAAAATGTAGGGGGCATGTGGTTGTGGGGGTGGTGAAAGGAGAATACAGCTTTAGCTTCCAGAGAAGAGAATGAATAGGAAATGACTAAAATGGAAAACTCGTAGAACTCTAAGTATGTTATTTAATGGCTTGAAGGCAAGTGCCAAAGATACAGCAAAAAAGGAGATGAAGGTGGCTATTTCTGGGGAGTAGGAATTAGTGAGAGAAGAAAAAGATGGTTCAGGGAGCCCACAACTTTCAAATCTTGCTGAATGGTTGTTAAATCATGTGCATGATCATTTGATACAGTGCAAATATAATAAGAAAGGCCCTAAATCTGAGCTAATGGCTGTGGACTCTGGCCTGGCTTAGAGGTTCATCCTTCTCTTGGCTTCATCCCTAGTTTTGGTGGCACCTCTGGTAATGACTATCGCAGATGTCGTGTCCAACTCTGTGCGACCCCATAGACGGCAGCCCACCAGGCCCCGCCATCCCTGGGATTCTCCAGGCAAGAACACTGGAGTGGGTTGCCATTTCCTCCTTCAATGCATGAAAGTGAAAAGTGAAAGTGAAGTCGCTCAGTCGTGTTCGACTCTTAGCGACCCCATGGACTGCAGCCTACCAGGCTCCTCTGTCCATGGGATTTTCCAGGCAAGAGTACTGGAGTGGGTTGCCATTGCCTTCTCTGGATGACGTACATAGGAGTTTAAAAATTTTAAGAAATTGTGCATCAAAAAGCATCTTTTAAACTACACTGAGACTTAATGGTAATGGGCATACAATTCTGAATTGGAAACTATTTTCCCTCAGAATTTCTCCATTGTCTCTGAGTTTCCACTGCAATTGAGAAATCTGAAACCGTTCAGAAGTTTGGTCCTTTGTAAGTAAACTTTTCTTTTCCAGAAGGCTTTGGGATTTTTCTCTGACTCCAGTATTCTATAGTTCTTCAACCTTGATAAAGATCTATTTTAATTTATTGTGGTGAAACTTGATGAAACTTTCAATTCTGGAAGTTTTTCTTTAGCTATTAATATTTCATTGATTATTTTCCTGTTCTATGTTTCTAGAATTCCTTTCACGTGGAAGTTTAGCCTTCTGGGTACTCTCTAATTTCTAATTTGTGAATCTTTTCTCTCTTACATTCTGTCTTTTTGCTCTACTTTCTGAGAAATTTCCTCAGAATTATCTTCTTGCACTTTGAGATGTTCATTTCTGCTTTCAGATTTTTATTTTTCAAAACCTACTTTTGTGTGGTCATTTTTTAAGGCTAGAATCCTGTCTTATTTCATATATGGAGTATCTTTTCTTTCTGAGGATATTAATAGTCTTTCTTCATGGTTGCCGCCTTGCTTGGACTGATTCTCGTGTCATTGTATTCATTCTTTAGACATCTGGTGATCCTCGACTCGCTCAACACGACGCTCATATTTAAAAACTTAGTTCTCTTGAATGTATTAAGATATTAAAATTTCTTAATTTCCAAAATTTTATCACTATCAAAAGAGGAGAGATTCTTTAAAAAAAAAATTAACAGCTTCATTGAGGTGCAATTCATATGAGTCACCCATTTGAAGTGTATAATTCGATGGCATTAAGTATATTCTCAGAGTTGTGCAATCACTACCACAGTCAATTTTAGAACATTTCCATCACTCCCAAGTAAACCCCATATCCAACCTTCCCCATTTTCCCCATGATCTTCTAGCTCCTGGCAGCTACTAATCTACTTTTCCTCTCTCTGGATATTTCATATAAATGGAATCCTGCAAGATGTACACTGACTTCTTTCATTCAGCATGCTTTTCAACATAGTACTATCAGTGCTTCATTTCTTTTCTTCCTAAATAATATTTCATTTTATGTAGATACCACTTTTCATGTAACCATTTGTCAGTTGATGGACTTTAAAAAAATTCTAATTGGACTATCATTGATTTACAATGTTGTGTTAGTAAAAGAGAAGAGATTCTTCAGAAATGAGGATTCTCTTAATGAGAAGAAAGATGACTTTCATTCTTCCCTTCCTTGTTGATAAAACATGCTCTCTGGGAGACGCCAGGAGGGCACTGTGCTGGGAGGGCCGGCAGGACTCCTGCTTAGTGGTCCAGAGCCATTCCGTGCGGATTCAAGACCCACAACCCCTCTTAGAAAGCCCTGCACTCAAACTTCCCATCTCCCTTAGAAGGCAGCTTCTCCCGCCACTGCAAACTCTTGGGGTATCCCTCCTTCTCCACTCTCATTCTTCCCTAAGGAGCTTATTTTTTAATTTTAATGTTATTGGAGTATAGCTGAGTTACAATGCTGTGTTAGTTTCAGATATACAGCTAAGAGATTCAGTTATACATGTACGTATATTCAGTTTTTTCAGATTCTTTTCTTATAGAGGTTATTACAGTACCCTGAGTAGCGCCCCCTGTGCTGTACAGTAGGTCAGGCTTATCTATTTTACATATAGCAGTGCATATATATGGTCTTCCCTGGTGGCTCAGACAGTAAAGCGTCTGCCTGAAGTGCAGGAGACCCGGTTCGACCCCTGGGTTGGGAAGATCACCTGGAGAAGGAAATGGCAACCCACTCCAGTACTCTTGCCTGGAAAATCCCATGGACTGAGGCGCCTGGTAGGCTACAATCCATGGGATCGCAAAGAGTCGGACACAACTGAGCGGCTTCAGTTTCAGTTTCAGAGTGTGTGTGTGTGTGTGTGTGTGTGTATAAAACACACACTATTTGTGTGTTCATCCCAAGCTCCTGATTTATCCCTCCTGCCTACCTTTCCCCTTTGGTAACCATAGGTTTGTTTTCTAAGTCTGCGAGTGTTTTCTGTTTTGTAAGTAACTTCATTTGTATCTCTCTTTTTTTTTTAGATTCTGCATATAAGCATTTGTCTTTCTCTGTCTGACTTATTTCACTTAGTTTGATCATTTCTATGTCCGTCCATGTTGCTGAACATGGCATTATGTCATTCTTTCAATGGGTGAGTGGTATTCCATTATATATATGGCCACATTTTCCTTATTCATTCATGTCTTGATGGACATTTAGGTTTCTTCCAGGACTTGGATGTTGTAAATAGTGCTGCAATGAACACTGGGGTACATGTATCTTTTTGAATTATGGTTTTCTCGGGATATATGTCTAGGAGTGGAATTGCTGGATCATATGGTAGCTCTATTTTTAGTTTTTTAAGGAATCTCCACATTGTCCTTTATAGTGGTTATACCAATTTACATTCCTACCAATAGTGTTGGAGGGTTCCCTCTCCTGATTTATTGTTTGTAGACATTTTAATAATGGCCATTCTGAAAGGTATGAGGTGATACCTCATTGTAGTTTTGATTTGCATTTCTCTGATAATAGTGATGTTGAACATCTTTTCATGCATCTGTTGGCCATCTGTATGTCTTTTTTAGAGAAATGTCTATTTAGATCTTCTGCCCATTAAAAAAATTTTTTTAATAGAATTACATGGCCTAAGCAGCTTATTAAAGTAACCTTCTTTTTCACCTGTGTGGCTTTCTCTGAAGGCAGTTTTGGAAATAGTATTTTCTCCATTTCATTATATTTGCAGAGATTTTAGTGTCTTTTAAAGGGCTTCCCTGGTGGCTCAGTGGCCAAAAATCTGCCTGCTAATGCAGGAGATGTGGGGTTGATCCCTGGGTTGGGAAAATACCCTGGAGAAGGAAGTGGCAACCCACTCCAGTATTATTGCCTGGGGAATCCCATGGACAGAGGAGCCTGGCGGGCTACAGTCCGTGGAGCCGCAAAGGAGTCTGACACAACAAGTAAGCAACAAGTGTAGATGGCCAGGTGACCCAGGCTTTTTTCCTTGCCTCAGTCTCCCCGTCTGTGAAATGAGGGTAGCACGGCCTCCCCACGACATCACTGCGACAGAACGTTCAGAAGGCCAATGGTCAGAGCTGCCACTCAACGCTGAGCACGGTGGAGATGCCATCTCCCAAGGCTGCCTTTGCCAGGAGGCCCAGGTTGAGGGTTTGCAAAAGTGAAAGTAGCTTTAAACCCCATGAGGTCAAAACCTAAGGTGCAAAAAACGCAGTAACTTAATTCTCACCTCCACAACCATTGTAAGTAAAACCAAAGAGGGAAGAGAAGCTAGGAGCTTGCCAGGCTAGCAGACAGCGCCAGCCAGCAGCCACGCTGTCTGCACAGACCCAGAGAACGTGCCAGACTCCCCTGCGTCTTTCAGACCAGGGGCGCCTGCCCCGCACCCGCTCTCTGCCTCCCCACTCCCTTCCTTCTATTTTTATAACTTACAGAGGAACAGGAAGGGGCATACATTTTTTTCTAAATGTTTTTCAGCACTCAGGGTCTGCCTGTGTTCTAGAAGTTGTGAACTTGTCACAGAAAACGGTTCTCATCGCGGGCATGGGCTTTAGTCCTTCAGGTTTTCCCCGAGCTGGTAGGGAAGTTATCCATCGCCCCTCTAGCTGCACAGGGAGCCCCGGCTCATACTGCATATGGAAATCAAATCTAAAGTTACAAGAAGACCTCAAGACTCTTTTACCTACTGGGGACACAGTGGAGGTGGCAGCAGAACTCAGGTTTCGGACGACTCTGTGTCTCCCGGGAGCCCCTGGGGCAAATGGTGCCCAGCCGGGCTTCTGGACTGCAGTCTGAGCTCAGCCGTTTTCACATGTGCGTCATTTAGAATGAAACCCTCTGTGCAAGTAGACAATAGAACATGTAAGTAGTCTCCAGGTTAAACAGAACACCCTTCAGGGCAGCTCCTGGGTGTCTTGTTTTTTCACCTAGCAGCCACTTTCAACCAGTTCTTTGTTTTTTGTCACCGACTTAGCTTCCAGTTCTGTTTTTCTCCTTTTCTTTTGGCCAGATTAATTCTCTTAATAGGTTTGCCCTATTTAGAAAATAATACAGTTACATTTGAATTTCAGATAAATAATGAAAAATTTTTAGTAAAAATATGTTCATGTAATATTTTGCACACATGTAGAGCAAAAGTTTACTTGTTATTTATCTGAAATTCCATGGAACAAGCTCACACTAAAAATTATTCATTGTTTATGTGAAATTCAAATTTAGCTGGATCCATATTTCATCTGGCAATGCTTGTAGGTCTTTTTTTCCTCCCCTCTTCTTTGCAATGAAAGACTTTCTTGAAACCACAGGGAGAAATAAAGGAGGACAGGCATGTTAGTTCCCATGCTGTGACCTACTGTGATGAATTTCATATTGAACCGAGAGTTAGGATGGTTTCAGTTTGATGATAAAAGGTAGGGGAAATAGAATCATTTTCAGTTTGCTTCTCCCAGGGAATAATAGCTTTCTCAACTGATGTGATAAGCTGTGAGGCAGGATACCTAATTCTGCAGCATCAAATTCCTAGCAGATGGGTTACTGAGCAGACGGAAGATGTGTTCTTTTTGAGATGGTTTTGAGATGGTTCTTCTAAACTGGGAGAATGTCAACTCGGGGAACCAGGCTTTCTTGAGTCACTGTTAAGTATAAAAGTCATGAGCCAGGTGCTTCTCAAGTTACAAAGTTTCAAGGATCTGTCTCCTACTTTCACCATATTCAAGTTCATTTTGGGAACATGAGTAAAAAGGCAGTTAAGCTTTAGAGCAGTATACTTACTACATGAGCAGCATACATTTAAAAAGCTATATGTTATGGAGGAATTTTGTTCCCTGTAATATTTATTATGTTTTTTTTCCTTTGAAAATGTTTTGAAAAGTTCGCAGATTCATATAACCTTATATAACCAATACTCCCATGACTTCATGAATTAGCAGATATTTTGCATTTTTGCCTTATATATAGTTTGACACACTATTTCCCCACATCTTAGCATCTCTAAAATTGGGTCCATTTTAAAATGAATGGTATATTGTGGCAACTTTTTTTTCCTGAATGATGCAGAAAATAATAGTGGGTTTTATAATTGATATCATCTTAGATTATATCACCATGATTTTTACTATTAAAATAGCATGACATTACAGATGCAGTTGGAAGATTTTTTTCTCCCCTAGCCCTTACCCTCTCAGCCTGGCCAGTCTCATTGTCCTTCACTTTTCAGAGGAAAAGACTATCAGGTTGCGGTGTATGTTTCAGACCATAACTGTATATATTTTCTTAATATATAGTATTGTTCTTTGTGTTATTTTTCTACATGCATCTATCTTTTTTTTTAACTTACAATTATATTGTTAAATCAATCCATGTTGATTTATATACAGATATTCATTTTATCTCCTCTATTATATTCTATTGTATGAATAGACAACAATTAATTTATTCATCTTCTTACTGAGAGACTGAGGATGTCCCCAGTTAATTTTTCCAGTTTCTTATTATTACAAGCAAGAGTTCTCTAATATTTAGAACTTAATAATCTACGTTTAGGAATGGAATTTCCACATTGTAGAATGTGTACATTTTCAGTTTGCACTGTATCGTAATTTAATGAAGCCTGCACTTAGTGGGGTTTGAGCCTCATGAGTGAAATCTGGATTTGTTATTGTGTGAGGTTTGGTTTTTTTCTCCTCAAAGGAAAGCCCTTGCTATTTTGCTTTCCACCCACTTCTTTACCAGAAATCATAATAGTATAGTGATAAAGTCACTCCCCATAAATGTCACCTTTGAAACTGCTTCTGTGATGGTTTGTGGGCCATGGGTCAACTGAGCCACCCACACTTCCTAAAGCATCGCTGCATTTCCAAAGACCTTCTGTGCTGGAAAGGCCACACCGCCCTCCCAGGCACCTTTGTGGATCACCTGGAGCTGGAGAGCAGCAATAACCACAGTGTGAATTTTAAAGGCAGGGCAGCGTGTGTGTCAAGGGCCTGAGCTGGGCATTTTCATTTGGTCCAACAGTGCCAGGAATTTAATAAAAGAAAATAACTTAAAACGTGCACAAAAAAAGAAGTGACAAGGTGTGAGTTACAGGCAAGTTTATAACAGTAGAAAGGAAGAAGTACAGTTAGGATTCTACAGTAGAAGCAACTGTCTGATTTATAAATAAATCAGGATGGGTTTCAATGAAAAAGGATTGTTCCAGAAAGTGCATGTAACATGTTAAATGAAGAAAATGAGACACAGTGCAGTTTAAAGAGTAGGACTTCTTTTAAAGAATGTATTCATGGAAATGTATCTGGGAGGGTATAACCAAGCCATAACAGTGGCTGTCGCTTGGATGTGGAATGACGGATGGATCCTGTTTTCTTCTTTTCTCATCTGACTTTTTACTTGTTACAAAATGAACGTGTATTATTTTTGTAACCAAACCAATTTAAAAAATGGGCTAGGATTTTGTTTGCTTGGGCCTGGTTTTGTGTTGAGAGTGGACATGGGAGATGAGTAGGTTGGTAAGAGAATTTAAGAGCAAGAAGAGAAAGGGAAACAAGCTTGGTAAAACATTGTCTGGGAACAATTAATTTTTCTTGTGTGTTTTCTTTATCCTTGTTCTCCAAACTCTTAAAACGAATCTAAGAAGAGTTAGCTGGCATCTTGCAGCAAATAATTCAGTTTTTCTTCTGTTTTTAAAGACTACTGCACTTACTCCTCGCCAGAGGTGAAGAATTTACGCTCCCATTAAAGACCTGTGGAGTAGACTTGCTAGTCATCCTTGATAATAAATTTAAGAAAGGTATCCAATGCTTTCTTTAGTTTCTTCTTTTAAATTTAGTTTGGAGGAGACCAAAATCTCCTCTAGAATAACATTTTCTTTGCATATTCAATATTTCTTTCTTGAATCTTCACCGTGGGGAAAAAAAATCAAGGGAAGAAGCTCTGTATACCTCTGTCAGTTGGTAAGGATACCAGATTCAAAATGTATAAGTGACAGGGTCCATAAAGTAAATAAGGGGGCCTGTAGACAGGCTCCTTAAGGCAATATTTTAAATATTTTAAAGTTACTCATCATAAACTAACTAAACCATTAAAATGTTAAAATCTAATGCTATTTGGTTTATAGGCTATAGAAATACTGACATGTGTTCCTACTGATGATGGACTTAAAATGGGTTCTATTTTTATGGAAATAATTCTAACAATACATAAGAGTAATCAAGGAATTATTGATTCAAGTAATTAAGGAATTATTCCTCAAAGGAAAAACAATTTGTATGGAAATGGACAAAAGGCTGGCCGTTTATTATGTTTTCGTGATGTGACTTCAGAGCTACTTCACTGGAGTTCTGACCCCTTCCAACGATTCTAGGATTCAGAAAATCACCAGACTTTAGAGATGGAAGGAAACAGACAAGTCTAAGGAAATGGCCCTATAGAGTTTAGAAGACTGTGGTCCTCGGGTGGTAACTGAAGAGGCCGTTTTGCAGTTGGTGGCTCTGTAATTATGATATGCTGCTTTCAGAAAAGCCGCTGCTCAGTAACAAGGCAACTCCCTGTGAACATGGGTTGTTTGGTCACACTTGAGGACCTCAGGGAACCTGTCCAACTTCAGCATTTTATTTTACTTTTTTAAAGATTTTTTTTAAGATATGGATCATTCTTTATTAAATTTACAATATTGGTTCTTTTGTTTATGTTTTGACTTCTGGGCCGTGAGGCATATGGGACCTTAGCTCTCCCACCAGAGACTGAACCCTCACCTGCTGCCCTGGAAGGGCGAGTCGTAACCATGGGAGCCTCAGGGAAGTCCCTAACTTCTGCATTTCAGAGAGGAAGAAATGGCAGTGCGGAGAGATGGAGTGACTGACTTAAGGTCGATGGAACTGCCTTCACTGCTTTGTGGATGGGACATGCGGGTGGCGAAGGGCAGCAGCGTGGCTCGTGGGCTGTGCCTGCCTTTAGGGGTTGGGACATTTGAATGAGGAGGAGCTGGAGCCAGTGGTGCTCAGGGAGGTGGACCACGTGCCAGAGCTGTGCCCCAAGTTCCCGACAGACAATAGCTCCGAAGGGGTGTGAATGGCACCCACCCCATTCCCACAGCTAACCTCAAAAGAGTGTTAATTTCACAGTCAAACTGAGGACCATTGAAATTCAGGCAGTGTCAGAAAACAAGCGTTTATTTGGAACCACAAGAACAATTTGTCTCTTTTCCTTTGCATTGTCTGGCTCGTTAATTTTCCCAGAGTAAAACATCTTCAAACAGACTTTCCCTGCTCCTAGAACACCCCATCCCAGTCTAGGCAAACACAATCTTTAGCCTGAAGAAAAGGCATTCCTACACCCTTCAGCGAAGACAGCATGATGATCATTGCCTCCAAGAAGGGTCATTTTGGTAAATAAAGCTAAAGCAGTGCATACTGGTTCTCCTGAGCATCTTTTTATCAGCACCATCGGGAGGTCCTTCCAGGGTCCATCACATTTCTTAGAGTGTGGACATTTTCCTCTCAAACCACCAATTTTGTTTATGCCCTTTTTGGAGTTTTGGATGGTGACTTTACCTTCCCTTTCTTCATCTCATGGTCTCTCAGTCTTGGGGATTATCTACATTTTGGACCAGCTAATTCTTTTGTGGGGGCTTCTCTGGTGGCTCAGTGGTAAATAATCTGCCTGCCAATGCAGGAGATGTGGGTTTGATCCCTGTGTCCTGAAGATCCCCTGGAGAAGGAGGGGGAGCCACTCTAGTATTCTTGTATTCTTGCCTGGGAAATCCCATGGACAGAGGAGCCTGGTGGGCTACAGTCCATGAGGTCGCAAAAAGTCAGACACAGCTGAGCAACTAAACAATTCTTCTGTGAGGGGAGGTGAGGCTGGCCTGTATATTGCTGGATATTAACAGCATCCTTGACTTCTAGAGGCCAGTACCCACCTCCTTCCCCATGCCTGCCATTCATGAAAATGTTTGCAAACATTTCCAAATGTCCCTGGTTGAGATTTAGTCCCAGCAAAGCAAGTTACCAAAAGGCTATACTCCTAATCCCAAAAGGCATCTGAAACCTTTCCCACAGTTGAGGCCAACTCCCACGGGTTAGGCTGCCTGACCTTTTTGGTAGGTCATCTACCATCTTGAAATGAAAATCAAAACCCAAGAAGGTTGGTTTATCTGGAAAATTATAGGAATATGAACCAATTTAATTCTTCATCCCTCTCCATCTTACTTACTCATCTGTATTTCACTAGGGGCTTCCCTAGTGGCTCAGATGGTAAAGAATCTGCCTCCAATGAAAGAGACTTGGGTTCAGTCCCTGGGTAGGGAAGATTCTCTAGAGAAAGGCCTGGCAACCCACCCCGGTATTCTTGCCTGGAGAATCCCATGGACAGAGGAGCCTGGCGGGCTACAGTCCATAGCGTCGCACAGAGTCAGACACAACTGAAGTGACTTGGCACGCACAACTTACATTCTCTATACCTAAAATAGTACTGTTTTGCTGAGAATCCAGGGTAATAATAACACCTACAAATGCTGATCATGTCAGTTCTGTGTTATGCGCCTTATCTCGTCACAGCCACCTGCAGAGATGGGCACAAGTCCTCTTCACGTCACAGGAATGTGAGCTGCATGAGGCCCGGGACCAATGCTCTAGTTTCCAACACCCCCAAAACTTTCCACAGAAACTAACGTATGACGGTACATGTCACAGTGCCCAGCAAATATTCCATAACATGCATCCATGATTGAATACATTTAGCTTTTAATCTTTTAATTGAAGTAGAGTTGGTTTACAATGTTGTGTTAATCTCTGCTGTACAGCAAAGTGATTCAGTTATACATGTATGTACATGTGCTGTGCTCAGTCACTCAGTTGTGTCTGACTCCCTGCGACCCTGTAGACTGTAGCCCACCAGGCTCCCCTGTCCATGGGGATTCTCCATGCAAGAACACTGGAGTGGGTTGCCATGCCCTCCTCCATATATGTGTGTGTGTGTGTATGTATAGTTTTTCATACTCTTTTCCATTATGGTTTATCCCAGAATGTTGATTGTAGTTCCTTGTTGCTTATCTATTCTATACATAATAACTTGCATCTGCTAACCCCAAACTCCCACTCCACCCCTCCCCCTTGGCAACCCCTGAATACACTTTATTGAAAAAGATCTTTGACTTTTCTCTTTTATAACTCAAACCCAGTGTTTTTTTTTTTTTTTTTTTTGGCAAATTGCATTTTCTCTGCTTCCCAAGTCTATCAAGAATATGTTTATCTCTCACTGTCTGCCCTATCGCCACCTGACTAGGCCAGCATAACCTCTCACCTGGATGACTGAGGTCGGCTCCTGCCTGGTGTCCATGCTTCTGTCCTCTTCCTGCTGTGTTATCTGTTATCACCCCAGCAGCCAGTGTGGCCTTGAGGACCACCCAGGCCCCTTCTTTCAGAGCCTTCCGAAAGCTGACCATCTCACTCGGAGTAAATGCCAGAGTCCTCCAGCGGCCCACAGGGCTCTAGACAGTGCGTCCTTTTCAGCCCCTGACTTTCTTTGTACCCCCGCCCCGTCACTGACTCCCTTTTGTCCACCCTAGCCGCACTCTCCTCAACCTGCCAAGCACACTCCCGCTTCTGAGCCTTTGCACTGGCTGTTGTTCCCTTTGCCAGGAGCCCTGCTCCCACAGATCCCTCACCGACCTCTCTCTCCTCAGATTTTTACTCAAAATCATCTGCCCAAAGAGTCCTTTTACTGGCCACTGTGTTTAAAGCTGTAATCTTCCCAGCCAACTTGACTGCTTCATTTTCCCTTGTTGCATGGGTCACTTTCTGATAAACCAGAGGGTAAGCTCTGTGAAAGGAGGGGTTTTTGTCTGTTTTACTGGTTATTCAATTTCCAGCATCCAGTACCATTGGACAAGTAAGTACTGGAATATTTGTTAATTAAGTGAATGAATGAGCGACAGCACAGAGATGGTGAGTGGCAGAGCTAAGACGCACAGCCAAGCCACCTGCCTCAGAGGCCTGTTCTCCTAATGGTTCTCAAACTTTCCCAAGCATCAGAATCGCCTGGCGGTGGGGGATGCTTATGAAAATGCAGATTCCTGAGCCTTCAAGGAATCAAAGTCTGGAGGGAGGGGAATTTAGGAAGCTCCCTGGACACTCCTACACAGCTCGCTCACTGGCTTGGCAGCCTTCTGAATGTGACCAGGGATCTGCTTGCATCAGCTGGATCTGAGTCTGGGATATGAAGCAGCTTCCTGACCTTGAATCGTGACTCCACTGCCCGCTGTCTGGGTGACTGCCTTTTTTGCCTTGCATTTTCTTTTTCTAATCAGAAACTCTTTGAGGAAAGGACCCCAATATCTAATTGTGTTGATGTCCCATGCCTACAATTTCCTAACTCTGTGGTCTTGGTCCATTGCAGACTTTCTTTGTCAGTTTTCTTATCTGTAAACTGGGGATAATAAATACTCATTCCTATCTCATAGGATCACCGTGAAGTTTCAATGGACTTAGGTTATGAAATTACCAGAACAGTACCTGGTATACAGCACACATTCAACAAATGTGAGCTACTCTTACTGTTGGGGCTTCCCAAGTGCCTCAGTGGTAAAGAAACTGCCTACAGTGTGAGAGACCTGGGTTCGATCCCTGGGTTGGGAAGATCCCCTGGAGAAGGGAATGGCTACCCACTCCAGTATTCTTGCCTGAAAAATTCCAAGGACAGAGGAGCCTGGAGGGTTATAGTCCATGGGGTCGCAAAGAGTCAGACATGACTGAGAGTTACTGTTGACACCATAACTTTCTAGTTTCCAGCCCAGACCTGTGAATCAGCCTCTTCTGGTCTGGCCTAGCGGCATGTAACTCAAGCATTCGGTGTGATTCTCATGCACACAGAGGTATGAGCAGCCTTGACTCAGTCCACCCCATGGGAAGCAGGAGTCAGTCTTCTCCAGCCTGACAGCCACGTGCTCACACAGGGCGGTGGGTGAAGGCAGATGTCTTCTAGCACTGTGAGTGACCTAGGAGATGCCTGGCCTGGCTAGAAATGACACAGTTTGTTTAGAGTGGCAAAGTCAATTCAGGGAAGATCCAGCCTGTGTGTTCGTTTTTATAATGAATGAAGCAGACCCCTCAACTGAGTGTGTAGCCCATGTGTGCATGTTTCTAAAATAGGGGCAAGGAATTTCTCGACAGCCTTGACACTCAGTCAGTGTGGTCCCAGGACACACAGAAACAGCATCCCTGAAACAAGCGTATTAGAAACAAGGTTAGAATCCCAGTCCCCCTCCTGGACCTACTTCATCAGAAGCAAATTGGGAACCTTAAAAAAAAATACTGATAATTGAATTGTATCCCTAGAAATGCTGATTCATTTGGTCTGGCATGAGAACTGGGCACTGGAATTTTAAAATCTCTTTAGGTGATTTTGTGTGCAACTAACACACTATGATAACCCTATGTTGATGACTTAAGATACCAGCTGTTCTCTGGGTGCTCTGAATTGGGAGAAACTGAGTCATGAAGCTAAGCTTAGACTTGGGATTCCTGCTTCTCTTCCATGGGGAATGGCTAAATCCAGAGTGGTTCACAATTGCAAATTTAGAAAAAAAAAAGGCATTTGATTTACAGAAAAATCATATATATTTACACATACATATGCCATCTCCTCTCTGGTATTGCAACTTTTATTTAATAAGGAAAGGGATAAGACAAGAAGATGAAACTTAAAGAACAGAGAAAAGAAAAAGACCTCTCACTTCCCATCCTGCCCAACAAACAGAACAGCCCCCTTCACTTAAGAAGACAAGTTTTATGCTAAATGCATACTTTCCTGTTGACTCTGCCACCCTGGATCCATCCTCAGATCTACCAAAACAGATGATTGCATTGAGCCCTGTATTTTTTATTTTGTTTTCCCAATTAGGTTGCTGCTTAAGATTTTTCCCTTTATAAGCATGTTTTATGAAGAGAATGCATAATCATCTCCTGAATCCATCCCATTAACTGTCTGGCACTTCAGCTTGCTCTTCTGTGACCCAGAGATAACTTCTAGCCTATCTCTCTTGTGGGGAAGATTACATGAGATAATGAAGGCAAAGATGCTTTGAAAAAGGATAAAGGAGCTTAAGACCAGTAGGTCGAGGAAGTGTCATCAATACGGCTCCATTTGTTGAGAGTCAATGTGCCAGGCACTGGGTAGTTTACATATTTTGCCTCTGATGCTCACAGCAACCTTGCAAAGCATAACTACCTTTGTTTTACAGACAGGAAACTGAGGCTCAGAGACATGCAGAGGCACAGGGGCCCTCTGCCAGTAATCAAGAAAGCCAGTTTTCAAACCTTGTTTTTGCTGGCCCTGAAGTCACTTCCTCAAGCTGTCATTCAGAGGCTGCCCCAGAAATTCTAATGTAACTGGTCTGTAGGGAGGCTTGGCCTTTTGGATTTTTGAAAGATCCTGATGATTTAATAGAATCAGTGCTAGAGTACCATGAAGATAACTACCTATAAAGAAACTAGTGACTAAATCACAAATGAGAATGTTTGTAATAGAGCTATACACAATCAAAAGTGCATCATTCTAGCCAAACCAATACAGAGAAATTGTCATCAACTCTGAGTATAACTTTAGATATCTCTGGATATATGTACAGCATGGTCTACTTATTACAGTGTGTTACAAATATTTGATGAATATATAAAGGGATTCATTCAATGGTGGGTGAATCAAGGAAGAAACAAAAGAATAACACAGCCGAGCATCTGGAAAGGTGCATCCTGTTTGCTTTTATTTATTTTTAATGTTTTTGCACATGGGCAAATTGAGAAGATCCATGGACTCGAATTCAAGAGAATTGTGTGTTTTCTATATGATCTTTGCAACAATGCAAAATGAATTTTTACTTTTTAAAATTAATGTTTATTGAACTATAGTTGTTTTACAATGTTTTGAAGAGAATCATATCTGAATATCTACTGTGGAAAGTCAGATAAGCTCTCTGAAACTCAGTTTTATTATTTATCAAAACGGGGAGATGATCCTGTGGCTTTGTGATCACAAACAAGACTAGTGTCTGTAAAAATAAACCTTCTAATTAGTAAAGTGCTGTATTAATGCAAAGGAATATTTTTATTTGTATTATGCAAGCAAGAGAAACCTAAGAAGTGTAAGTTTGGTCAGCAGTTCTCAAAATTTAGCATATGTCAGAATCCTCTGGCAGAAACTAACACAACATTTTAAATCAATTATACTCTAATGAAAATGAAGGGGGAAAAATCCTCTGAAGAACTGGTAAACATGAGTCTGGGCCCCACTCAGATCCTGAGTCAGCACATCTGGAGGCTACATGTATGTAGCTCTGACTTAGACAAGATTACCATGTGATGCTTAACCAATGACATACTTTGCTTCCCTTTTCTGTCTCCCAAGGCATCTCACCTCCTCCTCTAATTCCCCTTATCTTCTCCAAGCCTCAGAACCAGATTACTAGAAAGAAAGAAAGAAAAAAAGAAAGCCTCATTCATTCATATTTGTGAATAAATTGACATCTTTTACTGCATCTTGTAATATTAGAATCTTAAGGCATATTATGGAACAGAAACTTGTTCATCTCTTTAAAGAGTAACCACATTTTAACTAGTAAGTATTGTTTCATCATGGAGGGTGTTGGGAGGGAAGGCGAAAGAACAGCTTAGGTTTGAGAACAAGAGCAAAGGTGATGAATGGACCTAGAGATGATCATATTAAGTGATATAAGTCAGAAAGAGATAAATATCATATAATACCGTTTGTAGGTGAAATTGAAAATATAGCACAAATGAACATATCTATGAAGCAGAAACAGACTCCCAGACATAGAGAACAGACTTGTGGCTGCCAAGGAGGAGGGGGGAGAGAGAGAGAGAGGGAGTTTGGATTAGCAGATGCAAACGATTATACACAGAATGAAAACCAGCAAGGTCCCACTGTATAGCACAGGGAACTATATTCAATATCCTGTGATAAACCACAATAGAAAAGAATGCTTAATATAATATATACGCATAACGGAATCACTTTGCTGTTTAGCAGAAATTGGCAGAACAGTGTAAATCAACTACACCTCAGTAAAATAAACTTTCAAAAAGAACAAAGGTGGAGAGGAATGGGAAAGAGGGCATGTACAGGAGGCGGACCGAGTACTTCAAAGTTCTGGCCAGTGTGAACCCTTGACTCACAGACTAATCTAGGCTCTCAAATGAGTACTCTTCTTGTGTTTGTCTAAAATGAAAGAGAATGAGAAAGTCTGATGGCAATATTTATCGATGGGACCAATGTTTCAGCATACTAGGATGATAAGATCCTAACTATAAAAACATTCATTAACTTAAAAAACTCTGCTGTATAAGAAATAGTTGCATAATTCAAAAGGCATGGGAAATCAGTGAAAATTGTGGAAAAGAAGCCCTTGGGATTTATCACCAAGAACACAAAAACCTGGGGAAAAATCCATCAGAATTAACTTTACTGAAATCTGGGGGCTAGCCAGGAGTTTATAGAAAACATTTGAGTACTTAAGCAAGAAAAGACCACCGAAGCATGGCAGGAAATTTTGGCGGCATTTTCGCTTACCTTAGCCCCTTCATTCTCTCAGTGTGGCAGCGCAGTGGTCTTAAAGGCAGCAGCATGCAGTCTCAGTATGGAAATCAGTCTCAGGGTGAGCAAGAGAAGATCTTGTTCCTGAGGACCTGTGCTTGTTTGTTTGGCCTGGCTGGAGTTTCTCTGGAGAACTTGTGCAAAGGAATCCTTCTTCCCCATACACACACCATTATTTTTTTTGCCTCACTTGGAACTCTACCAGGGCTGATTGGCCACATGGAAGACATCTCTCCAAATACTGAAGGACAAAGAACAAGCCACTGCTGCCGGGAGCAAAAGTAACAGTCTGGGAAACAATAGATACAGAAAAAATATAGGAGGAAAATTTGAGGGGTGATTTTTGAGGGGAACACATTTTTGAAAGGTTTCCATATATACTAGGGAAGCTATAAAGACATATGTATAACCAGGGCAGACACATGCTCAGAAAAATGCAGAGAAAGTCATCTGATTTCATCATGGCTGAGCTTTATGCTAAGTGCAAGCAGGAGGTGAAGGCTAAAGCAGAGTTGAAAAATGGAGTGACTAAGGAAGGAGTGACCCAATAAGAGCCTACCTACAAAAATCTCAAATATTTTCCCTTACTTTTTCAGCTTTTTTTTCTTTTTTTGGCTTCAGGTATTTAAGGATATGTCTGTCAAACAAACCATTAGCTGAATAGTAAGCTAAAAGAATAGAGAATTCAGAGCTTCCCATGACAAAGAATACATTTTTTACAAAACTAGTTTAGAAAAGTCACTGAGCAAACAACAATTTGTAACCAACAGCAAGCAACAACAACAACAAAAATCCCAGAAAGCGGAGAGACTTTGACTTCCAGAGTAAGCACATGATAATATTCACGATGGCCAGTTTTCAATTCAAAATTGTGAGGCATGCACAGAAACAAGAAAGTATGGCCCATTCAAACAAATGAACAAAAAATCAACAGAAAATACATAGGCATTGAGTATATTAGACAAAGACTTTAAAACGGCTGCCTTAAGTATGCTCAAAGGGAACCAAAGATAAAGAATGCAAGGAAACCAGGTGAAAGAAATCTCACCAAATAGAGACTATTGGTAGAGAGATGAAAATTATAAAAAAGACCTGAATAGAAATTTGGGGGTTGAAAAGTACAATAATAGGAATTAAGAATTCATCAGAGAGGTTTAACAACAGATTTCTTTGAGAAGATAGAAAAATTCAGCAAAGTTAAAGAGTGCTCAAATGAAATCATCAAGTCTATGGAGCAGAAAGAAATAAGAAGAATAACAACAAGAACAAAACCAGAGCTTAAGGTACCTTAAGGTACTTACTTAAGGACTCCATCAACTCTACCAACACACACATGAGAGTCCCAAAGAGAGAGGAGGCTTCCCTGGTGGCTCTGTGGTAAATAATCCTCCTGCAAGTGTAAGCGATGTGGGTTCAACCTGTGAGTGAGGAAGATCCCCCAGAGAAGGAAAAGACAACCCACTCCAGCATTCTTTCCTGGAAAATCCCATGGAAAGAAGAACTTGGCAGGCTACAGTGCTTGGGGTCACAAAGAGTTGGACATGACTTAGGGACTGAGCGTATACACATGCAGAGAAAGGGGCAGAAAAAATATTTGAAGAAATATGCTCAAAATTTTCCTAAATTTGATAAAAGACATGAGCCAACTATCTAAGAAGTTCAACAAATCTCCAGATACACAAGAACACAAAGAGATCCACACTGAGACACGTATAATCAAACTGTTAAAAGACAAGGATGAAGAGAGAAATTTGAAAGCAGTGAGAGGAAAGCAACACTATAAACAAAAGTTTATAAACAAAGTTCATAGTTTTATAGTTTTTTTTTTCTCAGCAGAATCCATGGAGGCAGTGGAACAACATATCTAAAAGTGCTGAAAGGGAAAAAATCTTTCAACCAAGAATTTTATATTTGGCAAAACTACCCTTAATTTCTCTTTAAAAATTAAGGAGAAATTAAGACATTCCAAGAAAAACAAAAGATGACGGAGTTCATTGCTAGTAGGCATGCCCTATAAGAAATGCTAAAGAGTCCTTTGGTTGAAATGAAAGGTCATTAGATGGTACCTCAAAGCCATTTGGAGAAGGCGATGGCACCCCACTCCAGTACTCTTGGCTGGAAAACCCCATGGACAGAGGAGCCTGGTGGGCTGCACTCCATGGGGTCGCTAAGAGTTGGACATGACTGAGCAAATTCCCTTTCACTTTTCACTTTCATGCATTAGAGGAGGAAATGACAACCCACTCCAGTGTTCTTGCCTGGAGAATCCCAGGGATGGGGGAGCCTGGTGGGCTGCTGTCCATGGGGTCGCATAGAGTCAGACACAACTGAAGCAACTTAGCAGCAGCAGCAGCAAAGCCATCTGAAGAAATAAACAATGGAGAAAGTAGCTACATAGGTAAATATAAAGGCCGGTATTATTTTGTTTTCACTTGTAACACCTATTTTTTAATATATGACTTAAAATTAAAGGTATAATACAATCAGTCAGTTCAGTTCAGTCACTCAGTCGTGTCTGACTCTTTCCGACCCCATGAATCACAGAACACCAGGCCTCCCTGTCCATCACCAACTCCTGGAGTTCACTCAGACTCATGTCCATCGAGTCAGTGATGCCATCCAGCCATCTCATCCTCTGTCATCCCCTTCTCCTCCTGCCCCCAATCCCTCCCAGCATCAGAGTCTTTTCCAATGAGTCAACTCTTCGCATGAGGTGGCCGAAGTACTGGAGTTTCAGCTTTAGCATCATTCCTTCCAAAGAAATCCCAGGGCTGATCTCCTTTAGAATGGACTGGTTGGATCTCCTTGCAGTCCAATGGACTCTCAAGAGTCTTCTCCAACACCACAGTTCAAAAGCATCAATTCTTTGGCGCTCAGCTTTCTTCACAGTCCAACTCTCATATCCATATATGACTACTGGAAAAACCATAGCCTTGACTAGAGGAACCTTCGTTGGCAAAGTAATGTCTCTGCTTTTGAATAGGCTGTCTAGGTTGGTCATAACTTTCCTTCCAAGGAGTAAGCGTCTTTTAATTCCATGGCTGCAGTCACCATCTGTAGTGATTTTGGAGCCCAGAAAAATAAAGTTTGCACTGTTTCCACTGTTTCCCCATCTATTTCCCATGAAGTGATGGGACAAGATGCCATGATCTTCATTTTCTGAATGTTGAGCTTTAAGCCAACTTTTTCACTCTCCTCTTTCACTTTCAAGAGGCTTTTGAGTTCCTCTTCACTTTCTGCCATAAGGGTGGTGTCATCTGCATGTCTGAGGTTATTGATATTTCTCCTGGCAATCTTGATTCCAGCTTGTGCTTCTTCCAGCCCAGCGTTTCTCATGATGTACTCTGCATCTAAGTTAAATAAGCAGGGTGACAATATACAGCCTTGACGGACTCCTTTTCCTATTTGGAACCAGTCTGCTGTTCCATGTCCAGTTCTAACTGTTGCTTCCTGACCTGCATACAGGTTTCTCAAGAGGCAGGTCAGGTGGTCTGGTATTCCCATCTCTTTCAGAATTTTCCACAGTTTATTGTGATCCACACAGTCAAAGGCTTTGGCATAGTCAATAAAGCGGAAACAGATGCTTTTCTGGAACTCTCTTGCTTTTTCCATGATCCAGCGTATGTTGGCAATTTGATCTCTGGTTCCTCTGCCTTTCCTAAAACCAGCTTGAACATCTGGGAATTCACGGTTCACATATTATTAAAGCCTGGCTTGGAGAATTTTGAGCATGACTTTACTAGTGTGTGAGATGAGTGCAATTGTGTGGTAGTTTGAGCGTTCTTTGGCATTGCCTTTCTTTGGGATTGGAATGAAAACTGACCTTTTCCAGTCCTGTGGCCACTGCTGAGTTTCCCAAATTTGTGGCATATTGAGTGCAGCACTTTCACAGCATCATCTTTTAGGATTTGAAAGAGCTCAACTGGAATTCCATCACCTCCACTAGCTTTGTTCGTAGTGATGCTTTCTAAGGCCCACTTGACTTCACATTCCAGGATGTCTGGCTCTAGGTCAGTGATCACACCATCGTGATTATCTGGGTCGTGAAGACCTTTTTTGTACAGTTCTTCTGTGTATTCTTGCCACCTCTTCTTAATATCTTCTGTTTCCGTTAGGTCCATACCATTTCTGTCCTTTATCGAGCCCATCTTTGCATGAAATGTTCCCTTGGTATCTCTAATTTTTTTGAAGAGATCTCTAGTCTTTCCCATTCTGTTGTTTTCCTCTATTTCTTTGCATTGATCACTGAGGAAGGCTTTCTTATCTCTCCTTGCTATTCTTTGGAACTCTACATTCAGATTCTTATATCTTTCCTTTTCTCCTTTGCTTTTCGCTTCTCTTCTTTTCACAGCTATTTGTAAGGCCTCCTCAGACAGCTATTTTGCTTTTTTGCATTTCTTTCCATGGGATGGTCTTGATCCCTGTCTCCTGTACAATGTCACGAACCTCTGTCCATAGTTCATCTGGCACTCTGTCTATCAGATCTAGTCCCTCAAATCTATTTCTCACTTCCACTGTATAATCATAAGGGATTTGATTCAGGTATGACCATTTAGATCATACCTGAATGGTCTAGTGGTTTTCCCCTACTTTCTTCAATTTCAGTTCTGAATTTGGCAATAATGAGTTCATTATCTGAGCCACAGTCAGCTCCCGGTCTTGTTTTTGTTGACTGTATAGAGCTTCTCCATCTTTGGCTGCAAAGACTATAATCAATCTGATTCGGTGTTGACCATCTGGTGATGTCTATGTGTAGAGTCTTCTCTTGTGTTGTTGGAAGAGGGTGTTTTCTATGACCAGTGCATTTTCTTGGCAAAACTCTATTAGCCTTTGCCCTGCTTCATTCCGTATTCCAAGGCCAAATTTGCCTCTTACTCCAGGTGTTTCTCGACTTCCTACTTTAGCATTCAAGTCTCCTATAATGAAAAGGACATCTTTTTTGGGTGTTAGTTCTAAAAGGTCTTGTAGGTCTTCATAGAACCATTCAACTTCAGCTTCTTCAGCATGACTGGTTGGGGCATAGACATGGATTACTGTGATATTGAATGGTTTGCCTTGGAAACGAACAGACATCATTCTGTCATTTTTGAGATTGCATCCAAGTACTGCATTTTGAACTCTTTTGTTGACCATGATGGCTACTCCATTTCTTCTAAGGGATTCCTGCCCACAGTAGTAGATATAATGGTCATCTGAGTTAAATTCACCCATTCCAGTCCATTTTAGTTTGCTGATTCCTAGAATGTTGACATTCACTCTTGCCATCTCCTGTTTGACCTCTTCAAATTTGCCTTGATTCATGGACCTGACATTCCAGGTTCCTATGCAATATTGCTCTTTACAGCATCGGACCTTGCTTTTATCACCAGTCACATCCACAACTGGGTATTGTTTTTGCTTTGGCTCCATCCCTTCATTCTTTCTGGAGTTATTTCTCCACTGATCTCCAGTAGCATATTGGGCACCTACTGACCTGGGGAGTTCCTCTTTCAGTATTCTATCATTTTGCCTTTTCATTCTGTTCATGGGGTTCTCAAGGCAAGAATACTGAAGTGGTTTGCCATTCCCTTCTCCAGTGGACCACATTCTGTCAGACCTCTCCACCATGACCCGTCTGTCTTGCGTGGCCCCACATGGCACGGCTTAGTTTCATTGAGTTAGACCAGGCTGTGGTCCGTGTGATCAGATTGGCTAGTTTTCTGTGATTATGGTTTCAGTGTGTCTGCCCTCTGATGCCCTCTCACAACACCTACCATCTTACTTGGGTTTCTCTTACCTTGGACGTGGGATATCTCTTCATGGCTGCTCCAGCAAAGCGTAGCCGCTGCTCCTTACCTTGGATGAGGGGTATCTCCTCACCGCGGCCCCTCCTGACCTTGAACATGGACTAACTCCTCTAGGCATTCTGGCACCCGTGCAGCCACCGCTCCTTGGAGGTGGTGTTGCTTCTCCTGGCCGCTACCCCTGGCCTCGGGCATGGGGCAGCTCCTCCTGGCTGCTGCCCCTCGAGAAAGGAGACCCGTTTGCAAACCCGGAAGCGCCAGCGTGGGTAGATATAATACTATAATTATAAATATGTGTAATGGGCGTACATGTATTTTCTAAGATGCAATTTGCAATAATAACAACAAAAAGGGGAAGGATGGTGATGTATAGGAGTAGAATTTTGTACACTATTGAAGTAAAGTTTGTATTAACACAAACTAGATTGTTATGTTAATTGTAATTCCCAAGATAACCACTGAGGATATAATTTAAAAATATATGAAAAAGTAATGATAAAGGAATCAAAACAGTACACTACCAAATATGGAGACTCAGAAAACTATAAGACACTGATGAAATAAATGGAAGATGACACAAACAGATAGAAAGATACACTATATTCTTGGATTGGGACCTAATTAAACTAAAAAGCTTTTGCACAGCAAGGTAAGCCATTGACAAAGCAAAAAGATAACCTACTGAATGGAAGAAAAGATTGACCAATGACATGTCTGATAAGGGGTTAATATCCAAAATATATACACAGTTCATCTAACACAACATCGAAAAAACAAACAACCTGATTAAAAAATTGACAGAAGACCTGAATAGGCATTTTTAATGCCATTAATCAGAGAAATGCCAATCAAAAACCTTAATGAGATGTCACCTCACACCTCTCAGAAGAAAAAAACCACAAACAAAAAATGTTGGCGAGGATGTGGAGAAGAGGGAACCCTCATACACAGATGGTGAGAGTATAAATTGGCATAGCCGCTGTGGAAAACAGTATGGCTAGTTCTCAAAAAACTAAAAATAGAACTATCATATGACCCAGCAGTTCCACTCCTGAGTATATATCTGATAAAAAAGAAAACACTAATTCAAAAAGATACATGCACAGCAATGGTCATAGCAGCATTATTTACAATAGCCAAGATATGGAAACAACTTAAGTGTCTATAAATAGATGAATGGATATGGAAATGTATATATGCACAATGGAATATTATTCAGCCATAAAAAAGAAAGAAATTTTGCCATTTGCAACAACATGGATGGACTTTGAGAGTATTATGCTAAGTGAAATCATTCAGATAGAAAAAGATAAATACTATATGATATCACTTATATTTGGAGTCTAAAAAACAAAACAAACTAGTGACTATAACAAAAAGGAAACAGACTTACAGATATAGAGAACAAACTAGTGGTTATCAGTGGGAAGAGGAAAGGGCAAAGGGGAAGGCAGGGGACTTAGAGGTACAAAATATTATATACAAAATAAATAAGCTACAATGCAGGCAATATAGTGAAGATTTTATAATAACCAGATAGAGTATAATGTTTACAAATTGTGAATCACTATACTGTACAATTGTAACATACAATATTTTACATCAACCATATCTCAATTAAAAAAAAATTTTTTTTAATGAAACCAGAAGTTGAATCTTTGAAAAGACTGATAAAATTAACAAAATTAACAATCCTGTAGTCAGACTAAGATAAAAAAAAGATAGAAGATTCAAAATTACTAAAATCAGAAATGAAAATGGGGGCAATACTACCAACCTTACAGAAATAAAAAATAACTAAAAGAGAATAATACAAACAGTGTACATCAGTAATGTACACTGATGTAATAAACAGTAATAAATTACATTACTTAGATGAAGTGGACATAGTCCTAGAAACATCAAACTACCAAAACTGACCCAAGGAGAAATACCTATGCAAGAAAGTGATGGAATCAGTAGTCAAAACTTTCTAAAACTCCAAGGTCAGATGACTTCATTGGTGAATTACACCAAACATTAATTCTTCTCAAGCTCTTCAAAAAATGGAAGAAGATTTATGTCGGAGAGTGTTTTGCCTATGTTCTCCTTTAGGAGTTTTACAGTTTCTGGTCTTATATTTAGATCTTTAATCCATTTTGAGTTTATTTTTGTGTATGGTGTTAGAAAGTGTTCTAGTTTCATTCTTTTACAAGTGGTTGACCAGTTTTCCCAGCACCACTTGTTAAAGAGATTGTCTTTAATCCATTGTATATTCTTGCCTCCTTTGTCAAAGATAAGGTGTCCAGAGGTGCGCAGATTTATCTCTGGGCTTTCTATTTTGTTCCATTTATCTTTATTTCTGTCTTTGTGTCAGTACCATACTGTCTTGATGACTGTGGCTTTGTAGTAGAGCCTGAAGTCAGGCAGGTTGATTCCTCCAGTTCCATTCTTCTTTCTCAAGATTGCTTTGGCAATTCGAGGTTTTTTGTATTTCCATACAAATTGTGAAATTATTTGTTCTAGCTCTGTGAAAAATACCGTTGGTAGCTTGATAGGGATTGCATGGATTCTATAGATTGCTTTGGGTAGTATACTTATTTTTACTGTATTGATTCTTCCAATCCATGAACATGGTATATTTCTCCATCTATTAGTGTCCTCTGATTTCTTTCACCAGTGGCATCCGGTCCCATCACTTCATGGGAAATAGATGGGGAAACAGTGGAAACAGTGTCAGACTTTATTTTTCTGGGCTCCAAAATCACTACAGATGGTGACTGCAGCCATGAAATTAAAAGACGCTTACTCCTTGGAAGGAAAGTTATGACCAACCTAGATAGCATATTCAAAAGCAGAGACATTACTTTGCCAACAAAGGTTCAAGGCTCCTGTGGTCATATATGGATGTGAGAGTTGGACTGTGAAGAAGGCTGAGCACCGAAGAATTGATGCTTTTGAACTGTGGTGTTGGAGAAGACTCTTGAGAGCCCCTTGGACTGCAAGGAGATCCAACCAGTCCATTCCGAAGGAGATCAGCCCTGGGTGTTCTTTGGAAGGAATGATGCTAAAGCTGAAACTCCAGTACTTTGGCCACCTCATGTGAAGAGTTGATTCATTGGAAAAGACTCTGATGCTGGGAGGGATTGGGGGGCAGGAGGAGAAGGGGACGACAGAGGATGAGATGGCTGGATGGCATCACTGACTCGATGGACGTGAGTCTGAGTGAACTCCGGGAGTTGGTGATGGACAGGGAGACCTGGCGTGCTGCGATTCATGGGGTTGCAAAGAGTCGGACACGACTGAGCAAATGATCTGATCTGATCTGATATATAGGTCTTTAGCAGGATCCTCTATGACCCGCCTCCCAGAATATTGGAAATAAAGGCAAAAATAAAATAAACAAAATTAAACAAATTAAATTAAACAAATTTTAATTTAATTAAAATTAAAAGCTTCTGCACAACAAAGGAAATAATAAGCAAGGTGAAAAGACAGCCTTCAGAATGGGAGAAAATAATAGCAAATGAAGCAACTGACAAACAACTAATCTCAAAAATATACAAGCAACTCCTGCAGCTCAATTCCAGAAAAATAAATGACCCAATCAAAAAATGGGCCAAAGAACTAAATAGACATTTCTCCAAAGAAGACATACAGATGGCTAACAAACACACGAAAAGATGCTCAACATCACTCATTATCAGAGAAATGCAAATCAAAACCACAATGAGGTACCATTTCACGCCAGTCAGAATGGCTGCGATCCAAAAGTCTACAAGCAATAAATGCTGGAGAGGGTGTGGGGGAAAGGGAACCCTCTTACACTGTTGGTGGGAATGCAAACTAGTACAGCCTCTATGGAGAACAGTGTGGAGATTCCTTAAAAAACTGGAAATAGAACTGCCTTATGACCCAGCAATCCCACTGCTGGGCATACACACTGAGGAAACCAGAATTGAAAGAGACACGTGTACCCCAACGTTCATCACAGCAGTGTTCAGAATAGCCAGGACGTGGAAGCAACCTAGACGTCCATCAGCAGATGAATGGATAAGAAAGCAGTGGTACATATACACAATGGAGTATTACTCAGCCATTAAAAAGAATACATTTGAATCAGTTCTAATGAGGTGGATGAAACTGGAGCCTATTATACAGAGTGAAGTAAGCCAGAAAGAAAAATACCAATACAGTATACTAACACATATATATGGAATCTAGAATTATGGTAACAATAACCCTGTATGCGAGACAGCAAAAGAGACACAGATGTATAGAACAGTCTTTTGGACTCTGTGGGAGAGGGAGAGGGTGGGATGATTTGGGAGAATGGCATTGAAACATGTATAATATCATATATGAAACGAATCACCAGTCCAGGTTCGATGCATGATACAGGATGCTTGGGATGGTGCACTGGGATGACCCAGAGGGATGGTATAGGGAGGGAGGTGGGAGGGGGGTTCAGGATGGGGAACACGTGTACACCCATGACAGATTCATGTTGGTATATGGCAAAACAAATACAATATTGTAAAATAATTAGCCTCCAATTAAAATAAACAAATTTAAATTAAAAAAAAATGGAAGCAGAGAAAATTCTAATTTATTCTATGAGGCCAACATTACCCTAATACTAAACCCAGACAAAGATATGGAAAAACAACTGACCAATATCCCTTATGAATATAGGTGCAAAGGCTCAAAAAATACTATCAAACTGAATCCAGTTCAGTTCAGTTCAGTCACTCAGTCAGTGTCTGACTCTTTGTGACCCCATGGACTGCACCATGCCAGGCCTACCTGTCCAACACCAACTCCTAGAGTTTACTCAGATTCATGTCCATTGAGTTGGTAATGCCATCCAACCATCTCATTCTCTGTCATCCCCTTCTCCTCCAAACTTTACGCTTTCCCAGCATCAGGGTATTTTCAAATGACTAAGTTCTTCACATCCTGTGGCCAAAGTATTGGAGTTTCAACTTTAGCATCAGTCCTTCCAATGAATATTCAGGACTGATGTCCTTTGGGATGGACTGGTTGGATCTCCTTGCAGTCCAAGGGACTCTCAAGAGTCTTCTTCAACATCACAGTTCAAAAGCATCAATTGTTCAGTGCTCAGCTTTCTTTATAGTCCAACTCTCACATCCATACATGACTCCTGGAAGAACCATAGATTTTACTAGATGAACATTTGTTGGCAAAGTAATATCTCTACTTTTTAAAATGCTGTCTAGGTTGGTCATAGCTTTTCTTCCAAGGAGCAAACGTCTTTTAATTTCATGGCTGCAGTCACCATCTGTAGTGATTTTGGAGCCCCAAAATATAAAGTCTCTCACTGTTTCTATTGTTTCCCCATCTATTTGCCATGAAGTGATGGGATCAGATGCCATGATCTTTGTTTTCTGAATGTTGATTTTTAAGCCAACTTCTTCATTCTCCTCTTTCACTTTCATCAAGAGGCTCTTTAGTTCTTCTTTGCTTTCTGCCATAAGGGTGGTGTCATCTGCATATTTGAGATTATTGATATTTCTCCCAGCAATCTTGATTCCAGCTTGTGCTTCATCCAGCCCAGCGTTTCTCATGATGTACTCTGCATCTAAGTTAAATAAGCAGGGTGACAATATACAGCCTTGACGTACTCCTTTCCCGATTTGGAACCAATCTGTTGTTCCATGTCCAGTTCTAACTGTTGCTTCCTGACCTGCATATAGATTTCTCAGGAGACAGATCAGGTGGTCTGGTATTCCTATCTCTTTAAGAATTTTCCACAGTTTATTGTGATCCACACAGTCAAAGGCTTTGGCATAGTCCATAAAATAGAAGCAGATGCTTTTCTGGAACTCTCTTGTTTTTTGATGATCCAATGGATGTTGGCAATTTGATCTCTGGTTCCTCTGCCTTTTCTAAATCCAGCTTGAACATCTGGAAGTTCACTGTTCACATACTGTTGAAGCCTGGCTTGGAGAATTTTGAGCATCACTTTGCTAGTGTGTGAGATGAGTGCAATTGTGCAGTAGTTTTAGCATTCTTTGGCATTGCCTTTCTTTGGGATTGGAATGAAAACTGACCTTTTCCAGTCCTGTGGCCACTGCTGAGTTTTCCAAATTTGCTGGCATGTTAAGTGCAGCACTTTCACAGCACCATCTTCTAGGATTTGAAATATCTCAACTGGAATTCCATCACCCCCACTAGCTTTGTTCATAGTGATGTTTCCTAAGGCCCACTTGACTTCACATTCCAGGATGTCTGGCTCTAGGTGAGTGATCATACCATCGTGATTAGCTGGGTAGTGAAGATCTTTTTTGTACAGTTCTTCTGTGTATTCTTGCCACCTCTTCATAATATATTCTACTTCTGTTAGGTCCTTACCATTTCTGTCCTTTATTGAGCCCATCTTTGCATGAAATGTACCCTTGGCGTCTCTGATTTTCTTGAAGATATCTCTAGTGTTTCCCATTCTATTGTTTTCCTCTATTTCTTTGCATTGATCACTGAGGAAGGCTCTCTTATCTCTCCTTGCTATTCTTTGGAACTCTGTATTCAAATGGGTATATCTTTCCATTTCTCCTTTGCCTTTCACTTCTCTTCTTTTCTCAGCTATTTGTAAGGCCTTCTCAGACAACTATTTTTGCCTTTTTGAACTTCTTTTTCTTGGGGATGGTCTTGATCCCTGCTTCCTGTACAATGTCACGAACCTCCGTCCATACTTCTTCAGGCACTCTGTCTATCATATCTAATCCCCTGAATGTATTTCTCACTTCTACTGTATAATCATAAGGGGTTTGATTTAGGTCATACCTTGGACTGTGAAGAAAGCTGAGCACCGAAGAATTGATGCTTTTGAACTGTAGTGTTGGAGAAGACTCTTGAGAGTCCCTTGGACTGCAAGGACATCCAATCAGTCCATTCTTAAGGAGATCAGCCCTGGGATTTCTTTGGAAGGAATGATGCTAAAGCTGAAACTCCAGTACTTTGGCCACCTCATGCGAAGAGTTGACTCATTGGAAAAGACTCTGATGCTGGGAGGGATTGGGGGCAGGAGGAGAAGGGGACGACAGAAGATGAGATGGCTGGATGGCATCACTGACTCGATGGACGTGAGTCTGAGTGAACTCCGGGAGTTGGTGATGGACAGGGAGGCCTGGCGTGCTGCGATTCATGGGGTCGCAAAGAGTCAGACACGACTGAGTGACTGAACTGAACTGAACTGAACCATCAAGTGGTTTTCCTTACTTTCTTCAATTTAAGTCTGAATTTGGCAATAAGGAGTTCATGATCTAAGCCACAGTCAGCTCCTGGCCTTGTTTTTGCTGACTGTATAGAGCTTCTCCATCTTTGGCTACAAAGAATATAATCAATCTGATTTCAGTATTGACCATCTGGTGATGTCCATGTGTAGTTTTCTCTTGTGTTGTTTGGAGAGGGTGTTTGCTATGACCAGTGCGTTTTCTTAGCAAAACTCTATTAGCCTTTGCCCTGCTTCATTCCATACTCCAAGGCCAAATTTGCCTGTTATTCTAGGTATTTCTTGACTTCCAACTTTTGCATTCCAGTCCACTATAATGAAAAGGACATCTTTTTTGGGTGTTAGGTCTAGAAGGTCTTGTAGGTCTTCATAGAACCGTTCAACTTCACCTTCTTCAGCATTATTGGTCAGGGCATAGACCTGGATTACTGTGATGTTGAATGGTTTGCCTTGGAAATGAACAGAGATCATTCTGTCGTTTTTGAGATTGCATCCAAGTACTGCATTTTGGACTCTTGTTGATTATGATGGCTACTCCATTTCTTCTAAGGGATTCTTGCCCACAGTAGTAGATATAAAGGTCATCTGAGTTAAATTCACCCATTCCAGTCTATTTTAGTTCACTGATTCCAAAATTGTCAATGTTCACTCTTGCCATCTCCTATTTGAACACTTCCAATTTGCTCTGATTTGTGGACCTAACATTCCAGGAGATCCAACCAGTCCATTCTAAAGGAGATCAGTCCTGGATGTTCTTTGGAAGGACTGATGTTAAAGCTGAAACTCCAGTACTTTGGCTACCTCATGTGAAGAGTTGACTCATTGGAAAAGACTCTGATGCTGGGAGTTATTGGGGGCAGGAGAAGAAGGGGACAACAGAGGATGAGATGGCTGGATGGCATCACCGACTCGATGGACATGAGTTTGAGTAACTTCTGGGAGTTTGTGATGGACAGGGAGGCCTGGTGTGCTGCGATTCATAGGGTCACAAAGAATCGGACACGATTGAGTGACTGAACTGAACTGAACTGATGCAATTTTGTTCTTTATAGCATTGGACTTTACTACCATCACCAGTCACAACCACACCTGGGTGTTGTTTTTGCTTTGGCTCCGTCTCTTCATTCTTTCTGGAGTTAATGTCTCCACTGATCTCCAGTAGCATATTGGACACCTACTGACCTGGGGACTTCATCTTTCAGTGTCCTATCTTTTTGCCTTTTCATACTATTCATGGGTTCTCAAGGCAAGAATACTGAAGCAGTTTGCCATTCCCTTCTGCAGTGGACCACGTTTTGTCAGAAATGTCCACCATGACCTGTCCCTTTTGGTGGCCCTACAAGGCATGGCTCATAGATTCATTGAGCCAGACAAGGCAGTGGTCCATGTGGTCAGATTGGTTAGTTTTCTGTGATTTTGGTTTTCAGTCTGTCTGCCCTCTGATGAAGAAGGATAAGACGCTTGTGGAAACTGAATCCAGTAACATGCTAAAAGGATTGTACACCATGGCCAACCTGGATTTATCCCACAATGCAAGGGTGGTTCCACATATGAAAATTAATCAATGTAATTCATTAATCAATTTAATTAATCAAATTATGGAAACACACACAAACAAAATCATCCTAATTGAAGCAGAAAAAGCTTTTGATGAAACTGAAAACCCCTTCATGATGATAACACTCAACAACTCAGAAATAGTAGAGAATTTCCTCAAAATAAAAAAAAGGTATATATAAAAAACCCACAGCTAACATAATCAATGGTAAAAAGCTGAAAAATGTCCCCCATTTAGATCAAGACATTAATGTTCACTCTTACCACTTCTATTAAACATGAAAATGAAAGTTCTAGCCAGAACAATTAGATAAGAAAAAGATATACAAGGCATCTAAATAAGAAAGGAAGAGGTTTAGCTGTCCCTGTTCAGAGGTCACATGATCTTATATTTAGAAAAATCCTAAAAATTTCATATAAAAATTATTAAAGGTAATAAATTTGGCATGAAACAAGGTCAATACAGAAAAATCAGTTGTATGCTAGCAATGAACAATCTAATAATGAAATTTAAAAATTCTATTTACAGAGTATCAAAACTAATAAAATACTTAAGAATAAATTAACAAAGAGACAAATCATTATACACTGAAAACTATAAAGAACATTACTAAACATTACTTTAATGTTACTAAAAGAAATTTAATAACATTACTAAAAGAAATTTAGGAGGATCTAAGTAAACAGACATTTGCTATTCATGGATTGGAAGACTTACTATTGTTTAGATGGCAGTACTCACCAAAGTGCTGTACAGAATCAGTGTGATCTCCATCAATATCCCAGTTTCTTTTGCAGAAATAGAAATGCTGATCCTAAGATATATGGAATTGCAAGGAGCCCCAAATATCCAAACAAGACCTTGTAAAAGAACAAAGTTGGAGAACTAGCATTTTCTGATCTCAAAACTTATTACAAAGCTATTCCTAGGATAAAAATATACATAAGGGATCAATGGAATAGTACTGAGAGTCCATAAATAAAATCAAGTATCTATGACCCATTGATTTCCATCAAGGGTAATAGAACCATTCAATAGGGGAAAGAACAGTCTCTTTAACAAATGGTGCTGAGAACTAGATAACCACATGCAAATGAATGAAATTGAATCCTCACGTAATTATATAAAAAATAAACTCAAAATCAAAGAACTAAGGATGAAAAACCCAAACTGCAAAACTCAGGAGTAACTCTCATTACCATGGATTTGGCAATGCATTCTTAGAAATGACATCAAAAGCACAAGTAACAAAAGAAAAAAAGATAGGTATACTGGACTTCATTAAGATAAAAACATTTTGTATGCCAAAGAATACTATCAAAAGAGTGAAGAAACCCACAAAATGAGAGAAAATACTTGCAAACCATATATCTGGTAAGAGTCAAGTATCTGGAATATATAAAGAACTCCTAAAATTCAGCAATAAAAGGACAACAAAATTTAAAGTGTGCAAAAGAATTTGGATAGACATTTCTCCAAAGCAGGCATATAAATGGTCAACAAGTACATGAAAAGATACTCAACATAGTCATTAGGGAAATGCAAATCAGAACAACGAGATACCTCTTCAAACTCAATAGGATAGCTATAATTTCTTTTTTTAAAGGAAGTTAGCAAGAGTTGGCCAGGATGTAAAAGAACTTTGCTGGTGGGAATGAAAAATGATGTAGCCTCTTATGGAAAGTAGCTTGTGGTTCCTCAACAAGTTTAACAGAATTTCTATATGATCCAGAAATTCTACTCCCAGGAATAAAGAAATGGAAAATAAGTGTTCAAACAAAAACTTATATATGAATATTCATAGCAGCAAGATACTCAGCCATAAAAAGAAATGAAGTACTGATGCATGCTACAAGGTAGATAAACCTTGGAAACATTAAGGAAGCCAAACCCAAAAGCCCACAGAGTATAGGAGTTCATTTAAATGAACTGTCCAGAATAGGCAAATTCAGAGATAGAAAACAGATTTGTGGTTTCCAGGGAAAGGTGGTAGGTATGGGGCTTTCTAGTGGGGTAATACAAGTTTTAGAACTAGATGGGTATGACAGTTGTAAATACCATGAATGAACTTAATGTCATTGAACTGCATTTTTAAAAGGGCTAAAGTGGTAAATTTATGCTATGGGTGTTTTACCACCAGAAAGGAATCAAATATGAAAATGTACATTGAGAGAAATGTTTTCATCTCATGTCTATTCCCTCCACCTGATTCCCTGTTCTACCCTGATTCCTTAGGAGTAAACACTATAAAATTTTATTGTTTACTTTTTTCTTACATATTTATGAAATACAAGCACATACACACACATATTCTTATAGATATCTTCCCCCCCCCCCAATAAAACCAACCATATTTTATATACTAGTCTTAACTTTGTCTTTTTCAGTTAACAATATGTATACCCTGGAGATCTCCTGAGATCAACACATAGAGATGTTCCTCCTCTTTTACAGCTGCAGGCCCACCACTGTGAAAGCACTCATTGCTCTAAAGACCCACTGAATATCACTCAACCTCTGAAAAAGAATTATTACCCTTTTGATAGAGATGTTAGCAAAGGCTATGGTGGTAATCATTTTGCAATATGTAAGTGAATCAAATCAACACCTGAAAGTTACACAAAGTTATATGTCAATTATATATCAATAAAACAGGGAAAAAAGGAAAGGAAAGTTCAGCACTTTTCTTCCCTTTATTTCCAATCTTAATAATTAGACCTGCTTTTCATCAAAAGCCTAAAAGATCCAAATGACCCCAAAGCAAAATCCCCTACCAGGATGCAAAAGCAAGGTGATTAATTTCCTTGGGCTCTTCCTCATCTACGCGTCTCCCATGGCCTTCTCCTCACTACAGGAGCTACTGGGGATTGGTGATAGTGGTTGAGGTTCTGCAGGATAGGAACCCTAACCCTTGCCATCCATATGGGAAAGTGAGTAGGAAGAGAGGGTAAGAAATGGGACATCTACTCCTAGACTTCAGAATTTGTCATAGGATTCTCCAAACCCCAATCTTTGACTCTGAATCTTGAATGCATCAAGAAAAGGGGGTCAATCTTCATGGGACCCCAAGCATTTCCAATGGCTTCTCTCTTGCAAGCATCAAAGGAAACCAGTGATTCTCAGCTGCTTTTCTAATTCAAATCAGAAAAGAAAGTGGTTAGTACCTTGCTGAAATAAACCCAATCGAACTCCAGATTTCAGCTACCATGAAAGAAATCATTTTCCTCACACGTGTATTTAACACAATGGGTGAACAAGTGAGGAGGAAATGACTTTGCACAAGGTGCCATGGTTAGTCTCCTGACTCAGCACATTCTTTGGTGTAGATGCACTCCACCTACAAGTCAGTTTCTGCTCACTTCCCATGGCTGCCTGCTGGGCTGAAGCAAAAGCAGGTCCGCCTCCTCGGCCTGGCTCCATCCTGCTATTCCTTCCACAGCGGGGTCCACTCCACCTCCTCATGGTCCATAATCCCTCTCACACTGGGTTCTGTCTCTGCGGCCTCCCCCACAGGGCTGCACCCACAGCGCCGACTTGAACGAAGGATCATTACTGGTTCTGCGTGATTTCTCATGGGTGTGTACCATGTGTAGAAATGCATCCCACAGTTCATTGAAGGCCAGCTTCTTCTCCTGTGACCACTTCTGTTCTTCCTAGGCCAGTAGCTCTAAAGGCAGCTATGCAAGCAATGGCTAGGACCCGGCCGCACTCGGGAGGTGGGCGTAGCACTTCTCTCTGCTGCTTCTCTTCCTGCAGGCCCTGGCTACCCCGGGCCTTGAGCCTCTGCGTGTGTTTGACTTCCTCTATCTTGAGGCTGAAGAAGTCAAAGGCAGGTTGAACGGGGAGGCAGGGAGAAGGCCAGAAGGGCTGGTGCTGGGGGAACAAGTGTGCTGGGGTGCTCAGCAGTGGCTCCTTGGGGTCCCCAGGCTCCAGGGCTGGGTTGGGGGCTCTGCTCAGCACATAGAACTCTCTAGGCACCCCCTGAAGAGTGGGGTAGAGATGTATGTCTAGAAGATTAGATAGGTTGATAAATAGATCAATGAATAGGTACTCGGGATATACATATATGGGATCACTTGGACTTGTCTGTAGAATCAAATGAGAAGACTTATTTTCTCTGGTAGTGGTTGATTACTACATTATTTTCTTAAAAAGGCTAGTTTTGAGTTAACTATATAATTTTTTTTTTTCTGTTAATGATGCTACCGTGTTGCTAACAAGATTCTAAATTTTAAAAAGAAAACAAAATCAATCCAGAAAGAGAGAGAGATTTTAAGGAATTGGCCTACCTGATTGCAGTATTTGGCGAGTCTGAAATCTGCAGTGCAGGTTGGCAGGTTAGAAGCTGTAGATTTAAGGCAGAATTTCTTCTTCTCCAGGAAGCCTCAGTTTTTGCTCTGAAGGCTTTCAACTGATTGGATGAAGCCCACCTACATTATCGAGGGGTAACTTCTTCACTTAAAGTCAACGGAATATAGATGTTAACCACATCTACAAAAATACCTTCACAGCAGCACCCAGGTTAGCGTTTGATTAAATAAGTGCATATTGTAGCCTAACCAAGTTGCCACGTAAAATTAAGCATCACACCTTCTCATCTGATTTATAAATACCCCAAAGGCTGGAACGGCAGCTACGTGGAGGACTTGGTGTGCCCTGCTGCCATCAATCTACCTCAACTATTTCTGGCCCATGTGCCTTCTGTCTTCTGGAGACATCTGTTATCTTTCAAAGTTCCAATCTGCTTTCATTTTTAGTTGAAGGTCTTTTCTTCCTGGTCTATGCAGGAATACGCCTTGCCTGGTCCCCAGCTTTGTAGCTGGTCAGACTTTTGTCTGGTAACTTGAATGGTATGAGACTTTGCAGCGATTGTTGATGCCATGGCCACCATGCACTATCATGTGGGTTGTGTAGTACACAGCTCTGGGCAGTGAGATTTATATCCTAGGCTATGTGACTGCTACCCTGTAGAGGAGCAGAGGGTAGAGGTTTACAATCCTACACAGAGGGTTACAGTTCCCAGACAGCTGTCCATCCAACCATCCATCCATCCATTACCTCATTTGTCTCATGACTGCTGCCTTAGCCATCTCTGGAGGGAATCCACATTCAACACTTCATTCATTTGGGAAGACCAAAGTATGGAGAGATCATCTGAAGTTACGAATACCAGATTTGTGTGTGGTAAGTTGCTCAGTCGTGTCTGAGTCTTTGTGACCCTATAGACCATAGCCCGCCAGGCTCCTCTGTCCATGGGATTCTCCAGGCAAGAATACTGGAGTGGGTTGCTTGCCCTCCTCCAGGGGATCTTCCCAATCCAAGGACAGAACCTTGTCTATTACATCTACCTACACTGGCAGGCATGTTCTTTACCACTAGTACCACCTGGGAAGCCCAAGGTGAAAGTGAAGTCGCTCAGTTGTGTCTGACTTTTTGCAGCCCCATGGACTGTAGCCTATCAGGGCTTCTCCGTAGATGGGATTTTCCACGCAAGAGTACTGGAGTGGGTTGCCATTTTTTTCTCCAGGAGATCTTCCTGACCCAGTGATTGAACCCAGGTCTCCCGCATTGTAGGCAGACGCTTTACAGTCTGAGCCACCAGGGAAGCCCAGGGGCAAGTTTAAATCCTCCTTCATTCTTAAACCCTCAGGGTAAATAAATTTAGCAGATTTTCCCTGAAGGCAGATCTTGATAAGTATATAAGACAGGTAACAAGCCTGACAAAGAATTTGAGAGTATTCTTTGAAAGCAGAAATTCATGAAAACACACTTCACAGATTTCTCTACAGTTAACCTTGCCCTACACTGCTGTTAGATGAATTTTGACTATATTTCTCTGAAAGAAGTACTAGAAACTGACCTCTCTCCTAAACCACTGCTCATAGTATTTTTCTCTTTCACCAGCTCACTGATCATTCAACAAACACAGACTGGGTACCTTTCATGAGTCGGGCACTGTATGCGCCCCAGTCCTTCTTTTCTTGGAGAGAGAAGTTTCCAAGTCTAGTCTCCCATTCAGATCCTGCCCCCTAATTTCTAATAACGACCTTTATCCCAAATGCCTGAAGATACTGATAGTCTACGGGCTGAGAAATAGAAGTATTTCTGGTTTATTATAAAATGTAGGTCCTGGGAACATGGAACATTATTGAATGGGGCCATGGAAGCATTCAACTTAATATACAGACTGGACAGAATGCAGGCAACATGTGCGGTTGTCCGAGGAGCAATAAAAGGTCAGGTAATCTGTGCTAATGACACAGATGAACCAAAGGAAAAAGAGATGGAGGTAAATGATTTCTGTAAGCTTTATGCTTCCTTTCAGCAACAAGTTTATTAGGTGTAAATTGATTTTGGCAATACATTTACATATATTTTCCTTTTCCTGAGAATTTGGAAAAGTACAAATCACAGCCCTTCTGGGACTTGAGAGACCAATCTGTGGGTTGCTATTGCAAGAGCAATAAGCTAGACCATCTCTCCATCTAGGAATCTATTTCCCACTTTTCTAGGATAGTTTTAAGGACTCTTACAAAAATACATGGATTGTACCAAGATTAGAAAAGAAAAATAGATGAAAAAAGTAAGAAATGGAAAAATGGAAAGACCTCTGTGAGTCTACAGCTTGCAGATAGCTTTCTGTTTTGTTGAAACTTATCTATAAGAATGTTGTTTCTCACAACTTACCATTTGTATAATTTCATTTTTTCTAATAACCATATCTTCTCCATGTTTTACATCTTTGAAGCTTCTTTTACAAAAAGATGGCATCTTAGATAAATAAAATATAGTAATTGGGTGCCTATAACTAAAGTCAGACCTTATTTGGTGTTTCATATGTATGTCAACCAGGTTTTCAGTTGCTTCTTGTGTCCACATTTTGTTTTTATAATTAGAATTATAAGTTTCTTAAGGAAAAGAGTCCCTAATAGTGCTGGGCCCTTTATATGCACTGTTTTATTATGAATTCTTTCAAAAACTCTCTGTGGTGGGTTATTCTTACTTTACAAACAAGGAAATTGAGGCTCAAGGAGGTAAGGTCCTATAGCAAATTGAGAAGTAGAATCAGAACCTAAGCGCAAATCTGACTCCAGTATCCGTTCTCTCCCAACTGTTCCAGTCAGCATCTGCTATCTCAAAGTCACAGATCAGACCTACTACTGATTTGGGGTTCCCCATAAAGTTTCTGCTCCTTCTATGTAGGCACTTCTAGGTGTTCAATAAATTCTTGTTAATTCAGTTCAATTCAGTCACTCAGTCATGATGTCTGAATCTTTGTGACCCCATGGACTGCAGCATGCCAGGCTTCCCTATCACCAACTCCCAGAGCTTGCTCAAACTCACGTCCATTGAGTCAGAGATGCCATCCAACCATTTCATCCTCTGTTACTCCCTTCTCCTCCTGCCTTCAATCTTTTCCAGTATTGGGGTCTTTTCAAATGAGTCAGTTCTTTGCATCAGGTGGCCAGAGTATTGGAGCTTGAGCTTCAGCATCAGTCCTTTCAATGAATATTCAGGACTGATTTCCTTTAGGATTGACAATTGAAAGAATGATTTCTATCTCATGACCTTTTATAGAGCAATCCAGTTGGCATGGGACCAACTTTGATTTCTACTTTTTTTATTCTTTGGGATGACTTAACTATGTTAGAACTGCCAAGAACAGAAAACGTAAAAAGCAGAGAGCCTCTTGAAGGGCAAATCATGCCTTTTAACTCCCCCACTTTTTGCTGAAAGGGTCTTTTTGCTAAGCCCGGGGTTGTAGGAGTAACTCTCTGTGGGGAGGTGAACGTGGGGGTCTATGTGGTTTTGACAAGGGTGGGCTAGAATTTACCCTGGAAATCTTGACTAAAATGTTTTTGTGGGTCCCGGGCACAGTTAGGTTCACACCTAGGAAACTCTCTGAGGGTAAAGCCACAGCTTGGTTAAATTGGGTGACTCACAAGTGCGAAGGTTCATATTTTAGCACCTGGCAGTCAGAGGCAGAATTAAACCACTTAAAAATGAACGCTGATGAAAACTCAGAAGCATTGCAGGGGCTCCAGGCCATGGCATATATTAGACTCTTAATTGCAACAAAGAACTCAATTACCATCTAGTTGATCGTTGATTCACGTTAAAGGAACATGAAGCGACGACTCTAGGTGGGCGAGTTGAGCCTTTGTGTCCTGTCCTCAGGTCATATTCTGTGCTCAAATGGATCTGATTTCAGGAGCCCCTCCTAAAAAGTAGGTTCACTGTGATATTTACTGGGTAGGCTTGCAACAGGACAATTTTGAGGTCCTGAAAGTTATATATATTTTTTAAAAATTCAAGCCTCAGAGACTTGCAGAGGTAAGAAAAAAAATTATAATTGTACGAGTATATCTAAAATTCAGTACTTTGTTTAAGGATTGCACTTTTGTTTCTTCAGGGAAAAAAATGCAATTGTGTGCATTGGGGGGTGGCTTGAGGAGGGGAGGCCCTACTGTGTGCTAGTGTCCTCTTAGTGGCAGCCACCTCACTGAGCAGAGAAGACAGAGGAGTTGGTAACTGCAGCTCACCATACTTCAGCACCCTTCTGCCTGGGAGAATTTATAGATTTTTTAGAACTTCTGTTTAATTTTTAACCCTTCTGGTATTCTTTTGGTGATTCTTCCAGGGCTATCAGTTTATAAACATGATGGAAGTAATGAAAACGAGAGTGGTTTTATTGCTGACTTGTGGAGATGTGTGCTTGGAGTTCAGTCATGTACTCTGCCTCCTTAGCCAGCACTGTGGCTCTCCAAGCTTACGCTTCATAGATTTTTAAAACGCAAGCTATTTAGACTTCCCACCTTTTACAACTTTTCAGGATATTGTCTTTCCCTACAGTTTGAGACACTGACTTTTATAGTAAATATTGAAGCTTATTTTTAATTGATTTTAATTGGAGTATAGTTGCTTTATGATGTTGTTAGTTTCTGCTGTACAATAAAGTGAATCAATTATGCATATATATATATATATATATATATATATATACTTTTTAAGATTTCCTTTTCACTTTAGGTCACCCCAAAGCATTAAATAGAGTTACCTGTGCTATAAAGTAGGTTCTTATTAGCTATGTTTTATATCAATAGCATATATGTGTCAATCCTAATCTCCCAATTCATCCTACCCCCCTGCCCTCTTGGTAACCATCAATTTATTTTCTACTCCTTTGACTCTGTTTCTGCTTTGCATTAACTAAGGTTACGTAGTAACATGGATGCCAAGCTTATGTCTCCAGGGTTCTTGGTTCCTTGGAGAAATAAAATAAATAAGAATTGGATCCACATTAAATTTAATCATTTCAACCTCTTTTTCTTACTGGACTTCAAGCTCTGTGTGGAGAATCATGGCTGATTTTGTTTCTCTCACAGTGCCTGGGGATGAGGCAGGAATGATATGAATATCTGGTTAATCAAAGAATGAATTAGTGAATAAGGCAGAGGAGGAACTGTGCCTGCCTGTCATATCTGCATTCTGAAGTGTAGACCTTGGTACTAATATATGTTCAATAAACAATAACAGAATTGAATATCTTCCTGGAGCTCAAAACATCAAGTTGCTAGGTTTCATGAAATTCAGCAATTACTTATATATATTATTGATTTTTAGAGACAGTATTTCAGGTTGGCGCTTCCCAGATAGAGTAAACAGGGCTAGGTCTTATCTTTGCAAAGTCCCACAATAAGGAGGTGCCTCTATAGGTGCCGTGTCCTTGCCTGGCTTTGGAAGGCTCACCCCCTGGCTTGTTTACTTTGACTCTTATAACTCGGAACTGAGTGTATTCAACAATCAAATCCATTTGTCTTCAGTTGCAGGAATGGTGTGAGGTGGGAAATCTACACCTTGGAGCCACATTACAGAAACCAGAACCACCTAAAATACAGCCCCCTGGGGACAGTGCAATGGACGGTGAGGAGCAACGGATGGTAGTCTAAGGCTCAGGAGGTGCCTGCTTTGCCAGAAACCATGGCTGGCTTAACTTCTTTGTCTTTCTCTCTTTGTCTATAACAGGGACATCTTTTGAAGAAAAACAGTATCAAGGAAATCATGTCCAGGGTAGAAAAAAATTATAGCTAGATGATACATACATCTGTTTGCAAACATACAGTCACATGGTGAATTCCAGTTTGCTTAGAAGTCACTTCTTAAGGATGAATTTCCAGTGCTTTGTTAGAGATCTTGGAAATTCAAATGCAAGTATTTCCCATTCCATCTGTTAAAGGAACCTATAGATGCTGTCTAATAGCCTTATTTGATGCATTAAAAATTGAAGTTCATAATTTATTCTGTTTTTTCCCTTTTTCTTCCTATTCCAGGCAAGATAACATTTGTCAACTCAATCTCCAAGTAGGACTCTTTTGCCTCCCTGTCATCCAACGTGTAATACTTTGATCTAATTGAAATACTTTCTCAATGTGCTATCAAAGAAACTCTAACCATTACACATCAACAGCCTACAGGAAACCACCATCTTGATGTTAGAAAAGAAACAGGATGTACTGCTTATCTCTGGGCCACCAAGATTTCTGAAGCACTTACCTACTCTGCTGGGCTCAGGCTTTGACACCAAAGCTTTCACATCATTTATGGCATTTCCCAAGATTTAACCTAGTTCTTTATAATACCACTGCAAAAGTTCACATGCCAGGAAAATGGGTAGTTCTTAAAACAATTCAACATCGAATAAAAACTTTGTAGTGTTTTCGAATTACAGCTTCATATGAAGAGGAGGATCTAACACATATACAGTAGGAACTAAATCTTGGAAGACACATATAAGTGCACAAATACACACACACTCTGGGAAAGAAGATGGAACGAGATGTACCATATGACAGAGCTGCTTGCATTAGGTAGTGGACACGGGACAAGAGTTTTACTTGTTTATTTCTGCTTATCTGCTTACCATTTTATCCAATAAGCCTATATTACTTTTGTAATGGGTGTGCATGCTAAGCTGTTCAGTCGTGTCTGACTCTTTGCAACCCTATGGACTGTAGCCCGCCAGTCTTCTTTGCCCATGGGATTCTTCAGGCAAGAATACTGGATTGGGTTGCCATGCCCTCCTCCAGGAAATCTTCCCAACCCAGGGATCGAATCCACATCTCTTACATCTCCTGCACTGACAGGTGAGTTCTTTATCACCAGTGCCACCTGGGAAGCCTGTTTATAATGGGAAAAGATTGTAAAGAGAAATATTATTGAAAACTATATTAAATAAAACCTTAGTCCTCAGCAGACATTCCATATTGAATTCTGAGTGGAGTCTATGCACCATAATTTGATAAAGGAAGAAACCAAGGCTCAGAGAAGTAAAGTTCTCACTCATGGTCTAGGGGTTGAGGTGGGCAGGAAGCTATGAGAAGCCTGGATTAGAATCTCAGATAGGTACTATACTTCAATAAGACAAAAAAACAAAGAAAAAAAAACCCACAGCACTGTAAATCAACTATACGTCAATGAAAAAAATTTTTAAAGAGAGAGCCTATTGTTAAAAAAAAAAAAAATATCTCAGGTAGGAGCTCTGTGTATTACCAGTGTAGTTACTCTTGCCTAATGTATATGTCACAGGGGGTAGATCTCTAGATTGGAAACCACTTTAAGATCTTCTCCAAGAGTTCACCAGAAGGAAAGCGCAATTTTCTTAAAAAGTGTGATCAAATATCCTGTCCCCCTTGACTTGAATAATAATTGGCCTGATGATAAGAAAGCAAGTTTCCTCTTACCTGGCAATGAGTGTGCTCAGTTACCCTACCCCAAGGGGGCTGGTCTACTAGGCAGACTTGAGGCCTGGTGTCTGTCTTCTCCACTGACAACCTGAACCAGGCACTGTCCACCGAGAAATGTGTAAACCCAGCGGTGGGGGAAGAGGGTGGGGAAAATACCTTTCCAGGAAAAGGAAAAGAGAAAACCAGATTCTGATGCTGTGAACAGAGTCAAAAATAAAACACAATAACCTTGTGGGAAAGATTTTATTTTTAAATTCCAACTTACAGCTGAGTAAACTATCATTGGAAAGTTAAAACATTTGTCAAAGATGATAATTGGGCTTCCCAGATGGCTCAATGGTCAACCTGGCTGTCAACGCAGGAGACAAAAGAGATGCAGGTTTGATCCCTGGGTCGGGAAGATCCCCTGGAGAAGGAAACAGCAACCCACTCCAGCATTTCTGCCTGGGAAATCCCATGGACAGAGGAATCTAGTGGACTACAGTCCATAGGGTCGCAGAGTTGGACACGACTGAGCATGCAAGATCATAGCTAACAAAGGACATAGGCAAAATCTGAATTGCAAGTTGCCTTCAACCCAGACTCATGCAATTTCTAATCTTCTCTCGAGTCATAAAAGCCTATTTATTAGGAAGTATAATACCCATTGCATAGAACAGATATAACAGAGTGTTAAACCAGAAGTTTGGCCCAAGTGCTAGGGTGCAGATGATTTTGCAGACTGGCACTCTCAGAATAGACACTTACCTGCTAGACATCTGGGATGGATACTGTTGGTACTCCACCCAGGTCTCCTTTCCTGGTGTAATGCCTTTCTCCCCCAGATGCTGTGAGTTTTGGTTCTAAACTCCTTTTCTGGAGAACTGCTCTCAGCTGAACAACGCATGGGACCCACCTCACCTAGGAGGCAGCCTCATGACTGAAGGCTGCCCCTAACATAGGACTCGCCGTGTTACAGAGCACCTCATTAGATCCGGTTGAGTTCCATCTCCAGCTGAAACCACACCCTCACTTAGCTTCTCCCCTTATCTCTTTTGGCTTCCCTCTTTCCCTGCCTCCCGAAAGCATACCTCCAATAAATCACTTGAACAAGAATTGTAAGTCGCTGGATTTAGGAAAAACCAACACATAAGATATTCAGTTCTGTTTGGACTGCAGGTCATCAAAGAATGCTATGTGAGTATACATGTATCCCATGTAATATTTGGAACATACATTTACTGAAAAATTATTCGTTGAAATTTAAATTTAACAGGACATCTTGTATTATATCTGGTCACCAACTCAAATAAGAATTCATATTTCAGACTCTGCTCCTAGGGATCCTGGCCCACAACATCTCATCCACATCAAATACAGAAAAGTAACCGCTGTGAAAATTAAAGAACAGTGCAGAAGGATTTCATTGGTAATTCCCTCCTCTGCTGCCCCCAACGTGTAAGGCCAGGGTAGCAGGGTCCTGTGGCTACAATTGGGAAACTGCATTCCCGTCTGATGGTAATCATAGAGTGTGGATATTAGGGCCCACATGTAGAACTCATGGAAGGAGTGTGAAAGAAATTATGCCCTAGAGGGTGACCCTGGGAAGGGAACCCCAGCAGGTTGTTAGGTGGGCATCCGGCCAAAGGCACAACAGAACTTAGGACAGGGGTTAGAAACCCTTTAAAGGGTCTGATGGTAACAACTTAACCTGTGAGTCATAAGGTCTCTGCTGCAGTTACTGACTCTGTGGCTGTTGCACAGAAGCAGCTAAAGGCATTATATCAATGGGTGGGCATGGTTGTGTTCCAATAAAACTTTATTTACAAAAACAACAAAGATGGAATTTGACCTCTCTGCCATAGTTTGCCAGCCCTTCTTTGGTTTAGAACAAAAAAGAGAAATTAGAGGGAATGGACAGGGGAATCTACAGAAACCCTATGAATTCGCCCATCAGAGAGTCCCTTCCAGTGTCTGGTTGTTTCCTGTCTGCACCAAGCTAGTGGAATCAGATCTGCTGCCCTTGCTCTCTGTTCCTCCCAAACCACAGCTTTGGGAAGGTCAGAAATGACGATGAGTAAACCGAAGGAGAGTAGGAAAAGGAAAGACTTCACTTTCAATCTAATTTGCAGGTCTGACAAAGGCACTGGGCAATTTTGATTCTTGAATTGAAACTGTGGGGTAAAGCGGCTGTGGGATTTCCCATTAGCATCAAGTGACCAGAAGAGGCACACAGCCTGGTTCGTTTTCACCCGGTGACAGAGAAAGGACGCTCTCCACGGAGTACATTTGAAAGCGGTAGTGAGAGACAGAAATAAAGGTGCGTTTTGATTACCCGGTATGTGTCGGACTGTTGGCGGTACCTCTTACATTTATGTCTGTGGGTCCTAGTCTGGGATATAATCTGAAAATGTTCTCAACACTGGGGGCCCTCCGAAGAAGCCAAGAAAAATGCCTCTTGAAACAGAGTCAGTTTTAAATACCACTGAGGTCTGGAGATTACAAAGCGAGGGCAGGAGCGGGTCAGTTAAACTTTTCTGTTCCCTTAATTCTCTGTCTTCCTCTCTGTTCAATCAGAAGAGTCAGGTAGAGAGAAGAATCAGAACTATGGATAAACAACAAGGTCCTTCTGTACAGCACAGGGAACTATATTCAGTGTCCTGTGATAAACCATGATAGAAAAGAATATAAGAGTGTGTGTGTGTGTGTACATACATATATCTGAGTCCCTTTGTGGTATAGCAGTAAATAATACAACATTGTAAATCAACTATACTTCAAATAAATAAATAAATTTAGGGACTTCGCTGGTGGTCCAGTGGCTGAGGCTCCAAGCTCCAAATGCAGGGTCCCAGGTTCAATTTTTGGTCAGGAAATTAGATCCCATATGCTGCAACTAAAGATCCTGCATGCAGCAGCTAAGACCAGGAACAGCCAAATAAATCAATAACATTAAAAAAAAAGGCGAAGAAGAAAGAAAGAAAATTTTAAAAAGAGCATTGAAGTACATGGGACTCTACTCAATGTTATGTGACAGCCTGGATGGGAGGAGAATTTTGGGGAGAATGGATACATGTATTGTTAACTGGCTATACTCCAATACAAAAGAAAAAGATTTTTTTCAGAAAAAGAGGTATTGACGGGCCAGTGGGGAGTTGGGGAGCGGGGAGGAGGAGCACACCCTGCCCAGAAGGCACAGGGGGCTGGTGGGTGGGGTTACATTTGCTTTGTTCAGAAGTGACCTGATGCTCTACAGTTAGATTCCTGAATTAAGACTGTTTGGGACTTGAAATGAGTGTAGGACTTTCCGTGCCTGAGAATTAGTAGTTGGGTCGCGCCTCACTGATCTTTCTGGGGAAGGAAGGGGCTGTTCCCACTGAGCAAGACCGGAAACAGGAACACAGTTTCCATGGTTACAACACAGGACTCCCCCACGTCCAACTGGCTGGGTGGACAGGAAAATGGGAAGCAGAGCAGGATTTGAGGAGACCTGTGTGCTGGCTCCTGCCCTACCCCTACCCCATTGCAGTTCCTGGGCAGGAAGGCCTGCCCAGGATACCAGGGTTTCAGCGTGCCCAGCTGGCAACCACTGTGCCCCGCTGGTCCTCCTTTAATCTGGAGGCCTGCAGAAAATGGCACAAAACCGCCTAAGTGTGATGACACCAATTAACTACCTCTTGGCATTTTCCTTGGAAACGTGCCTCAAATGGACTTCAGAGTACATCCTAGAGCGATGCTATATTTCAGGATTCAGCTAACTTTTCCTCTAAGGTGCCAGATAGTAAGCAGGTTAGGTTTGGTGAGCCCTACAATGTCTGTGGTGGCCCCTTGGGGCTGCTGTTCTAGCTTGAAAGCAGCAGGGACCATCTATAAAAAAGTGAAATGCTGTGTTCCAATGAGATTTTATTTACAAACACAGGCAGGTGTCCTGTTTGGGTTTGCCAATCCCTGCTATATGGTGCTGAATTATCCTTTCTCTGTTTTTCTAAAAGAGACCCGATTTTTCATCCAGAACCACCCCTCCCACCAACTCCACTCCCAGGCCATGTGGTTCACATGGTTTGGTCTCCACTCTTGACCCAGCAGTCGGCCTGTGAGCCAAGCCTGATCAAACATCCTGTGATCCTGTATTCACTATGATTGACCTGAGCTGGAGTCAAATTAATTTAAATGAAGGGGTTCTTGCTTGGACAGCTCTGGATTTCAGTCTAGAAAGAGGTAGGTCAGAAATGTTTGAAACAGCATCTATAAGGAATCTGCCTGTCTTCAGTGGGATTCCCCTTATCCCAGGATTTTCTTCCCAGGAAAAGCCAAGGGGGCATATGGAAGTCACACTTGGAAGGGAGGGAGGCGGAACACAGATGTAATAGTAGGCAAAGTTCTATAACTGTGGCTCAGTTTTTGGGGAGGTAGGACAGCTCTGGGGATACTGCAAAGCCCCCAGCAAAGGTGCTTCCGGTTGGGGTGAGGGGCTTGGGCATTGACACCTCTGCATCTGGACTTTTACTTTCCTAGGCAGGTCTGACTCTCAGGGAAGCAGCAGGCAATGCTGCCTCAGAACCAAAATGTGAGGAAGCACGGGCCCTTAGAGGTGAAAGGCCCCAGGTAAAGAGACACCTGTATACAATGGAGTATTACTCAGCCATAAAAGGAGCCAGATTGTGCCATCTGCAGAGATGTGGATGGACCTAGAGGCTGTCATACAGAGTGAAGAAAGAGAAAAGCAGATATCATATAGTAACAATATGTGGAATCTAGAAAAATGGAATTTGTTGTTTAGTTGCTCAATCACGACTGACTGTTTTGTGACTTCATGGACTCTAGCCCATGTAGCTACAGTTCATGGGGTTGCAAAGAGTCAGACATGACTGAAGTGACTTATCATACACGTACTGTAGCCCACCAGGCTCCTCTGTCCATGGGATTCTCCAGGCAAGAACACTAGAGGAGAATACTAGAGTGGGTTGCCATTCCCTTCTCCAGGAAACCTTTCCAACCCAGGTATTGAAGCTGCATATACTGCATTGGAAGGTGAATTCTTTACAGGTGAGCCACCAGGGAAGCCCTTACACTGTCAATGCTGTGTATAAAATAGATAACTAATGAAATCCTACTGCACAGCTCAGGGAACTCTACTCAGTGCTCTGTGGTGACCTGAATGGGAAGGAAATCAGAAACAAGGGGATATATGTGTACATATCAGAGAAGGCAGTGGCAACCCACTCCAGTACTTTTGCCTGGAAAATCCCATGGATGGAGGAGCCTGGTAGGCTGCAGTCCATGGGGTCTCGAAGAGTCGGACACGACTGAGCAACTTCACTTTCACTTTTCACTTTCATGCATTGGAGAAGGAAATGCAACCCACTCCAGTGTTCTTGCCTGGAGAATCTCAGGGATGGGGGAGCCTGGTGGGCTGCCATCTATGGGGTTGCACAGAGTCGGATACGACTGAAGTGACTTAGCAGCAGCAGCAGCATGTGTACATATAGCTGATTCACTTTGCTGTACAGCAGAAAGTAACACAACATTGTAAAGCAACTATACTCCAATAAAAATTTATTTTAAATAAAATATGTAAGTTTTTAAAAAGGCATATGAGGGCACGTGCCGAAAATCAAGTGTTTCTTCACTGCTAGAGAGAGAAGCTGACAGAGGAAGGGACAGAGGACGAAATGGGGGATCATGAGGTCTGAGGACGTTTTTTGAGCCCCTGTGTTCAGTATTCCTAGAACCCTAACACAGCCCTAGACTTCGCATCTACATAGTGGAGGTGGGGGATCCTCTGAATTAAGGTTTCTATAACTTGTAAGTAAAGGTGTCCTAATTGGTAGAGACACACAATTAATCAGCTTCTGCCGTAACACAGTGTTAAAGTTCCCCTTAACAAATCTTAAGAGGTGATAGATTGGTCTTTGGACCTCAAATCCTGGAAATACTTCTCTCAGTTGAGCTTTTGTGTCTCCATTTCTATTTTTCATAACAGCCCGCTTGTTCGGGGTTATTGCAGGGTATCTTTCACACTCATAAAAACTCAACTCCTGAGAACAAGGAGACCTGAGAAGTCTGACCCCAGCTGGCAAGGAGCCCCAGGTGCATTCAAGACCTTAATAAATAATGGAGCACAAAGAGAAGGAAAAGCAAGAAATGTGGGAAATATGATATCTCAGTTTGGAGGCCCGGTGGGCCAGCCCGGCTGTCGTGGGTAGAAACAGATTAAGTGTGAGAAATCACTCGTCCCTAATATGCAGGCACTCCGTAGGCTCTGCTGTTGTGAGAGGCGTTCAGCCTCAGTGCGTCGCAGGCAACAAAATGTGCATTTTTTCACTTCAGAGGACTTAGCCAGTTGATTAACTACAAAAAGTGGGATGCTGGTGGGTAAAAGACTGGGCTTTCACTTCAGGGAATTCTGGTCGGAGCCCTCCAGGAAACGGAGTTCACGTCTCAGCTCTGGGGCTCGTGGATAATAGCTCACATCAGAAAGCCAACGTGAAGGATGTGGCAAGCAGGCGATCGGGCAGAGAACTCTTGAAATTTCACTTCCCATCCTCATGGCGGGGAAACCCTTAAAGACATGGAAGAATAAGTGGAGAAAACTGGAAATCCTGCATTAGATATGATTAGACAGAAATCACTTCCTATTTTTGAAGAAACAAAGAATGTGAGGTGCCTACAAAGAAGATGACCATCCTGGAGGCATTCTTCCTCACTAACTCTGTTTATTCTTCGTTTTCTTTCTTTTAAGGGAATCTGCTTTTCACTAGGACAGAAAATCAGGGAAACATTCATAGTCACAAATGTCAGTGTACTCAGGGCTGGATTTACCAACAGGCAGACTGGGTTATGTATAACTTGGCTACATTGCTACTATGAATCTCTGCGGATTCATTTTTTAAATGCTATTATTTCAAACACCAAAAAAGGACCTCAACTCCACCACTAAGTAGCTGTGTGACCTTAGGCAATGTTGAGACCTTTAAGTCCCAGTAGTCGTGGGCTGCTCCACGTGTTCTTGCCTGGAGAATCCCAGGGACAGAGGAGCCTAGTGGGCTGCCATCTGTGGGGTCGCACAGAGTCGGACACAACTGAAGCGACTTAGCAGCAGTAGCAGCAGTCGTCTGTTATAAGATAAGATAATGGTGGTAGTGGTTTAGTCACTTAAGTCATGTTTGAGTCTTGCGACTCGATGGACTAGCTAAGATAATAAAAGAAAATATTTTATAGGGATCATTCTGAGAATTGTAATTTATGTAAAATATCTTCACATACTAAGCACCAAACAAATACGGGCTAGGATGAATTATTATTATTATATCATTAGCATCAGTAAAATTACTGGGAAGGTCTAGACAAAAATAAAAAATGTGGAGCCCAATTTCCACATTCAGCCTTCCAAGTTCACCTTTCTGAGGATCTATCCCCTGCACTGACAATGAATAAGTAACTTGAACTTGGAGGTAAAGCCTGGATCTAATGTCCACATTGCTTCTTTCCAACTGTACAAGCCCTCAGTGAGTTACATCTCCCAGCCTGGGGTTCCTTATTTTCAGAGATGAGGTTATCCATCTGATGGGTCTGTGGTAGAGACTGAATATAGAATCTCTCCATTGTGCCTGAGAGGTGTCCAGGGACTCCTGACCCACGGCTCAGCTGCAGTATCTTAGGTGCGCAATGGTTCTGTCTTACCCGGAGGTAAGCCTCACCTTCCCCAGTCACAACCTCAGTTCTCCAGATCCTGCTTTACTCTCTCTGTTTGAGAGACTACCTAATTAAAGGTATTAATATCACGCATTTATTCAAGAATGTTTTTGGTTACTTGGTAGGGGCCAGGCACTGGGGTACAATGTGAATAAAGCAGACAAAAACGCCTGTCCTCTGAGAACGTACTTCCACAGGGTTTCAGCTGAGCTGTCTGTTACCAGCAGGACACAAAATAAATAGTGCTGACGTTGTGAGATGGGGGTCATTATTTCCCCCCAGCTGTATACATACAGACCTGTATAAGCTCAAAGTACACAGCATCATGATACGACTTACATGCATCATGAAATGATGACCAAAGTAAGCTTAGCGAACATCCAGTGTCTCATGTAGAGACATTAAAAAGACGGACAAAACATTTTTCCTTGTGATGAGAACTCTTAGGATCTACTCTTAACAACTTTCACTCATCACATACAACAGCATTCATTATATTTTTCATGTTGCACACTAGTACACCCCTAGTGCTTATTTATCTTTATAACCAGAAGCTTGTATTTTTGACAGCTTTCAGCCAATTCCCGCTCCTCCAGCCCCCACCTATGATAACCACAAATCTGGTCTCTTTTTCTAGGAGTTCTCTTGTTTCTATTTGAAGATAATTGACCTACAACAGTATGTTGGTCCTGTTATATAACATAATGATTTGGTATTTCTACGCATTTCAAAATGATCATCATAAGTCTAGTCACCAGGAAATAATTCTTAAGGGTAAAAAAATAACATGGAGAAGAGGGAGGGGGATCAGAAGCGTTTATGGGTGTGTGTATAAGTGTGTACGTGGTTTTGTGTATCTATGTATGTGTGTGTATATTTGTATATATATGTGTGTGTGTTTATATGTGTGTGTGTTTGTGTAAGTGTGTGTGCATGTACATTTTAAGGAGGTTGCCCAGGAAAGGCTGACACAGAACTGGACTTTGAGTATAGACTTGAGAGAAGAGAGCAAGTGAAGCTTGCAGGAGATGGGTGGAGAGAGATGCCTTTCAATTCTATGATCTTGTTATATAATACAGAATTCACAGGACAGAATTCTTACATCAAATTTAGAATTATTAGCTTTCACTCCTAGATCAACCCCAGGGTTTGTTCACCATTGCCCTTCGTCTGACATTACAGATGTAATTATAAACTAGTATTTGGGGAAACCAAAGCAAACACTAACCTGGTTCTGACATGATCATGTTCCACTTAATGACAATTGAAAGATCCTGATTTTCTTTTTTTAATTTAATTTTTATTTTAATTGCTGTATAGTTGATATTGGGAGAAGGCAATGGCAACCCACTCCAGTACTCTTACCTGGAAAATCCCATGGGAGGAGCTTCGTAGGCTGTAGTCCATGGGGTCACCAAGAGTCGGACATGACTGAGCGGCTTCACTTTCACTTTTCACTGTCATACATTGGAGAAGGAAATGGCAACGAACTCCAGTGTTCCTGCCTGGAGAATCCCAGACATGGGGGAGCCTGGTGGGCTGCTGTCTGTGGGGTCGCACAGAGTCGGACACAACTGAAGTGACTTAGCAGCAGCAGCAGCAGCATAGTTGATATTACAATGTTGTGTTAGTTTCAGGTGTACAGCTAAATGATTCAGTTCTATATATATATATATATATTCTTTTTTCAGATTTTTTCCCATATAGATTATTACAGAATATTGAAAGTAGAGTTCCCTGTAAAGCATCCTGATTTTCAATGCTTTTCCCCACCCTCTATCATCAGTCAATATTCTTTTCTGTCAAAAATGCCCTTAGCTGTATCATACCATTTACTGCTCTAAATGCCATGATCCAGAAGCATGAGCAGTAACAGAGCCTGACACTATGCATAGAAGGTGCCAGGTGTGGTTCTCAGAGCTTTATATCATTACCTTATCTCACCCTTTCAACAACTCGGTGAGCTACGTTTCTCTATTATGATCATTTTCTGGATAAGAAAACTGAGGCATAGAGAGATTAATTCGCCCAAAGCTAGGCAGCTTGTAAAGCAGAGGAGTAGGAATGTTGAATCTGGTTGTATGTTTGATACCATATCAGTGGTTTTCAAATTCCAGTGTGTGGAAGAGCCCCGTGAAAAGACTGTTAAACCCAAATGGTGGGACCCAACCAAGAGATTGGAATCAGTAGATCTGGGGTAGAACCTGGTAATCAGCATTTCTAACAGTGGTCCACTGCTCTGTGTTGTACCGCTTCAAGCTAGGGGGGACTTACTTCTTGGTGCTGTGACAAAAGAAAACAGTACTGTCCTTTAAAAAACTTGCAAAATAGAGCTGCCATATGACCCAGCAATCCAACTCCTAGGCATATACCCAGAGAAAACCATAATTCAAAAGGATACATGCAGTGTTCATAGCAGCATTATTCACAATAACCAAGACAAGAAAGCAATCTCAATGCTCATCAACAGATGAATGGATAAGGAAGATGTGGTACATGCATGCAACGTAATATCACTCAGCCATAACAAGAATGAAATAATGCCATTTGCAGCAACATGGATGCAACTAGACGTTATCACCCTAAGTGAAGTAAGTCAGAGAAAGACAAATATCATATCATATCACTTATATGTGGAATCTTTAAAAAATGATACAAATGAACTCATTTACAAAAGAGAAGCAGACTCACAGACATAGAAAACAAACATGGTTATCAAAGGGGAAATGCAGACAGAGGACTAAATTAGGAGTTTGGGATTAACATACACACGATAATATATATAAAGTGGATAATCCACAAGCACCTACTGTACAGGGAACTCTACTCAACTCTCTACAGGAAACTATATGGGAAAAGAATCTGAAAAAGAATAGATATGTGTATAACTAAATCACTTAGCTCTATACCTAAAACTAACACAACACTGTAAAACAACTATAATATAAAATAAAAGTTAAATTTAAAAAGAACCTATCAAAGAAAATACCCACTTTCACTCTGTTTGTTGACAACAAAGTGGGGAGTCTGAGCGCTTAACTTAAATTCAATTGCATCAGCATGGAGCTCCTGTTAGCAGTTCCCAACCTAGTTTACTGTATAAAACAGCGGCACCAAGAATTTTTTAAAAGGCAGAGTGTGATTAGAGAACTATGAGAGCTTTGGGGGCCCACAAAGATGGCTACACAGAAGACAGGTATTAAGACAGGAGTCCCCAGTAAGTCTACATCCCTTTGCCAAGTGATGCTGCTTCTACTCCCTTCAAGAACTAAGACCTATTTTCCATCCCTGTTGAGTGGAGCTCTCTCAGGACTATGACAAGTAGAAGGTGGTTGATGTGCTTTCCTTCCAGTCCTGGGGCCTCTATCTCAAGAGACATTTTTTCTTTTGCATCTGCCCTTCCCCACTTGGAACCTTGAAATCCTGAGGCTAGTTGAATGGAAACTGGACCAGCAGGAGGAGCTGCAGACAAGTGTGCAGTAGGCACAACAATGAAGTTCCCTGGACTTCCTGTTCACTCCACAGGCTCTGCTGTTTCCAGCCCACCTAGATAGCATATTCAAAAGCAGAGACATTACGTTGCCAACAAAGGTCCATCTAGTCAAGGCTATTGGAGAAGGCAATGGCACCCCACTCCAGTACTCTTGCCTGGAAAATCCCATGGACGGAGGAGCCTGGTAGGCTGCAGTTCATGGGGTCGCGAAGAGTCAGACACAACTGAGCGACTTCACTTTCACTTTTCACTTCCCTGCATTGGAGAAGGAAATGGCAACCTACTCCAGTTTTCTTGCCTGGAGAATCCCAGGGACAGAGGAGCCTAGTGGGCTGCTGTCTGTGGGGTCGCACAGAATCGGACACGACTGAAGCGACTTAGCAGAAGCAGCAGCAGCAGCAGCAGTCAAGGCTATGGTTTTTCCAGTGGCCATGTATGGATGTGAGAGTTGGACTGTGAAGAAAGCTGAGCACCGAAGAATTGATGCTTTTGAACTGTGGTGTTGGAGAACACTCTTGAGAGTCCCTTGGACTGCAAGGAGATCCAACCAGTCCATTCTAAAGGAGATCAGTCCTGGGTGTTCTTTGGAAGGGCTGATGCTAAAGCTGAAACTCCAATACTTTGGCCACCTCATGCGAAGAGTTGACTCATTGGAAAAGACTGATGTGGGGAGGGGTTAGGGGCAGGAGGAGAAGGGGACAACAGAGGATGAGATGGCTGGATGGCATCACCGACTCGATGGACGTGAGTTTGAGTGAACTCCGGGAGTTGGTGATGGACAGGGAGGCCTGGTGTGCCACAGTTCATGGGGTCGCAAGGAGTCGGACGCAACTGAGCGACTGAACGGACTGAATTGACTGACCAGCCGCTACTAAGACCCTCCAGGTAAAATTTCCAAACCCAAGCTGGCCTGGTGATAGAAAGTTCTATCGTTCCCTGGAGGGGTTGCTGGTCCCAGCCGACTCCCAAGCCTGGGACGTGTGTTTTCCGGTGCACCTGGGGCTGCGAATCAGGGCTATAATGTTGACTATTAGTATCATGTAGACTTATTCCTTTGTAAGTTCTCCTGCCTTCCTTCCAGTTAGGTCAAGAATAATTCCCAGGTGGCTCAGTGGTAAAGAATCCACCATGGGTTTGCAGGAGACACGGGTTGATCCTTGGGTCAGGAAGATCCCCTGGAGGAAGAAATGGCAACCTTCTCCACATTCTTGCCTGGGAAATCCCATGGACAGAGGAGTCTGGCAGGTTACAGACCATGGGGAGGCAAAAGAGTTGGACACAACCACAAACAGAGCTTTAGATGAGCACAAATAAAGTAGGCTCTAGGTTACTTCATTTTGTATGACTGTCTCTAGGTCCATCAGTATCAGAAATCCAAAAAAGAAGGGATAAATGTCTGCATATTCTCCACTTTGCTGTACAGTAGAAAGCAACACAATATTGTAAAGCAACCATTCCCCCCAATAAAATTAATTGAAAAAAAAAACAGAACAAAAAACAGCAAACAGCAAAAAACACAGTCTATGCAAAGAAACGTTGGCAGTTATCTCGGACTTAATAATAGTATTTTGTTTTCATTGCATGTGTGTGTGTCTTACCTATTTATGTGTGTTGTTGTCAGTCACTGAGTCATGTCTGACTCTTTCAACCCCATGAACTGTAGCACTTCAGGCTTCCCTGTTTTATCTCCTGGAGTCTGCTCAAACTCATGTCCATTGAGTCAGTGATGCCATCCAACCATCTCATCCTCTGCCACCCACTTCTTTTGCCTTCAATTTTTCCCAGCATCAGGGTCTTTTCCAGTGAGCCGGCTCTTCGCATCAGGTGGCCAAATTATTAGAGCTTCAGCTTCAGCACCAGTTCTTCCAATGAATATTAAGAGTTGATTTCCTTCAGGATTGACTGATTTGATCTCCTTGCAGTCCAAGGGACTCTCAAGAGTCTTCTCCAGCACCACAATTCCAAAGCATCAGTTGTTTAGTGCTTAGCCTTCTTTATAGTCTAACTCTCACACCCATACACAGCTACTGGAAAAACCATAGCTTTTACTATACAGAATTTTGTCATAGCTTTTCCTCCAAGGAGAAAGGGTATAGTGGTCATGCTTTGCCATGAGTGTTTGTCACATGAAATTTTATTTTGAAGTAAATGGAATAATTTTGCAACTAGATTCACTTATAGAAAAAACTAATAATGAATGACAACAAGGAAGCAAACATATGTGGTAAAGCATAGGAAACTGTAAGGAAGATGAGATGGGGTGGGGAGGTTAAAACAGGTGCCTCTGTGTTCACATGACCTCACAGACCCCCTCCCAGAGCATGTGCCCCGAGGGTCATGGAACAACTATCCTGGTTCCCAGGTTGCCTCTCCCTTCCTCTCATCCATCTTCATTTCAGGTTCCTTGGAGACAGGCTCTCCCAGGCTCGAACTTGTTGGAGGAAAGTGAAGAACTGCCTCCTGTGAACTTGGCCCCTTCTCCTGCCTCCTCCTCTACCCCTGGGCTCCACAAATTTGGTGTCTGTTTCTATGAGATTTTTTTTAAATCAGTGAGATGGTTGGATGGCATCACTAACTCAATGGACATGGGTTTGGGTGGACTCCAGGAGTTGGTGATGGACAGGGAGGCCTGGCATGCTGTGGTTCATGGGGTTGCAAAGAGTTGGACACAACTGAGCAACTGAACTGAACTGAACTGAGATCATAGATCATATAGTATTTATCTTTCTCTATCTGACTTAAGGGCTTCCCTGGTGGTTCAGTGGTAAAGAATCCACCCACTAATGCAGGAGATGCAGAAGATGTAGTTTTGATCCCTAGGTGGGAAAGATCCCCTGGAGAAGGAAATGGCAACCCACTTCAGTATTCTTGCCTGGAATATCACAGGGACAGAGAAGTCCATGGGGTTGCAAAGAGCTGGACATGACTTAGCATCTAAATAGCAACAATCTGACTTAAATTACTTAGTACTATATCGTCAAGGTTTTTATGCCTGAAAAAATGTCTATATCAGATTTGAAAGATTTTTTTTTTTTATTGCTACTCCTTGGAAGGAAAGTTATGACCAACCTAGATAGCATATTCAAAAGCAGAGACATTACTTTGCCAACAAAGGTTCCTCTAGTCAAGGCTATGGTTTTTCCTGTGGTCATGTATGGATGTGAGAGTTGGACTGTGAAGAAAGCTGAGCACCGAAGAATTGATGCTTTTGAACTGTGGTGTTGGAGAAGACTCTTGAGAGTCCCTTGGACTGCAAGGAGATCCAACCAGTCCATTCTGAAGGAGATCAGCCCTGGGATTTCTTTGGAAGGAATGATGCTAAAGCTGAAACTCCAGTACTTTGGCTATCTCATGCGAAGAAATGACTCATTGGAAGAGACTCTGATGCTGGGAGGGATTGGGGGCAGGAGGAGAAGGGGACGACAGAGGATGAGATGGCTGGATGGCATCACTGACTCGATGGACGTGAGTCTGAGTGAACTCCGGGAGTTGGTGATGGACAGGGAGGCCTGGCGTGCTGCGATTCATGGGGTCGCAAAGAGTCGGACACGACTGAGCGACTGAACTGAACTGAACTGATAGCCAGTGGAAAGTGAAGTGAGGTCTGTGAACTGGGTAAGCTGCCTATCATCTCTTTGCATTTCAGTTTCCTCACTTGCCAAATACTGGGATAAGACTGAGTAACTGGGTCCCCAATTCAAGTGGTTATTGGATTGATCTCAGTTGCTTGCTTACAACCCAGATCCCTAGGCCTCAGGGTCAAAAATTGGACCTCTTATGAGGTCTCGCATGGAAAGCCTGAGGCTAAACAATCCTTTTGTGCCCTTAGCACCTGGATAGCTTAGTCTCTGAATTTCGGGTCTATTATTTAATTTCCTTTTTAACTAGAAATTCTTTTATGAAGGACAAATATGCTAACTATTTTCATAATTAGACCCATTTAGAGTCTTACACTGAGCTTCAATATTGCATAGAATAGGCCATGCATTATCAACCTATGGAAGCCCTTAGTTGATGGAGTAGCAGGGTGGGGTGTTAGGAGAGGAAGTTATGTGATTTGAAATTTTTTAAAAAATATATTTATATATGGAAAGTAAAATATCTTTTTTCATGTAACTTGAAAAATAAAGGCCATAATGTTTTTTCTTGTCTGACAGGATATGCAGGAAATAGAATTTGTTCCCTGTACTAGCTCAAGATGGGAATTAGAGGTGGAGTGGGGGATGGTGTCATGAGATTTTCAAGTTTATCCAAAAGGGTCATGGGTCTAAAAAGGTTTCAAAGCACTGTAGCACTGAGATGGATTGGTTTCTGCAGAAAAGTGAGAAAAGAAAACCATTAAGTTCAACTGTCACTCTTCCAACTGAATATTGAAACCACTTGGGAAAAAAGTTTTGAGTGAGGTTTACAGTCAGAAGCAACATTGGTGTTTTTGAGGTTTGTGCATGAGTCGCCATTTAGCTGTATTTAGCTGTACCACACTCTTCCTAGAGATGTGATTAAGTGCCATATTTTGAAGCTTTCGAAAGTGTTAAGCTGCTTGTTACGCTGGCCTGACTCATGCAAGGGTTCATTTGGATGAGTGGATTTGTGTGTTGCGTTATGGCTTCGTGGACAGAGGATTTGGGAGGTTGGAATTTCCATTCTACTTTCTCAGTGACGTGGTGCGTGAACACTAAGTATCTGAGAACGTTGAGGTCACTGAGCGTTTCATCTTTAAGTCTTTGTGGACTACACTGGACTCGCGGGTGACTGGCTCAGTCGTGCCATCCGTGGACTGACAAGGTTCATGAGACTCATGGACCGACCTGGCTGACAAGGTAAGTGTCCTCCTCCTACTTCCTTTTTCATTTTGAACATAAATAATAGCATGTGACCATGCTTGTAACTGTGCTTGTAACTATTAATAAGTAACGAGCAATAGTTACTTATACTCATGGAGTAATGGAGTAATAGTAGCAGTAATCCTCCTATAAATCACTCCTCCATGTAAGAGGGAGACTGATTTTGGAGACCAGAGCAGCAAGTCTAACATTAAAAGCAGTGAGTATAGAGACTGATTTGGGTGTTTGTTGTCCCAGCTCTGTGAACTTGATCAGGGTGGTTTCAGCTTCTCAAACTTCAATTTCTTTGTTTGTAAACTTGAGATCATAATAACTATAGAATTTATTGTTTTCAGATAGAATTGTTTTCAGAACTGAAAGAAATATTTTTAAGCACTAAGATCATGCCTGGCATGTTGTCCTGAAGATGATGGAGCCCTCTGCAGATTTTTAAGTAAAAGAATGATGTGATTAGATTTATGTGGTAGTCAATGTGAAGAATGAGTAGGAGGTCCATAAAACTAGAAAATAAGAAAACTTATGCAGAGAGATAGACAGAAATTATATAAAAAAATCATACAAAATTGTATTTATTATATTATATCATATTATAATATAATATATAAAATATAATATTATATTATATAAACATACATTCATAATTAAATATATTAATAATTAATATATATTATTATATTAATTATATTATAATTATACAAAAATATACAACTGAAAAATTATATGATCTTAAATAAAGCAGAGGAGGAAATGAAGAGAATGAGCCCTGCTTGAGGTATAAGAGAATGTTTCTTGGGAGCAAGGTCCAGGCCTGATTTATCTTTGATGACTTAGCACCAGGCCAATATCTGGTCTGTACGGTAGGTGCTGAGAAAACATTTCTTACTTGGTCATAGAATTGATTCAGTCTGGTTGAATGACATCCAAAAAGGAATAATGTGAGAAGTTTTCTAATTCTAACTAGTATTTTTTCTTCATGTTTCCTGTAGCTCTTAACTCTCTCCTTTTGTCTACCTCCGACTGGGGAGCTGAGCATTTGCCTTCTTTTTGGAAAAGGGATGCAATAGCAGAAAGTGGACTTTCAGAAATCTGATAAAGTTCATAAGTTTTGGCTTTTCAAGGGCCTCATCTCATTTGGAAGAAAACACGATGAATCAGAGTCAGTATTTACTTCAAAGAGATGAACAAAGATTCCTTATTCTGAATGTTGCGGAGATTCAGAGGGGACATGATGAGACCTGGGAGCCTCCTGCGGCAATGGGGTGGGCCGAGGGTAGAGGAAACGGAGCTAAGTTTGCAGGTAGGACAGCAGAGAAGACGTGGGCGTCTGTCCCTGGGTGCTGCCCAGGGTGGAGGTGGGGAGACGCAGAGCCAATGCCTATCACCAGCTGATGAGGAGTCTCGGTGCTGTGTGGCATAGCCCTGCACAATAGATGGGTCTAGTACCTGAAAACACAGCAGTTTCCCAAGATCAGAGTCACACCATGTAGTAGAATTTCCCCCCATACAGGTGTGACTCAGGGGGACCCTGGGGTCTTAAAGAGGCCTTAAAGATGGGAAGCTCATGGTAGGGTGGGAGGGTACGGTGCTGGTCTGCTAACGACCAGTGACTGACGTCTCACAGGAAAACCGGGACACCTGAGTGGACAGTAGAGTAGATGCCCACTGACAACCGGGTGCTCTCTCCCAGTCCCCCCCAACTGTCGTTGTTATCGTTTAGTCGCTTAGTCGTGTCTGAGCCTTTTGCGACCCCATGGACTGCAGCCCACCAGGCTCCTCTGTCCATGGGATTTCCCAGGCAAGAATACTGGAGTGAGTTGCCATGCCCTTCTCCAGGGGATCTTCCTGACCCAGATCAAACCCTTATCTCCTGTGTCTCCTGCACTGGCAGGCAGATTCTTTACCACTGCAGCACGTGGGGAACCCATCCACCCCGGTACTCTGACACAGTGAGCCTACAGCCCCCCAGAATTCTGATGCAACCCTGGGGGATGTGGAGGAAGCGGATGTGAGCTGACTCGTTAAGTTTCTGCCCCCCAGAGACTCACACTATAATTTGTACTCAGTTCCAGAAAAACAAAGAAAAGTTCTTGACCACTTCATTTTGCCTGAGATCCAAGTTCCCTGTACAAATATGATTTTTGGACATATTATTATTAGAAGTAGAGTACATAATTTGTATTTGCTGCCTGAATGCATTCTGTGTCACACAGGTCCAAATACACCTGAACGAAGGATTCAGTCTAGGAACCCAGTTTTCAAGACTATTGCCCAATGGAGCCTGATGAGGATGAAAAGAGAATCACAATCACACGGTGGGAGAAGGCAAACAAGGACCCGGGGTCTTAGCTGCAACGCTAGCACTTTTCTAGTATTCAGAGTTAAATGCAGACCAAGGGGGGCTTTCTGTGAACATTTATGTAGCACCTTCTATCTTCCAGGAACTGTCTCAATCACCTTATGTAAGTTAACTCTTCATTCTTGCAGCAAACAATTCAGTAGGTGTTATTGTTGTTGTTTTTGTTGCTCAGTTGTGTCTGACTCTTTTCAACCCCAGGAACTGTAGCCCACCGTAGGATCTTCCAGTCCCAGGAATCAAACTTGTGTCTGTTGAACTGGCAGGCAGATTGTTTAGCAGCTGAGCCACCAGGGAGGCAGGTACTATTATTAGCATCTGCATTTACCAGGTATAGAAATGGAGATGTGGAAATGTTGCATCATACCTGCCTGAACTCACATGTAGTAACATGTGAGTTCAGGGAGTTAGACTGGCCTCAGAAGTCGTGATTTCACTAGGAGAGGGTAATGAAGGTGTGGTGGGTTGTGTGGAGAGATCTGAGATTCTGGTGGGATCGGCATTGGACTGAATGATGCTGAGGTCTCTGATTCTGAACCCCTAGGACGTTTTATTTGTTGGTTAAAATTATTTAAAATTCAGTTTGAAATAGGCTTTTTCTTCCTGTTGTGGCATGTGACACTTCCTCAAGAAAAAACTGCAGTAAAAACTAACTCAGGGACTTCCCTGATGGTCCAGTGGTTAAGACCGCCTTCCAGTACAGGGGGTACGGGGTTCAAACTAAGATCCCACATCCCTTGTGGAGAAAAAACCAAAACATAAAACAGAAACAATATTGTAACAAATACAATAAAGACTTTCAAAGTGGTCCACATAAATAAAAAACCTAGCTCAGGTTATATATGTAACCATAACTATCCATCTGAAAAATAGCAGACTTTTTAAAGTGAAAATATTTTATTTATGTAGCTAACAGAGCTAATTGAGGATGACGGGTGGAATTATTTTCAGACTCTTCTATATTTAAAAATTCTTTTTTAGAGAGGCTGACTCTATTTCCTGGTTGTAGGTTCTGTTGGCTGAATTTCTTGGTGTTTGTTTTCTGTGCGTTGTCTGGAATTTTGGTTTGAGAGCCTGTCTTGGGTGTGATCACCCGCCCATCCCCCTTTCTTCCGTCTCTCTGTGCTCACTCCTATCTGTCTAACATGTCTGAGATTATCATGGTGGATCCAGTCTCTCATCTCATTATGATCCTGGGAATGTCCCACTGAGTGTCTGCGAGTCTATCCTTTAGGGGCTACATTATAGTACTTCTGGAAAGCATTAGACAGTGGATGTGTGTGATGAATTGAGTCTAGACTTCAACTTGTTTTCTGTATACACTGACTTTTTCAAGGATGTAAACACATAAAAATCAAGAGAAGATTGTTTTTTGTTTTAGACTGAATTTTATCAACAGTGGTTTACCATTTTGGAAAATCATGTTACTGACAGTCTCTCAACTCAGGCTTTTGAGTTGCAAACACCCTGCACCTCACTAACAGCTATTCATGGTGATTGCTACATAGACTTACAAGTATCTGCAACTTCTTGACACCTTGTCGTGTGACCGTGACCAAGCATTTACATATTGAGATTATGAATGTCTTTCCTTCTATTTATTCTTCATATTAAATGTAGACATTAACTTTTAAAAATATTTATGTGTAGGTAGGTTAAGTATAAATTTCATGGAATAGAACAGAGGGTATCACAAGAATACTTCTTATAAAATGGAGGTTTGAGGATTTATAGAGACTTCATTTTGCTTTGAGTTTCTATAACCCCCAAAACCTCAAAATGAAACCAAGCCAAAACCTCTACATTTTAAAACCAGAGTTTCCTTGAATCTTGACTCAGGTTTACTAAAAGAATATATGACAACTTCACAAAAGTTGGTAGGAGGTAAGGTTTCTGTGGAGGGCAGTGTGAAACAAATAGCAGGTTTAGGAGAAACCATTATAAAAATAAAATTTTACTTTCTCAGAATGTTTTCAGAGACTTTCTATTTATATGACATGTTGTAAAGAGCAAATTCAATAAGCAGCAAGTGTGGTGTCAAGGCGGCTGTAATCATTCTAATAGAATATTTATGTGTTTCTTCTCTAAGTCTCTTACCTACATGATCTTCTATCGGCAAACTTTGCTTTGAGACAGCTGAGATGAGGAGAAGACAACCCTCCTTTTTTAAACTCAGTGCTCCGCGGGACCTGAAGTGCATCTATCCAGAGCAAGTTCTTCTGCCTTTTCTCTGTTTCCTGCTTTGAAATACCTTTTCCTTCTTTATCTCCACTCTTTAATGTCCCATGTCGTGTATCCTAAAGAATAAACAGGCAAAAATGTCTTATGAAGAAAGACATAATCCAAAGCTTAATGAGTGAGGAGTCATCTTGCCAAATGATAAAGTGTATTATAAAGCTATGCCAGGTAGCATAGCAGGTTATGGGTCCAAAAATGGGTACAAATAAGAGGTGTTACAGAAGCTGATGCTAGTTTGTGAAAAATTATTATGATATAATTTACCTTGTCACATAAAGGGTGAGTACACCATAGAGCAAACTGTGAGAGCAAATTAGAATCCCACTATATATTCTATATCAAAAGAAACTGAACAGAATTGAAAAGTTTTCTTAATATAACAAAATAACAAATTACAATTAGTGCCATGATCTCCGAGAGAGAGGGGAAAAAAGACTCTAGAAGCAAAAATAGAAAGCAAAACCAGTGGAGGAAATCACAAAAGGAATGGATTGATCAAATTAACTAGTTTAAGTTTTGTTTTTAGTGCTAGAGACAGCAAAATCAGTAAAAACTGACTGCTTGCTCCGGGTCTCATGCCGCGGTGATAAAGTGGGCTCTGAACCTTCCCAAGCGCGTGTCCACAGAGGAGCGCAGCTGCTGTTCACAGATGTACGGGCTGTGTCCTGTGCATGGGCGCGTGTCCACAGAGGAGGGCGGCTGCTGTTCACAGATGTGCGGGCTGCGTCCTGTGCATGGGCGCGTGTCCACAGAGGAGGGCGGCTGCTGTTCACAGATGTACGGGCTGCGTCCTGTGCCTGGGCGCGACCGTTCATAGTGTAGGCTTTCACTATTTTGAGATATTTTTTATAGTTTTACTATAATGTTTTAGGTTGCAAAGACAGGCTATTTGTGTATTTGTTATGTTCGTTCCCTGACCAACCAAGTGACATACCTTCTCACTGACAGAGGAGACAGGTATCATTTTGCTTTGACTCCTGAAGAAGGAAGGGGTTCCATGAACAGAAGACTTGTTTAGTGCTAAACAACGCTCCTAACACTGGAAGGTCCTTTAGACGTTCATGCTTCCCCAGTGGCTCAGCGGTAGAGTCCGCCTGCAACGCAGTAGCCCTAGGAGACACAGGTTCGATCTCTGGGTTAGGATATCCCCTGGAAAATGGCAACCCACTCCAGTATTTTTGCCTGGATAGTCCCATGGACAGAGGATGGACAGAGGAGCCTAGTGGGCTACAGTCCATGGGGTGGCAAAGAGATGGGCATGACTGAAGCGACTTAGCACACATGCCGGCCGCACTGCATCAGAAAATATCTTCAGATGAAAAAGTGAAATTCCCTATAGTAAAAGTTAGCTAAATCTGATGTCTCATTTTGCAGTTCACAGTACTGTAATTTATTTTATGAAAATGATATTGCAGTATTTCAATTTAAGTCTAACAACACTTTAAACTGACATAAATGACTGTATAATAAGGACCTAATATTTATTTTCCATGACCACATAATCACTGAATTATATCACAGCTATTATTTATTGGTTGTGAACATTTTATCATGCAGTTTTGATCGTTGTTAAAGTTTAACGGTTTATTTAAATAAATATAATTTTAAAATAATACACATTTGATGGTAAACTAATTAAATGATCACATTATTTCTGCCTGGTATTAGAAAGCTAAGAAAATAACATATCACAGTCAGAAAAAATAGAAAATGGGCATCTACTACACAGTAAAATGAAAGAAAATTACTTGGATTGTTCAATGCCGGGTCAGTCTCAAAAGGATCCAGTACAGACACTTAACACTATCTCAGAGGGGGAGATAGTGAACCCACTCTTTATTTTCACGTTAGTAAGAATGGATGAATTCCTTTTAAAAAATGAGAAAAAAAAACATGGGGAACCCATTAAATGAAATGTACTTTCTGTTGATTTAGTTATATCTTTGAATATTAAACAGCAGAACCCCCTCTTGAAGAGATGATCCATCTCGAGTAACAAATGTTTATCTTGCAGAAGAAAGCACAGGTAAGAAGTTTCTGGAAACTTCTTACACAAGAATACTGATAAACAGTGGGAAAAAATTTTGAACTACTTTATTTTTTTAAGCTTGAAAGCCCTTCTTTCTAAAAAAATTTTTTTTTTAATTTGTAAACTCTTTAAGGATGAAGAAAAAAACAACTGAGTGAAGGAAATGGTAGCAGATTTTATCAGTCAATTGTTGTAAAACAGGAATAGAGTGAAATGCACCACAAACATGTTACTGAATGTTTAAAATTTTAAATTATTGAGAAGAAGATATAATTATTGATGTGACAAAATAATTACTTTAAAACAAGAAAATGTTAACATGCTACTAATAAATATATACTATGAATATCAATTGGCATTCAGAGAAAAAATTACAAAACTGGGATTTTTCTTCATTTGGTAGAAATCATAGCAGAAGGGTGCTCGGAGCTGGTGCACTGGGATGACCCCAAGGGATGGGATGGGGAGCTAGGTGGGAGGGGGTTTCAGGATGGGGATACATGTACACCTGTGGCAGAGTCATGTCAATGTATGGCAAAACCACTACAATATTGTAAAGTAATTACCTCCAATTAAAATAAATAAATTTGTATTAAAAAAAGAAATCATAGCAGAATTTGACAATGTCATGACTCATACTTATCCATAATATAAATATTGAAGATAAATAACAACATTGTACATTACTGAGGGGATGAAATACAAAACCAAAAATTAAGATTATAGATGATGAAATTAACAAATTATTTAATTTCATGAAGGTGAGCTCTGCTAATTATTATTCAATTACTTTAGATACAACTAGTGGTGGGCTGAAAAACTGACTCTCTTAAAAAAGAAATAAAAAAGCCGATTTCAATGGTAACACTGGTAAATTAAACAACCCTAATAAAGCTTATTTCTAGTTTAATAACTGGCTCACAAAAGTCCTTCAGGTTTAACAATCGATTTCACCAACCAGTGCAATCCGGCTCCTATATATACAATCTAAGTCACGTACAACAGATGACATAGTTGCTTGATGTGTGAATTTCAAAATGCAAGTCTTGTATCTCTAAATGAGACTATTTTGACAATGTTGTCCTATAGGTAACACCAACTCAAGAATGATTCTATATAATTGACTACTTACAAAGATATAATCTGGACATCTAAAATCAGACTACAGTAAGAGCATAGATGTTCATGGAAAACATACCAAATTGCAACTGACGATGTTTGAAAATGATAGAATATCCTGCATTCTGCTTTCTGTGCATTTTTTAACTGGAAGGAAATGAGACAGCAAAAAATCTAACTACACTGAGCAGCTTTTATCTTGCACAAACTGTACAACTGTTTTGTAGACTCAATAGAAGTTAAGACTATTGAAAACACATTTGCTAAATATAAGTACTTGGCCACCATTGAATTTTTAATAGGAAATGAAATTGGTAACATCATGTTAATAAAAACACAAGTTGAAGCAGGTTAAAGCTCTTTTAGACTATTTTAATATTAATAAAGATATTGATAAAGATATTAATCTAAGAATTCTAGAATATAAACCAAAGTAAACTTGAAAAAGTATCAACATTTATATTTTATAACATTTATAACATTTGGTTAGTACTAATTTACCATATTTTTAATATGTGAGAGTTATAAGCAAACTGTCGCAGAAACCAGATTCAAAAGATGTAATATTCTCAAAACTTCAAAGAGAGTAGGAGATTCCTTTTAAAAAGAAATGTGATTTTTCTGAAGAATCTGTTATTGTGCTAAAAAAAAAAAAATTACAACTTGCTGACACAGGTCTGAACCTATCGTTTTAGATAAAAACTAAAAGTAAGAGAACCAATTTTGACTGGGAATCCCACAGTCAACCCATTGGTGATCCAAATCCAAAATTTCCAAGTCACAAATTTTGGGTTTTGTATTAAATGCAATGATGTCATCATTAAGGAAATCATTAAAGAAAGTTTCGTGATGCTAAGCAAATACCGTGTCTGTTTGATATTCTACATAACATGTCATTTGAGGAAGTATGAGGACTATGAAATACTACAACAACATAAAAAGCTATAATTGCCACCCACTGATGGCTGTAACAGAGGATGTGATATTGGTGAGTCGTGAATATTTGAGAAACTAGAATTTTTAAGCTGTTTTCTAAAATCTTGATTGATTTCCCCTGAGATATTACAATTTCACTATTGAGTTGTTTTCCACAAAAATTTATTAAACACATTTCCATATACAGGCACTTTGGAGAAACTATGGGTTCATTTCCAGGCCACTACTGTAAAGCTAACATCGCAGTAGAGCAAGTCACAGATATTCTTTTGTTTCCCAGTGGGTCTAAAAGCTATGTTTACATGATCTTTGGGCCTACTGTGTGCTATAGCACTCTAAACAAATGTGGTGGTGGTGGTGATTCAGTAGCTAAGTCATGTCCAACTCTTTGAGACCCCATGGACTGTATCCCGCCAAACTCCTCTGTCCGTGGACTTTCCCAGGCAAGACTACTGGAGTGGGTTGCCATTTTCCTCTTCAAGGGCATCTTCCCAACCCAGGAAGATTTAAAGAATGCTTTATTGGTAATGAAACACTATCATCTGAGCCTTTGGGGTGTCGTAATCTTTTTGCTGCTGGTGGTGGTTTAGTCACTCTGTCATGCCCGACTCTTGTGACCCCCCCCATGGACTGTAGCCCACCAGGCTCTTCTGTCTATGGGATTTCCCAGGCAAGAATACTTATGTGGGTTGTCCATTTCATGGAAGTTGAAATATTGCAAGAATTACTAAAACATGACACAGAGACACGAAGTGAGCAAAGTCTGTAGGAAAAGTGGCACTGCCAGACTTGCTAGTGGAGAAAACAGAGTATCAAGTTTTACATGTACTTAAAACTACTTAAGTTGATCAGCAGTATCTCGAGAAAACTAGAAAGTCTGAGGTGATTTCTGTGGGAAATGACATACTGAAGCAAGTAAGCATGGAAATCATCATAAATGTTTCATTTCTGTAAAACAACTGTTTAAAAAGAAATTGTGTTATTTGTAATTATTTTGTTTAAAAATTTCACTTTCTATTATTTTATGTTTGGTAATCTTATTTTTATAATTTACACAGCATATTTGGTAATTTTGTGGTTTGTAGAAATAAATAATAGATTTTTAAGGAATATATTAGTAAAAAAACTTATTTAATGAAAGAGCACTATTTTTTTGAAAGTGCAAGGGCCTTCTTATTTTTTTATTTAGGTGTAGTTGAATTACAGTATTATATTCATTTCAGGTGTATAATACAGTCTTTTGAAATTTAAATACTAAATGAAATGATCACCACAATAAACCTCATCACTGTCTGTCACCAGGCAAAATTATTACAATATTATTGACTATATTGTGCTATATACAATATGCTATATATAGTATATAATATATTTATATATAATATATATGCTATATATTATATGCCATGATTTATTTTATTACTGGAAATTTGTACACCTTACTTCCATTCAGCTATTTTGCCCAGTCCCCCACCCTCTCCCCTCTGGCAGTCGCCAGTTTGTTCTTTGTATCTATGAATTTATTTCTGTCCTGTTTTGGTTTTTTAACCTTCACATGAAAGCAAACACACACAATATTTGTCTTTTTCTGTGTGACTTATTTCACAATGTATAATACCCTCTATATCCATCCATGTTGTTACAAATGGCAAGATTTCATTCTTTTCTTTATGGCTGACTATATTCCATTGTGTATCACGCAATTTTTTTTTTATCCATTCGTCTATTAATATCAGTGGACACTTAGGTTGCTTCTGTATCATGAGTATTGTAAATAACACTACAATGAACATCAGTGTTCAAAATTCTTTTTTGAAATAGTGTTTTCGTTTTCTTTGGGTAATTACCCAGAGGTAGAATTGCTGGATCACAAGGTGGTTCTGTATTTTAATTATTTGAGGAACCTCTGTACTGTTTCCATAGAGGCTGCTCCAGTTTAAATTCCTGCCAACAGTGCACAAGGGCTCTTTTTTCTCCACGTCCTCACCGGCACTTGGTATTCCTTGCCTTTTTGATGGTAGTCTTTCTGACAGAGGTGATATGATATCTCGTGATTTGTTTTGTATTTCCCTGATGATTAGTGGGGTTCAGATCTTCTTGTGTGTCTGTTGGCCATGTGTATGTCTCCTTTGGGAAAATGTATATTCAGGTCCTCTGCCCATTTTTAACTGGATTGTTTGCTTTTTTGATGTTGAGTTTGTATAGCTTGGATTTTAACCCCTTAGAGGTTATACCACGTACAAATATCTTCTCCCATTTAGTGAGTTGTCTTTTTCATTTTATTGATGGTTTTATTCACAGGACCAAAGCTTTATAGTTTACTGTAGCTTCATTTGTTTATTTTGGCTTTTGTTGCTCTTCCCTGAGAATACAGATAAAAAAAAAAATACTACTAAGACTGATGTCAAAGAGTTTGCTGTCTATCTTTTCAGTTCTATGGTTTCAGGTCTTATACCTAAGTCTTTAATCCATTTTCACTTTATTTTGTATATAATGTAAGGAATGGTCTACTTTCATTCTCTTGAATGTAGCTATCCAATCTTCCTAACACCATTTATTGAAGAGGCTGTTTTTCCCCATTGTGTATTCTAAGAATGCTGTTTGTAATATGCCTATTTTCTGGGACAGCAGTATCATGATTGTGCATATTTATTTCTTTATATGTGGTTATGTGTAAATATATATAAAAGTCACACAAAAATATACATTTTAAGTGATATAAAGATGAAAATGGAAATTATTGCATTTTTAACATATTTTATATTAGCAGTAGTAGTGGTAATGTATTTTACTTATACCCTTGGTTCAGTTCAGTTCAGTCACTCAGTCGTGTCTGACTCTTTGAGACCCCGTGAATCGCAGCACGCCAGGCCTCCCTGTCCATCACCAACTCCCGGAGTTCACTCAGACTCACGTCCATCGAGTCAGTGATGCTCCAGCCATCTCATCCTCTGTCGTCCCCTTCTCCTCCTGCCCTCAATCCCTCCCAGCATCAGAGTCTTTTCCAATGAGTCAACTCTTCGCATGAGGTGGCCAAAGTATTGGAGTTTCAGCTTCAGCATCAGTCCTTCCAATGAATATTCAGGACTGATTTCCTTTAGGATGGACTGGTTGGATCTCCTTGCAGTACAAGGGACTCTCAAGAGTCTTCTCCAACACCACAGTTCAAAAGCATCAACTCTTCGGTGCTCAGCTTTCTTCACAGTCCAACTCTCACATCCATACATGACTACTGGAAAAACCATAGCCTTGACTAGACGGACCTTTGTTGGCAAAGTAATGTCTCTGCTTTTGAATATGCTATCTAGGTTGGTCATAACTTTCCTTCCAAGGAGTAAGGATCTTTTAATTTCATGCCCTAAAATGGTTATAAATAATAGTTTGTAAACAGCAGCATTATTTAAAAAAAAATACCACAATATTGCCTTTGCTATTTTAAGAGTGCATCCAAAGAACTGTTTCTTAAGTTTATTTTAATACCAACTTTTAATGCTGTCACAGATGAAATTTTTCTCCTCAGAAAGATATTTCAGTATAAACATCTACCATTAAGTTTAGGGGAAAAAAAGAAGTAGTGGATGAGCATCATGTGAATTTTAATGTGTAAAAATAAATGATGGATGTTTGTTTTTACCTTTATGTAGATGGTCTTGCCAATTACTGTGACCTCCCGTTGCTATTAGCTACTGAGATGAAATGTGCACAGGGTGTCAGTCTATGTGTACATGTCAGATAGCCTTCTCGTTCATTTTATCTCTGATGACTAATCTCTTGGCATATCTGGTGGGTTTTGAAGGTAGATACTAAGAAGTGGGGTGTTGCTTCTGCTGTTCTTTTGTGGTTCACTTCCTTTTGCATTGATGATAGTGTATCCATTCCACATTTATTTGCAGGAAAGTTTCTAGACACATGTCCATATCTGAAGGGTAGTTTAAATAAAGCTGGGTTCTAACATCTATAAATCCACTTTTTAGGCACATGTAAATAAATGGTAACACACTGAAATCCTCTGCAAAGGAAGGAAGATAGGAGAGCATCACTGCTGCCTTCTCCCAGGGTACCTCCTATAACTGATATGTGATCCAAGTACAGTCCCAGGGCTCGTGTCTCTATTAAATATTAGTAAAGTTTCATTTCTATATTTTTTAAAGAAAACAATCAATGAATAGAGATACTTCAGTTTTTTTTCTGTTCTGTCCTAGTGAACCATACACACCACCACCAGGCATGTGCCTTGTCTCATTCCAAACCCAACAACTGGAAATGTTCTCAAATTAGGAAAAGCGTTAAGATGTTGAGTTTCCAAAGACGATGCCAGCTCACTATGATTACGTATATTGCGTATTATCACTGAATATGTTACAAGAAAACTCAACAGACTTTGCTCTTAAAAATTAAAAATTTTAGAATGCTTTTTACATATAAATATTTAATGCTATCGGATAGATTGAGAGTTTTGCAATAAATATAGAAAATGAGTTAATGTCATATTTTCTTGCAATCAACAAATCTAATATATACAGATTTCATAAATGAAATTTAAAAACTGTCAAAGACATTTTAAAGTCATGAACAGATGATTCACAGAACTACAAAATGACTGGGAAACATGAGAAAAACCTCACGAGTAATCAATGAAATGCACAATAAAGCATAAGATTATCACCATCCATCCATCAAATTATCTATTGCAAATGGTCTGTAAAGATGCTGCCGCTTCAGAGTCACTTCAGTCGTGTCTGACTCTGTGCGACCCCATAGACGGCAGCCCACCAGGCTCCCCCGTCCCTGGGATTCTCCAGGCAAGAACACTGGAGTGGGTTGCCATTTCCTTCTCCAATCCATGAAAGTGAAAAGTGAAAGTGAAGTTGCTCAGTTGTGTCCAACCCTCAGCGACCCCATGGACTGCAGCCTACGAGGCTCCTCTGTCCATGGGATTTTCCAGGCAAGAGTACTGGAGTGGGGTGCCATTGCCTTCTCCGTCTGTAAAGATAGCCACCTAGAATTCCTCCATTGCTGTAACATGCATGTCAACCTCTCATCAAGACGTGGCGTGTATTTCTTTTTCTTTAGAATCGGGATAGTCTGACTTGTATTGAACAATAGAATGGGATAGAAGTGATGCCATGCATCTAATGTGTAAAGATCTGTGTTGCTGGTGTGCATATAAATTGATAAACCTGGATCATATGGTAGTTCTATGTTTAACTTTTTGAAGTACCTGATGGCTCAGTCAGTAAAGAAACCACCTGCAATGCAGGAGACCCATGTTCGATCCCTGGGTCGGGAAGATCCCCAGAGAAGAGAATGGCAACCCCTCCAGTATTCTTGCCTGGAGAATTCCATGGACAGAGGAGCCTGGTGGGCAAAGAGTCAGACACGACTGAGCGACTAACACTTTCAGTTTATACTATGTTTTATAGTGGTTGCACCATTTTACAATGCTACCAACAGTACCCAAGGTTTACAATGTTTCTGCATTCTTGTCAACACTTTTTGTTTTCTGTTTTTTTTTTTCAATAGTAGTCACCCTCATGGGCTTAAGGTAGCATCTCATTGTGGTTATGATTTGCACTTCTCTTGTATTAATGAGGTGAACATGTTTTTTCCTGTGTTTGTTGGTCATTTTAATATAATCTCTAGAGAAATGTCTACTCAAGTCCTTTATCCAAAAGAACTGAAAAAAGGTTCTGAAGAGATATTTGTATACTCATTATTCATAGCAGTGTTATTCATAATAGCCAACAGGTGGAAGTAGTCTAAATGTCAATTGATGGATGAATGGATAAACTAAGTGTATCATATACATAAATGAAGAAGGCAAGTTTATCACCTGCTATGACATGAATGATGTTTGGGGACATTATAAGCCAGTTATGAAAAGACAAATACTGTGTGATTCCACTCACATGTGTTATCTAAAATGGTCAAATTCATAGAAGCAGTAGAATGGTGGTTACCAGCAGTTGCGGGGAGAAGGAAATGGAGAGCTGTCATTTAATGGGCATAGTTTCAGTTTTGAAAGATTAAAAAATTCTGAAAATTTCTTGCACAACAATATGAATATACTTAATGCAGCTAGTTCAGTTCAGTTCAGTTGCTCAGTTGCGTCTGACTCTGTGACCCCAGGGACTGCAGCACCCCAGGCTTCCCTGTCCATCACCAACTCCCATAGCTTACTCAAACTCATGTCCATTGAGTCGAGTGATGCCATCCAAACACCTCATCCTCTGTCATCCCCTTCTCCTCTGCCGTCAATCTTTCCCAGCATCAAGGTCTTTTAAAATGAGTCAGTTCTTTGTATCAGGTGGCCAAAGGATTGGAGTTTCAGCTTCAGCATCAGTCCTTCCAGTGAATATTCAAGACTGATTTCCTTTAGGATGGACTGGTTGGATATCCTTGAAGTCCAAGGGACTCTCAAGAGTCTTCTCCAACACCATAGTTCAAAAGCATCAATTGTTCAATGCTCAGCTTTATAGTCCAACTGTCACACCCATACATGACTACTGGAAAAACCAAAGCTTTGACTAGAAGGGCCTTTGTGGGCAAAGTAATGTCTCTGCTTTGTAATATGCTGTGTAGGTTGGTCATAACCTTTCTTCCAAGGAGCAAGTGTCTTAATTTCATGGCTGCAGTCACCATCTGCAGTGATTTTGGAGCCCACCAAAATAAAGTCTGTCACTGTATCCATTGTTTCCCATCTATTTGCCATGAAGTAAGCCATGCCGTGTGGGGCCACCCAAGACGGGTGGGTCATGGTGGAGAGGTCTGACAGAATGTGGTCCACTGGAGAAGGGGATGGTAAACCACTTCAGTATTCTTGCCTTGAGAACCCCATGAACAGTATGAAAAGGCAAAATGATAGGATACTGAAAGAGGAACTCCCCAGGTCAGTAGGTGCCCAATATGCTACTGGAGATCAGTGGAGAAATAACTCCAGAAAGAATGAAGGGATGGAGCCAAAGCAAAAACAATATCCAGTTGTGGATGTGACTGGTGATAGAAGCAAGGTCCGATGCTGTAAAGAACAATACTGCATAGGAACCTGGAATGTTAGGTCCATGAATCAAGGCAAATTGGAAGTGGTCAAACAGAAGATGGCAAGAGTGAACGTCGACATTCTAGGTATCAGTAAACTAAAATGGACTGGAATGTGTGAATTTAACTCAGATGACCATTATATCTACTACTGTGGGGAGGAATCCCTTAGAAGAATTGGAGTAGCCATCATAGTCAACAAAAGAGTCTGAAATGCATTACTTGGATGCAATCTCAAAAATGACAGAATGATCTCTGTTCGTTTCCAAGGCAAACCATTCAGTATCACAGTAATCCAAGTCTATGCCCCAACCAGTAACAGTGAAGAAGCTTACGTTGAGTGGTTCTATGAAGATCTACAAGACCTTTTCGAACTAACACCCAAAAAAGATGTCCTTTTCATTATAGGGGACTGGAATGCTAAAGTAGGAAGTCAAGAAACACCTGGGGTAACAGGCAAATTTGGCCTTGGAATACGGAATGAAGCAGGGCAAAGGCTAATAGAGTTTTTCCAAGAGAATGTACTGGTCATAGCAAACACTCTTCCCCAACAACACAAGAGAAGACTGTACACATGGACATCACCAGATGGTCAACATCGAAATCAGATTGATTATAGTCTTTGCAGCCAAAGATGGAGAAGCTCTATACAGTCAACAAAAACAAGACCGGGAGCTGACTGTGGCTCAGATCATGAACTCCTTATTGCCAAATTCAGACTTAAATTGAAGAAAGTACGGAAAACCACTAGACCATTCAGGTATGACCTAAATCAAATCCCTTATGATTATACAGTGGAAGTGAGAAATAGATTTAAGGACCTAGATCTGATAGATAGAGTGCCTGATGAACTATGGACGGAGGTTTGTGACATTGTACAGGAGACAGGGATCAAGACATCGCCATGGAAAAGAAATGCAAAAAAGCAAAATGACTGTCTGGGGAGGCCTTACAAATAGCTGTGAAAAGAAGAGAAGTGAAAAGCAAAGGAGAAAAGGAAAGATATAGGCATCTGAATGCAGAGTTCCAAAGAATAGTAAGGAGAAATAAGAAAGCCTTCCTCAGGGATCAATGCAAAGAAATAGAGGAAAACAACAGAATGGGAAAGACTAGAGATCTCTTCAAGAAAATTAGAGATACCAAGGGAACATTTCATGCAAAGATGGGCTCGATAAAGAATAGAAATTGTATGGACCTAACAGAAGCAGAAGATATTAAGAAGAGGTGGCAAGAATACACAGAACTGTACCAAAAAGATCTTCACGACCCAGATAATCACGATGGTGTGATCACTGACCTAGAGCTAGACATCCTGGAATGTGAAGTCAAGTGGGCCTTAGAAAGCATCACTACGAACAAAGCTAGTGGAGGTGATGGAATTCCAGTTGAGCTCTTTCAAATCCTGAAAGATGATGCTGTGAAATGCTGCATTTAATATGCCAGCAAATTTGGAAAACTCAGCAGTGGCCACAGGACTGGAAAAGGTCAGTTTTCATTCCAATCCCAAAGAAAGGCATTGCCAAAGAATGCTCAAACTACCACACAATTGCACTCATCTCACACACTAGTAAAGTCATGCTCAAAATTCTCCAAGCCAGGCTTCAGCAGTATGTGAACCGTGAACTTCCAGACATTCAAGCTGGTTTTAGAAAAGGCAGAGGAACCAGAGATCAAATTGCCAACATCCGCTGGATCATGGAAAAAGCAAGAGAGTTCCAGAAAAACACCTATTTCTGCTTTATTGACTATGCCAAAGCCTTTACTGTGTGGATCACAATAAACTGTGGAAAATTCTGAAAGAGATGGGACTACCAGACCACCTGACCTGCCTCTTGAGAAACCTATGTGCAGGTTAGGAAGCAACAGTTAGAACTGGACATGAAACAACAGACTGTTTCCAAAAAGAAAAAGGAGTACATCAAGGCTGTATGTTGTCACCCTGCTTATTTAACTTCTATGCAGAGTACATCATGAGAAACACTGGGCTGGAAGAAGCACAAGCTGGAATCAAGATTGCCAGGAGAAATATCAATAACCTCAGATATGCAGATGACACCACCCTTATGGCAGAAAGTGAAGAGGAACTCAAAAGCCTCTTGATGAAAGTGAAAGAGGAGAGTGAAAAAGTTGGCTTAAAGCTCAACATTCAGAAAACTAAGATCATGGCATCTGGTCCCATCACTTCATGACAAATGGATGGGGAAACAGTGGAAACAGTGGCAGACTTTATTTTTTGGGCTCCAAATTCACTGCAGATGGTGACTGCAGCCATGAAATTAAAAGACGTTTACTCCTCGGAAGGAAAGTTATGACCAACCTAGAAAGCATATTAAAAAGCAGAGACATTACTTTGCCAACAAAGGTCCGTCTAGTCAAGGCTATGGTTTTTCCTGTGGTCATGTATGGATGTGAGAGTTGGACTGTGAGGAAAGCTGAGCACCGAAGAATTGATGCTTTTGAACTGTGGTGTTGGAGAAGACTCTTGAGAGTCCCTTGGACTGCAAGGAGATCCAACCAGTCCATTCTAAAGGAGACCAGTCTTCGGTGTTCATTGGAAGGACTGATTCTGTGGCTGAAACTTTAATAATTTGGCCACCTCATGCAAAGAGTTGACTCATTGGAAAAGACCCTGATGCTGGGAGGGATTGGGGGCAGGAGAAGAAGGGGACGACAGAGTATGAGATGGCTGGATGGCATCAATGACTGGATGGACATGAGTTTGAGTGAACTCCGGGAGTTGGTGATGGACAGGGAGACCTGGTGTGCTGCATTCATGGGGTTGCAAAGAGTTGGACACGACTGAGCAACTGAAATGAACTGAACTGAACTGATGGGACCAGATGCCATAATCTTGGTTTTCTAACTCTACACTTAAAGATGGTTCAGATGGTAAGATTTATGTTATGACTGTTACAGTAATTTTAAAAAATGATAAAGCTTTCTCATTGCAATTGGACAAAAATATCAATATCTTTTTTCCCCCACACTGTACCATATGTGGAACTTTCCCAACCAAGGATTGAACCCATGCCCCCTGCAGTGGAAGCATGGAATCTCAACCACTGGACAGACAGGGAACTCCAAATTCATAACCTAAGTCCAGGAAATCATAATATAGGCAGAAATCCATAAGGGATGTTCATTATGATGCTATTTCCCATAGTAAATTGGTAATTCATTATTGAATTTCCAACAACAAAATTAGGGGTTGCTCACATGAATTGTTGATATACATGTATGATATTATTTCAGTGACATGAAAATAACCTTATAGTAAAGTGTTGAGTGAATAAATCATGATATAAAACTCTTGATATAGTGTGACCCAAATATATAATATATATGCATACACATATATGTATACCTATTTGTTATATAGATGATATAATTATACATGGATATATTCTCTACACACACATATATATTTATACCATATATATTGTATAATGTGTGTAACCAATTTGTTGCATAAACTGGACTTGGTAGGTTGCAAATATAAAATACCTTTATTTTTTTCATACAACATTTCGGATAAATACTCAATACTCATATCTTCTGTTGCTAGGATGAACTTGTGAGCAAATCCTTTAGCTTTTCCAGCCATTTGAAGATATTAAATAGTCTAGTCTAAACTAACATCCAACCTTCAGTTTCTTATTTAATGTAAACTTCTCTACTGAGAAAGGATTTGGTTGGTTTCTTTATAATTGTGCCACTTTGCTTCTTTTTCTTTTATTTTTTACTTTTAGGAGTTTATTTTTGTGCAAGCAGCATCAATTCATAATCAGAAAAGCAACTTATACACATTTAAAGACACACTTTTGTTCTTAATGAAAACGCAAAGGCTGTACTCCAATTTTGGAAATCTTGGTGAGTGAACAAAGAATGTTACGAAATGGTCGAGAAAACATTGCACAGTATAGATTTTTGCATGTTTCATTAAACTCGCATTTACTTAGCTGTAATTACAGTATGTGTATATACTTTGGTTGCAGTAAGAAAACACCTGCTTAGTTTTTCCTGTTTTCTAACTTTAAGAGCAGTCAGTGTTTGTTGTCCTTTTTAATTGCTGACTGAATTTTAAAATGCTGGTCATCTGAAGCTGGAAGGCAGGGAGGAAAGGAGAGGTCAGAAAAGATGGGTGCCATCTGGTATCCTCAGAGCCTGTGCTGTGCCCCTCCCCACAGCGTCATCTTCTGACCCTTCTCTCTTCACAGCTCCCCTTCTGCTCTCTCCACTCATCAGGATGGTTCTGTGCCTCACGACTCTCTCCTCAACCCTCATCCCAGGCAGTCCATCGTGATTTTCAATATCTTCTTGGAAATGATCCCTTTGGAGATGATTATAGTCAGGGTCCATGTGGCCAACAAAACGAAGAAACAGGGATCTTGGTCCCAGTGAACTCTTGAAGTGCAGGTACTTTTCTTTTAAGAATATTATGATTTATTTGTCTATGTCAATAGTTAAGAAAAGCCTCAAGTCAGTAAACTCTCAGCATTTTGAATTCCTAAATTGTCAAAATATCAGGTCATTTAAGAGAAAAAACAGAGACATTTAATGGAGGGAAAGCATAACATCTACAGAATGAATATTTCATTTTGTGTTCAGTTGCTATGGTGTCATGTAGATATAATTTATAAACATATACTTGCTTCACATTTTACATATTTAGAAATTAAATCTACATTCATAAGTATTTCAGTATTTGAATTTCTTAACAAAAAATACCCAATTTTATGTCTGAAATTTTTTCCAGCTTTATTGAGATGTGTGAAGTGACTCAGTCATGTCCAACTCTTTGTGACCTCATGGACTGTAGCCTGCCAGGGTTCTCCGTCCTTGAGATTTTTCCAGGCAAGAATACTGGAGTGGGTTGCCATTTCTTTCTCCATTATTGAGATATAATTGTCAAATAAAAATCATATACATTTAAGGTGTGTGCGCATGCATGCTCAGTCTCTCAACTGTGTCTGGCTTTTTGTGACCCCATGGACTATAGCCTGGCAGGCTGCTCTGTCAATGAGATTTCCCAGCAAAAATACTGGAGTAGGTTGCCATTTCCTTCTCCAGGGGATCTTCCCGACCCAGGGATTGAACCCATGTCCCCCTACATCTCGTGCATTGGCAGGTGGACTCTTTACCATTGTGCTACCCAAGAAGCCCCATATTAAGGTGTACATGTGATAATTTAATATACATATACACTGCGAAAAAATGACCACAATCAAGTTAATCAACATATCTACAATCTTGTGTAGTTATCCCTTTTGTTGTGTGTTTGGTGAGAACACTTAAGACATACTTTCTTTTTTAAAAATTTTTTTTATATAAAGGCTTTCAATTTTTTTTTTTTTTAACAAACATATATGGGATTCGATAAAGTTTACTAACTGAATGAGCTCTAACACACAGGTTCTCTGTGACTTTGACACACTCAACTTCTTTTCTTTTTTTCACACTCAACTTCTAAATGATCAGCTAGCTAGTTAGGATTGTACACTTGGTACTTTTTTTGTTGTTCAGTCACTCAATTGTGTCCAGCTCTTTGCCACCTCATGGACTGTAGCCCGCAAGGCTCCTCTGTCCATGGGATTTACTAGGCAAGATTACAGGAGTGGGTTGCCATTTCCTTCTCCAAGACATACTTTCTTAAACTTCAAGTATACAGTACAGTTTTTGTTGTTGTTCTGACGTGCAGGTACTTCTTAACTCAGGCTCCCCCACCCCACCTGCTGGCACTGATTACTTCCTTCAGCTCCTCCTCTTTCATTTTTCCAGGAGAGCATCAAATACTACTACTGCATCCAGCAAGCTCAAGAGGCCCAAGGTATCCAGGTATTTTTCTTGAGTCTCTTTACTTAGATCAGGGCGAGACGGAAGTGCTCCTTGCAAGCTGTGGGGTGGAACAGTGCAGCTGCTCAGGATGACACTCTCTGTAAGGCAGAGATGACACTCTCCGTTTTAGCACTGTCGACATTTGGGCCTGGATGCGTCCTTATTGTGGGGTTGCCGCATGCATTATGGAATGATAAGCAGCATCCCAGGCTTCTACTCACGAGATGTTAGTAGCATCAGCTCTCAGTTGTGGCAACCAGTGATGTCTCCAACCATTGCCAAAGGTCCTTTGGGGGTAAAACTGTCTCCGCCTGAGAGCCACTGACCTAAAAGCATTTTTTCTACAAACCTCCCTACTTAATGACTCCTTTAGCTTTTCTTCTTTTTTATGAAGATGGGTGGTAAGCTAATGCTGGCAAAAGAGCACCCCAGATGAAAATCCTGCATAGATCCTCTGGTACTCTGCCTTAGAATGTGGGGACATTGGCCAACCCTGAGATAGGAAGAGTCGTGTTAAAGACGTTGCTGTTTTAGATAAAATTATAAAAAAGACCAAGTGGTAGATAGGAAAACACACCAAAATAGTAACAGGGACTATCTTTGAGTGATGGAATCATTAGTGATTTTTTCTAATTAACTTTAATATTTTATACAATGGATTCATTCATGTTTAAAAATACTAAAAAAAAAAGACAAACATGAATAAAAAGCAAGGTCCTACTGTACAGCACGTGGCACTATATTCAATATCCTGTGAGAATATTCAATATTCTCAATATCGTAATGGAGAAGAATATGAAAAAGAAAGCATAGATGTATATATGTATAACACTTTGGTGTACAACAGAAATTAACACAACATTGTAAATCAACTATACTCCAATAAAAAATATTGAAAAAAAAAAAGTCCAAACAAATCTTACCATTTTTCAAGATCCAATTCAAGTATTGTCTCCTTCATGACATGTTTTCAGATTATCAAGTGAGGAATACTTTTTTTTTCCTTCTGGAACAATCACATTTGACATTATTTAATCTTCACAGTCACCCCCATTAACTCGGGGTTTTGTGATTTTTGTTTTACAGAAAACTAAGTTTGGAGAAGTAACTAGAAAGTAACTAAGTTGTGTAATTAGCCTGCTACTACACGGACTGGTAAGTGACAGAAGCATCACTCAAATCTGGTCCACCTCTTCAGCCCATTTCCTGCCTCCCATGGTACCGGTCACTGAGTGCCCGGAGCTTCATGGTGTTTTAGGTGAACTTAAGCAATACTGAGCTATATCTCCTTCATTTGCATCAGATCAGATCAATCGCTCAGTCGTGTCCAACTCTTTGTGACCCCATGAATCGCAGCATGCCAGGCCTCCCTGTCCATCACCAACTCCCGGAGTTCACTCAGACTCACGTCCATCGAGTCAGTGATGCCATCCAGCCATCTCATCCTCTGTCGTCCCCTTCTCCTCTTGCCCGCAATCCCTCCCAGCATCAGAGTCTTTTCCAATGAGTCAACTCTTTGCATGAGGTGGCCAAAGTACTGGAGTTTCAGCCTTAGCATCATTCCTTCCAAAGAAATCCCAGGGCTGATCTTCAGAATGGACTGATTGGATCTCCTTGCAGTCCAAGGGACTCTCAAGAGTCTTTTCCAACACCACAGTTAAAAAGCATCAATTCTTCGGCGCTCAGCCTTCTCCACAGTCCAACTCTCACGTCCATACATGACCACAGGAAAAACCATAGCCTTGACTAGATGGACTTTTGTTGGCAAAGTAATGTCTCTGCTTTTGAATATGCTATCTAGGTTGGTCATAACTTTCCTTCCAAGGAGTAAGCGTCTTTTAATTTCATGGCTGCAGTCACCATCTGTAGTGATTTTGGAGCCCAGAAAAATAAAGTCTGACACTGTTTCTACTGTTTCCCCATCTATTTCACATTAAGTGGTGGGACTGGATGCCATGATCTTCGTTTTCTGAATGTTGAGCTTTAAGCCAACTTTTTCACTCTCCACTTTCACTTTCATCAAGAGGCTTTTTAGTTCCTCTTCAACTTTCTGCCATAAAGGTGGTGTCATCTGCATATCTGAGGTTATTGATATTTCTCCCAGAAATCTTGATTCCAGCTTGTGTTTCTTCCAGTCCAGCATTTCTCATGATATACTCTGCATATAAGTTAAATAAACAGGGTAACAATATACAGCCTTGACGTACTCCTTTTCCTATTTGTTGTTCCATGTCCAGTTCTAACTGTTGCTTCCTGACCTGCATACAAATTTCTCAAGAGGCAGATCAGTTGGTCTGATATTCATTTGCATAGTTTTCCCCAACTAAATGATAAACAGCTTTTACAGAATAGACTGCTGAGCTGTCAGTACATATCCTCTCAGAGGACGAAGAAGCCAGACTGTTGAAATAGTGCTCTGGTGAAACAAGATGGTGGACAAATCACGTACGTTAATTATAAACATTGACTAAACCATAGTTTACATCATAACTATTCAACATCTTTTTGTAGTGGCAATATGATAAGCAATAAAGATTATCTGACACGTGAATACTGGCATGAAGGCATGTGTTTGAGCAGATGATCTGCTGCCTAAATATTAGCATCGTTGTATTCAAGCAAAAGGAATGATCATTAATATATACTATGGAGAAAGACTGAATATATATTAGTATATACTTATATTAGATTTTCGGAGAAGGCAATGGCACCCCACTCCAGTACTCTTGCCTGGAAAATCCCATGGACTGAGGAGCCTGGTGTGCTGCAGTCCATGGGGTTGCTAAGAGTCGGACACGACTGAGCGACTTCACTTTCACTTTTCACTTTCATGCATTGGAGAAGGAAATGGCAACCCACTCCATTGTTCTTGCCTGGAGAATCCCAGGGACGGGGGAGCCTAGTGAGCTGTCTTCTATGGGTCGCACAGAGTCAGACATGACTGAAACAATTTAGCAGCAGCAACATCATATTAGATTTTAAGACAAAATTATCACATAAATTCAGCCAGTCCATTGTGCCAAACTGTCTTAAATGCACACTCAAGATAATACTAATGGCAGAGCCTATGATGGTTAGAAGGAAGCGGTAACAGCTGAAGAGGCACAGGCCCCTGGGGGGCCTCTGCCAGATCACCAGGTTTGGGGAAACAAGAGCAAGCTGGTCCTCAACTGGAGGAGGAGATGGGGCTCTCCAGATATGACCAGGCTTGGGCTGTAGTAGCTCAGTAACTAGCAGAGTAGAGTCAACAGGCTGCATCCCTTAAGTACGTGGGGCTGGTATAGATAGGGCCTGATATGTGTGCCATGGAAAAGGCCTGCATTTCTATTGCTGTGGCCAAAGTAGGTGCATGCAAGCTTTTGGAAAAGTAATGAAAACAGCGAGGTCCTGGTAAAACTCACCGAGGGAGACTTTGCACCAATGTACCCAAAAAGGTGGTCAAACCTAAAACTATCACAACATTGTTAATCAGCTATACTCCAATAGAAAATAAGAAGTTTTAAAAACTGGCAGAATGCATACACAAGATCTCAAAGAACTTTTTTTTCCCCACAAAAGGAGAAATAATGAACAACTTCCTTTATGGCACAGCATAATGCTGATAATGACCTGAATAAAAAAAAAAAAAAAAAATTGTCTTCAATTTGCTATAATTAAGAAGCTGAGAAAGTATAGAATACAGTTTTTAGAGCTGACTAAACTGACCATGCATTTAAAAATTAGCTATGATGAAATTTTGTTCAAAATGATTCATTCTCTTAAGACTTTCAGGTAAACAGAGTTTCACTGTTACCATAGCAATTTATCTTAATAAGGAAAATGACAAACTAAAAAAAATTGAGGTCCGTGGACCAACATCAGCATCAATTGGGAGCTTACTGGAAAGGCAAACTCTTGGTCCCTAACCTAGACCTAATGAGTCAGAATCTTTGGAATTGGGATCCAGGAATTTGCATTTTAACCTTCTCCACAGGTGATTCTTGTATTCAAGAGGCGCTGGTTCATAGCACTCCCATGACCCACGCCACCCTCACAACCGAAGAAGCCTTTTCTACAGTCCATTTATTTATTTATTTATTTTTAATGTATTCATTGTGTTCTTATTTTTTTAATTTTATTATTATTATTATTATTTTTTACTTTACAATATTGTATTGGTTTTGCCGTACATCAACATGCATCCACCACGGGTGTACACGTGTTCCCCATCCTGAACCCGCCTCCCTCCTCCCTCCCCATACCATCCCTCTGGGTCATCCCAGTGCACCAGCCCCAAGCTTCCTGTATCCTGCATCAAACCTGGACTGGCGATTTGTTTCTTATATGATATTATACATGTTTTAATGTCATTCTCCCAAATCATCCTCCCCCCTCCCTCTGCCACAGAGTCCAAAAGACTGTTCTATACATCTGTGTCTCTTTTGCTGTCTCGCATACAGGGTTGTTGTTACCATCTTTCTAAATTCCATATATATGCATTAGTATACTGTATTGGTGTTTTTCTTTCTGGCTTACTTCACTCTGTATAATAGTCCATTTAAAACAAAAGTTTCCAACTGTGTTTTGTCCAAGTAGACACATGGGGCTGTCAAACCTTGAAATGTTGTAAGTGTGAACATGAGATTTCAAAGACTGAGTATAAAAAAGCAATAAAAAGTTCCTCACTAATCATTTTTATAGGCTTCCCTGGTGGCTCAGACGGTAAACAATCCTCCAGCAATGTGGGAGACCTGGGTTGGATCCTGAGTTGGGAAGAGCCCCTGGAGAAGGGCATGGCAACCCACTCCAGTATTCTTGCCTGGAGAATCCCATGGACAGAGGAGCCTGACAGGTTCCATGGTGTTGCAAAGAGTCGGGCATGACTGACAGCAGACACATGGGGCCGTCAAGCACTAAAATGTTAAAAGTGTGAACGTGGGGTTTCAAAGACTGAGTATAAAAAGGAATAAAAAATTCCTCATTAATAATGTTTATACTGACTACATATTGAAATTATAATATTTCAGATCAGTTCAGTTCAGTTCAGTCGCTCAGTCGTGTCCAACTCTTTGCAACCCCATGAATCGCAGCACGCCAGGCCTCCCTGTCCATCACCAACTCATGTCCATTGAGTCGGTGATGCCATCCAGCCATCTCATCCTCTGTTGTCCCCTTCTCCTCCTGCCCCCAATCCCTCCCAGCATCAGGGTCTTTTCCAATGAGTCAACTCTTCTCATGAGGTGGCCAAAGTATTAGAGTTTCAGCCTCAGAATCAGTCCTTCCAATGAACACCCAAGACTGGTCTCCTTTAGGATGGACTGGTTGGATCTCCTTGCAGTCCAAGGGGCTCTCAAGAGTCTTCTCCAACACTACAGTTCAAAAACATCAATTCTTCGGTGCTCAGCTTTCTTTATAGTCCAACTCTCACATCCATACATGATCACTGGAAAAACCATAGCCTTGACTAGACTGACCTTTGTTGGCAAAGTAATATCTCTGCTTTTTAATATGCTATCTAGGTTAGTCATAACTTTCCTTCCAAGGAGTAAGTGTCTTTTAATTTCATGGCTGCAATCACCATCTGCAGTGATCTTAGAGCCCCCAAAAATAAAGTGTGACACTGTTTCCACGGTTTCCCCATTTATTTCTCATGAAGTGATGGGACCGATGCCATGATCTTTGTTTTCTGAATGTTGAGCTTTAAGCCAACTTTTTCACTCTCCTCTTTCACTTTCATCAATAGGCTTTTTAGTTCCTCTTCACTTTCTGCCATAAGGGTGGTGTCATCTGCATATCTGAGGTTATTGATATTTCTCCCAGAAATCTTGATTCCAACTTGTGCTTCTTCCAGCTCAGCATTTCTCAAGATGTACCTTGCATATAAGTTAAATAAGCAGGGTGACAATATACAGCCTTGATGTACTCCTTTTCCTATTTGGAACCAGTCTGTTGTTCCATGTCCAGTTCTAACTGTTGCTTCCTGATCTGCATATAGGTTTCTTAAGAGGCAGATATATTGGATTAAATAAAATGTATTATTAATTTCACCTCTTCTACTTTATTGGGGCTACTTGGGCATTTAAACTTACATGTGTGGCTTGTGTTATAATTCTATTGGGCAGCACTTAAAGAAGGATTTCTTTCTTTCTTTCTTTCTTTTTTGAAGGATTTCTTTCTAATCTACATTTTCTAGTTATAAACTAGCCAGGACTTACTTTAAATAATGACAAACATAGAAAATAGAGCATTTGTTTCATGTTTAATATGTGCTAAACCTGTACTTAGCATCTTGCCTGGATGATTTCATTTAATCCACACCATAATTCTATGAAATTCTTAGCCCAAATTTACGGATAAGGAAACTGAAGCTCAGAAAGTTTAAATAACTTGCTCATGGTACCAGCTGATATGTGACTGACATAGAAGTCAACTCTGGTTCATCTGACCCCAAATCACATACTTTTATATATTTCCCTGTACTTTTTATTATACGATGTCCTGAAAGAACATATTTTTAATAATATCTCAAGTGTGTGCTTAGTTGCTTAGTCGTGTTTGACTCTTTGCAGTCCCATGGACTGTAGCCAGCCAGGCTCCTCTGCCTATGGAATTCTCAAGGCAAGAATACTGGAATGGGTTGTCATTTCCTACTCCAGGGGATTTTTCCCACTTAGGAATTGAACTCAGGTCTCCTCCATCTGCATCGGCAGGTGGATTCTTTACAACCAGCACCACATGCTGCTGCTGCTGCTGCTAAGTTGCTTCAGTCATGTCTGACTCTGCGCGACCCCATAGACGGCAGCCCACCAGGCTCCCCCGTCCCTGGGATTCTCCAGGCAAGAGTACTGGAGTGGGGTGCCATTTCCTTCTCCAATGCATGAAAGTGAAAACTGAAAATGAAGTCACTCAGTCGTGTCCAACTCTTAGCGACCCCATGGACTGCAGCCTACCAGGCTCCTCCGCCCATGGGATTTTCCAGGCAAGAGTACTGGAGTGGGGTGCCATTGCCTTCTCCGGATGAATACACGATTTAAGCCTAAATCAAGTAGAAAAAAATTATTAGAAAAAATGACAGAATCATCTCCACATGTGATGTGTGAATCTGTAGATGTTTAAAATTTGGGAACTGTGACATGATCTTCCTCAGCTTTGCATCTGATTAAAGGGTAACCTTTTCAATAATTCCTCATAATAACTCTTTTTAAGGTTTGATGTTTTAAAAATATATTTATTGATGTATAGTTGATTTATAATGTTGTGTTAATTTCTTCTGTACAGCAAAATGACTCAGTTTCATATGTGTGTGTGTATGTGTATATATATATATATATGATATTCTGAGAGTTTGTCCCCAAAAATGAAACTGAGCTGGTCACAGCCAATCAGTTCCAAGCTATTCACAGCCTTCATGGTCATTTGCCCAAGCACTGGGGAATGTCCCAGTGCCTTTTGGATCAAATCTCCAAGAGGAGATTTTAGAATCAACTGGACCCTTTCCACCACTGGCATCCTCAAGGAACCTATATGTGGGCACAGAATTTTATCAATTGGAACTTCTAGGATAGTGTTTGTCTTCTTCACAACGTTTGTTCTTTCCAACATCACAACCCCGGACTTCTCAGGTTCTGAATTCACAGAAAATGGTATTTTAAGGATTGCAATATTTGCTTATCGATTTCTTAATCCATATACATTTGTAGTACCATCACCAGTCAATAAAATGAGCTCAATCTCTCCAAAATCAACAGAGGTCACTCCAAGAATATGATCCTCCAAGTTAAGTCATGAATGTTCCTTGCTGCAGGGAAGGTTGACTGCCAAGTCATTTTTTTGGGAGGTCTAACCAGCAGCGTTGGGGTTGTGATGGGAAATGAAAAAGCCCACACATAAATGAACCCATGCAGTCTAAACCTGTGTTGTTCAAGGGTCAATGGTAGTTGCATGAACATAAAGCATTTTTGCAGCTTATACTCAGGTGGCACCTTGGCTGCTGCAGACTTGTATGAGCTCTTTTATTTTCACCAGTTCCTTAGGAAGCCAGATTTCAATTGCCACTTAGAGTTCCCAAAGCCTGAGTGTGTCAACCCCTCTATTTGTATAACTCACTCAGAATCTCATCTCATATAAAATGCAAGGAACTAATGCCTAATGACAGTTTTTTCCACCTGGTAAATACTAGCTTTCACTTGCTTGAAAATATCAAGATGAAGAGGGAACAAAGACTTCCTCTTGATTGCAGAAGCTCGTGGAAATGTGACTCCCCGGGTCTAGCCAGTGGTGAAAAGCATCAGCATAGCCCTAGCGTTAGACCCAAATTAAAACCATCAGCTCAGCCTGACTGTGATGTGGCCATAACATTTCGCCACATTAAATGTGTGATAACTGTGCGCAGGCAGGTAATGGGATCTGACAGTGTTCCCCGTCACCACAGAGCTGTCATGTCTGCGCTGCGTTCTCATCCCGGAGAATCCATGTCCATCATGAGGCCTTATTCTGGCATAAATGCACTGTGACAGTAATAATACATGCGGGCATGGAAGAGTCTAGACCAGGGGAAACACATTCATACTGACTGAGTGTGCACTACATATCCATGGCAGATGGATCTAAGGTGACCCCTCAATGATCCTTCACTTCCTGAGTCCCCTCCTTTGTGTCATCTGCTTCCTGTGAGTGTGTGCTGGACCTGGGACTTACCTCCTCCCAACAGAGTGTGTCCAAAGTGATGGGTGTCACTCCTTTGAGTAGGTTACATTATACGGCAACAATGATAGACTGCCGTTTCTATGATGATTTTATATTATGTACGATTCCTTTCGGAGGCTTCCCAGGTGGCACAGTGGTAATGAATCTGTCTGCCAGTACAGGAGATACAAGAGATGTCAGTTTGACCCCTGGATCAGGAAGATCCCCTGGAGAAGGAAATGGCAACCCACTCCAGTATTCTTGCCTGGAAAATTCCATAGGCAGAGGAGCCTGGTGGGCTACAGTCCATGGGGTCTCAAAGAATCAGACACAACTGAGCAGCTAAGCATACACACACACACACACACACACACACACACACATTCCTTCCTTCCTAGCAGAGATTCTCCTGGCTGACTTGATGAAGTAAACTGCCATATTGAGGAAGCCCATATGGCAAAAAATTTGAGAGGCCTCTAGAACCTGGGTATAATCCCTAACTGACATCCTGCAAAGACTCAGGGTACCCTTCCATCACATAACTACAAGGAAATGAATTCTGCCAATACCCTGAACGCACTTGGAAGCAGACATCTTCCCTAGATACAAATGCAGTCTGGCTGATACCTTGATCACAGCCGTGTGCAAGCCTGTGCTTTATAATCTGTCCCTGGACTTCTAGTCCTTGGAAACTGTGAGATGACAAATGCACATGCTGCTCTGGCTGCCATATTTGTGGCCGTCCGTTATAGCAGCTGTGGAAAATGATACATTGTCACCAACCTTGTTTCTGTTCTACATCCTTTATCTTATTTCATCACCTCAACCACCTAGGAACTCTGGTAGGTAGGCAGGAAATAAAGTTTAAAAGTGTTTGCACTTGTCTTAAGAAAAAAGTCACACAAGTTTTCAGGGTGCTGCTCATGAACTGAGGAAAATCTGCCTTGATCGCCCATACTCATATATAAATTATGAGTCAACCATCTTTAAAATGACTTGACACAAATCATGCCCAGTGGGATGTTAGCAGATGCTGCAGTGTCTTGCACATCTCCCACCCCGCCCCCTCCACCCCAGCTCGGCATGCCTGTTCCCCTGACCACTTCATGCTGCCAACACCTGTGACTCTCTATGCTAGCAAATACTCAGTGTACACTTGGCTCAGGGTGGCTCTGGGGAAATGATGTCTCTGGGAGCATCCCTTGGCCAATGGTGATGGAGTTGGTGATGGTGATGGAGTCGGAAGAGAAGCTCCCAGCCTCCTCGCTCCTCAAGTGTAGCTGTTCTCAGGAGTGCTCTACGTCATTCCTCATGAGTCCCCAGTGGGACTGAGACCCAGGTGCTCACAGTGACAACCTCTTCGACACACCCTGCAATGGTTTCTTTCCCTTTCTTGTCTCACTTCCCAGCTCCTCTCCAAATAAATGATTTGAACTAATTCCTTTTTAAGGGATCTACTTCTGTGTGGAGTCAACCAAAGAGGTAGGGGCACTTAACTTTGGATGGACATTTGGTAGAAACCCAACAGAGAGGGACAAAAACAAGCACGTAGATTGTCTTGAAGAATATGTTAAGAATGTTCTAGGAAAAGTGAACGGAAAGGAGAAATGGCTGATTCTATTTGTCAAACTCAATATTTACCAACCAAGCTCTGATGAGTATTTTGACCCCCAAATACTCTCTCAGTGTGTATTTTCACAGGGGAGGCAGCGTGCTGGGTGGTGGACACTGATTTTCTTCGCTGAATGGACGCTGCCCCTGCTGTGAAATCACGTGCCCGCATTCTGGTTATACATCAGTCTCTTAAGTTTGGTTAGTGTGAGTCAGTTTCTCCCGTCAGCTCTAACAGCAGTCACTGACCACTGGGCTCATTGCGGTAATCATTTCACAACGTGCACAAGTATCAGACCATTGGGTTGTAAACCTGTGGTATGCAAACCTATAAAATGTGCTGTGTCAGTTACACCTCCATTTTAAAAAAAAGAATCAGACAATTTTGGGCTGATAAAGAATACTTATATATTAAAAGATCAAGAATCATGATTTAGACAGCCAAATTGGTAGCATGGCCCTTTGAATGTCTTTCCTAAGAATCATTTTCTTCATTGGTTTTTGAAAGTTGAGACAGAGACAGTAGTGGGCTCAGGGTCACCTCCAGGGTGGCCCCTGAACTCGGATGTTCTGAACTTCGGTCCAAAGCAGGCCCCTGTGCTGTGGGCAAGGATGACAGTCGTGCGATGGCCATTCATCAGTGCCGCAGGTGCTTTTCTCTGGGGGGGACTTACTCCGTGACCTTGTGGATAGTGTCGAGGCACAGGGAGGGGGACACTGGCTACACCTGAGGCGTGGCCCAGTCAAGAGCTGAGACAGAGCAATCCTCTCTATAAAGTGTGGAGGGGGAAGGCTGCCTCCAGGAGGCCATATTGGCTCCAAGCTGGTGTCTTTGGGAGATTCCTCTGGGACGCCAAAGTGCATGTATTCAACATACAGCTAGATCCCTAAGCCCACAGCTGTGAATACCTGTCAGGAGTTCACTGGACTCTTCGGGATCATGGCATTCTCATGCCTGTACAGGACTTCACACCCTCATATACACCTTCTCTTAGTTCTTCCGGGAACCCTGTGATGGGAAGGTCAGAGTACCATAATCATAGATGAGACGAGCACCTCGTCTCACACAGTTCGCCTCTCTCAAGGCTGCTTTGCTCGTATGTGGCAGAAACACGAGCAAGACCTGCCCGTCTGAAACCAACCTGGCAGGCAACTTTGAGTTAGACATAATGTAGAAAAAGAACCTGAAAAAGAACGTATGCAAGTGTATACAAAACTGATGTAGTTTGTTGTACATCTGAAACTAATGCATCACTGTAAATCAATTTTTTAAAAAATTAGGGACATCCACAACATTATGATATTTACCCTCCAAGAACCTGAAATGAAAATTAATTCAAATAAAAGCCACTATGAATTTTTTAAAAAGCATAATGTCACTGCCCCTTGAGAATCACAGAACCTTTCTCAAATCAGACTTTCTACTCACATCATGTTCTTCAAAGCAGTACACTTGCCACATCAAATGCAATATTCAACCAAACATGTTTGGAAGTCCAGTTCAAAACAGAAACATTAAAGTTTCACATAAGTAGAATAATGATTTTACATCTAAATCTTGCGATTTAGTATCAATCATTGTATCAATACAATGTATCAATACATAGTATCAATCCAAAAACATTGGATAATGTTTTTATGCACAAGATACTTTATGTGGATTATTGCATTTCATCATCACCACTGTCCCCAGAGGTGTTTACCTCATTTTTAAGGTGGGAAAAGAGGCTCAGAGAGTTTAAATGACTTGTCCAGGGTCACACAGCCAGAATACTGATGGAGGGGGATTTGAAATTCTCCCGACAGCCATTTTTTCTATTCTGCACATCCCCTAGATGCTTAAAAATTCCCTCAAGAAAGTCTACATTTTTCTTGGATCATTTTTATTCTTTGCCCCCTCCCACCTAGACCATAAATTTTAGGATTAAACTCTCAGTTAATGTTACCAAGTACCCCTTGAAATGTTATGTGAATTGTCCCAGTGGATTGCAGACAAAGGGAGGTTGAGGCTGGACTTACTCCAGCCTTCTTTTACCCACTAAATATCTCATTACCATTGACCAGCCGGATGTCAGCATGTCACACATTATTCTGAGAGCAGAGCAAGAGCCCCTCAGGTCAGGAGATAATCAAGAAACAGTGTTATGAGAGTTGACATCTTATGAATAATTATTTTAAAAATCTGTTCCTTTCTGTCCCTTCAACTCCAGACGGGCGAGTTGGTTCTACCAAGTTGCTCAGTCAAACCGTGATGAGAACATCACTCAAAAAGGTGCTAGTTGTCCTTATTTATTTATTTTTGAAACTAAGTTTTTAAGAGGTGAGTTTACTCAAAGTTTTCATTGTGAGAGTGTGCAGTCAAAAGGCCAATAACTCTGGGTGTAAGACAAGCATCCTCTGGACTCCCTGGCATCTCTGGAAGATGCGGCCCCTGGATTCCTCCTGCATCACAGAGTCTGTGGGCACCACGTTTCTGTTTCCCAGATGGCGATGATAGGAAGATACTATAGAAGTGAACAGAATACAGTTTTAAGGTCACCATCATATATCGGGTGCATGCGTGCTAAGTCACTTCAGTCGTATCCGACTCTTTGCGACTCCATGGACTGTAGCCCACCAGACTCCTCTGTCCATGGAACTCTCCAGGCAAGAATACTGCAGTGGGCTGCCATGCCCTCCTCCAGGGGATCTAACCTGTGTCTCATCTCTCGCATCTCCTGCATTGGCAGGCAGGTTCTTTACCACTAGCACCACCTGGAAAGCCCAATTTTGTGGGATACCTAGCTACATTTTGAGAAGGAAGAGTTTGAGAGTGAGGCTGGACAACAACTTCCACAAATAGTGTCTGAGCTGCAGATGTGGGCTCATGCCGAGCGAGTGGTCCCAGGGGAGGAGGTGGGGGCATGTCCTACTGTCCTTGGGGGCTGCTGAGGCACTCCCCAAACCAGGGACCCAGCATCGCCAGTCAGCATCCTCCTCCAGCCTCCGTTTCCCCTTCTGTCCTGTGTGCGGTCGCTTGATCTACGTGATGTGGAAGTGAGGGAGCAGAAGACAAGGAAACCCTCTCCCTGAAGAGCCAGGTGAGCCCCGGCTGCCGTTGGTGGTGAGCGGTGGGGGCAGCAGAAGGGCTGCGGCCTGGCCTTGGGGTCTGTAAGCCAGTGCGTGTCCTCTGCATCATTGCAGACCGGTGCGTTTATGGGACCGGCTTTCTTGGAAGAAATTGAAGAGAGGAAACTTCTCGGCCTAGAGTGGCCCGCTGTCTTGGTTTACCTGTGACTGAGGGGTTCCTGAGCTACGAGACAAATCTCAAGCAAACCAGAACAGAATAGTCACTGGTGCTAGGCCCCCGTTTCTTTTCCCCGCAGTGTTCAGCCCTGGCTGCAGAGTAGAATTCGGGAGAGCTTAAAAAGGCCGGTCCCTGTGTCACCCCAGATCATTGAATCTGAATCGCTGGGTCTATATGTATAATTTTTTTTAATTTCTGAAAGTTATTCTGATGTTTAGTAAAGATTGGGAAAACCAGCCTTAATGACTTTCTTTCCTCAACAGACCCCATGAAAAGGGATAAGCTCACATGATTGTCCACAACAAAGATGGGAAAAGTGGTTCAACAGAGTCTTAGCCAAAGGCACAGTAGAGAAGGTAGGTTTCCTAAGGATGTAACAGCTGGAGCGAGGCCTCAATTGACTAAACCAACCCACTGAGGTGCTGCGGGGACTCTGAGGACCACTGTGCCGGCTGCAGCCCCAGGACTTGTGGGGACACAGATGCTGCTCTGGAAAACCTTCCCTACATCGGCATCCAGCCCCTAGCCATCACGAGGAGGAGGCAGAGCACAGGCAGAATGTTATGGTGAAAAGAAATCTCTGTGGGGTGGTGAGGGTCTTTAAAGTAGTGGACAAAAGAAATACATTCTGAGAGTTTAGGGGAGTTTGACTCTTTTTTTTAAAGAATTAAAGATTTTGGAAAGCCTCAAGTTAAAATCTTATAAGGAGAATTATTACTTGTTTTAATGTTTAGTTTAATTTTTATTTTATATTGGATAGGTGGCGCTAGTGTTAAAGGACCCACTTGCCAATGTAGGAGACATAAAAGACGTGGGTTCAGTCCCTGGGTTGGGAAGATCCCCTGAAGGAGGGCATGGCAACCCACTCCAGTATTCTTGCTTGGAGAGCCCGTGGACAGAGAAACTTGGCAGGCTATAGTCCCTAGGGTCTCAAAGAGTTGGACATGACTGAAGCGACTTAGCGTGAACACAGCGTTGATTTATTATAATGTGCAAATTTCAGGGTAGAGCAAAGCAATCCAGTTATACATATATACATATTCATTCTTTCAGATTCTTTTCCCATTTTATTACAGAACACTGAGTAGATTTCTCTGTGCTACACAGTAGGTCCTTATTGAAGGAATCATTTCTGAATTAAGCTTCACATGAGAGAGAGACTATCACTTAATGATTATGAGTTCTGACTTGCCTTGTTTTTTCTGATCCTGTGGACTTCTGTCCCATCAGCTGTCCTGTGAGAACAGACTAACGCTGTACTTTTGTGAGAGTGGAAAGTTGAGGATAACTTCTACCTATGTATTTAAAAACTGCACATCAGTGTTAACTGGTGCCTAGTTTATGACATGATTTGCCCACAGGCAGTTACAGTAACCAGAAATCCAAAGTAGATTTGAACAATCTGTATAGTGCTACTTTTTAAGATCATTTTAAAAATTTTACAAATAACTGTTGATTCCAGTTTTGAGCAACAATGAAAAAAATCTACTATTCCCCAACAATTATTTTCATCTTTGTGTTTCTACATCCATCTTCATTTCAGATGAGAGTACAGCAAGTCCCCTCCATACAAACCTTCAAGTTACAAACTTTCAAAGATGCCAACGTGTGTTTGCGTGTCCAATCATGTAGGATGGCGTACATTGTCATGTTCGTGTATCCTCTACCAGTAGGTATGCTTTTGTGTACTTTACTGCACAGTACTGTGTAGAGTACAGGGATTAGTGCATGCATGCCCAGTCAGGTTTGAGTCTTTGCAACCCCATAGACTGTATCCCACCAGTGTCCTCTGTCCATGGGATTTTGCAGGCAAGAATACTGGAACTGGGTTTCCATTTCCTTCTCCAGGGGCTCTTTCTGATCCAGGGATCGAACCACGTCTCCTGCATCTCCCACATTGACAGGTGGATTCTTCACCAATGAGCCACCTGGGAAGCCCAGAGTATAGTATCTTTAAGCCCAGGATGTCCTGAAGCAAGAGTAAAGCAGCAATGATGTAGTAGTACTATTGTACTTTCCAAGGTGCTGTACTGTAAGATTAAAAATGTTGATCTTTTGTGCTTGTTTTTTGGGCATTATTTGTGTGAAAAATCTTATAAACCTATTACATTATGGGACTATGTGGCCGATTGTGTTAGTTGGGTAACTGGGCTAACTTTAGACCTATGAATAAATTGGACTTATGAACGTGCTCTCAGAATGGAACTGAGTTCGTATGTAGGGGACTCACTGTATCAATAAGATGGTAAGAAGAAATCAGAATGTGATACTTATTCTATCTCTCTGGAGCAGGATGACTTTGTAAGCTTTGAAGCAAGAGAAAAATTACAAAGAGGAATAATGACCAATTTGATTATGTAACATTTAAATCTCTCTGAACGTGGTCTGACTATGTGTGTCAGACGTGGTCGAAGGACCCTTAGACTCTTCACCCCCTTTCTGATCACATGCCTTCCTGTGCTTCAGAGGTCAAAGGGTAAACAATGATGTTCTTCAGGCCCCTTTGCGGGCTGTATATTCAAATTAGATTCACTCATTAATGCATTCCTGTGAGAATTTGCAGGCAGAAGTGCATTTGACTGCTTGTTTTGTTATGTTTTTAGCTATGAGTCTTCTGAAGCAACATCTGTGTCTATCCCCCACCTTTGTCAACACAAGGAAACACTTGTGTTGAGAGGGTGGTGGCTTCCAGATTCTGGGGTCACAGCTGCAGTGGTGCATTCTCCCTGATGGTAGCAGATATCCCAGAAACCTTCAAGGACCAGTTCTGTGTTGTTGCGGGAGTCACTCACCAAGGCCCAGGCTGGAGGCGGTCTGTACAGAACTTCCAGATTGAGACAGAGAAGCTGGTTTGTGGTGGGAAAGAAAAGTGAGGAAAGGAACAGAGTTCTCATCGCAAGAAGAAAGTTTCCTTTTCCTATTGTTTTGTATCTGTGGTAGATGGTGGACATTCACTAAACTTATTGTGAGAATCATTTCATGATGTACACCGTCAAATCATTTGCTGCACATCTTACACTTATGCAATGCTGTGTTTCCATTGCATCTCAGCAACACCGGAAGGAAAAAAAAACAAAACAAAGATGCTAGAGGATTTCCTGTGATGCGGGCGCTTTGTTGCTGGACTTTGACCTGTGATGAGCTGAAGGATTTGGGACAGTATTTGTCCAGGACAAAGGCATCTGGAATCAGAAAGACTGAGTTCAGATGGTCGTCTATGTCTGATTTTACTGATCATTAAAATGACATGTTCCAGCTCCATCCTGCAATTCTCTGCTGACAGAGAGCCGCTCAAAAGGGAGCATTAAAATGCAAAGCCTGAGCAGAAGAGGAAGGAGAGGTTTTGTGCTGTGGTGGCTGAGGTGCCCTCAGACTGCAAGTTGGTGTGAAATCCTGGCTGAGGGGGAGCAGAGACAAGCCCGGCTCCGCTCACACCAACAAACATGCGATAGCCAGGGGCTGTGTCACCCTGGTTAAATACCAGGGGAACTAAAGGCCATGGCCAGCAGCTGTGAAGAAATGTCACTGGGATGGTGTCTGATGGCCCGGTGAACACTGTGAGGGAAGGGCATCAGCTCCTCAGGGAAGGTCAGTGCATTTCCAACGGTTCAACTGCGGGGTTTAGCTGGAGGCACCCACAGACACACAGGTGCCGGGAAACGTCTGCTTCTTGCAGTGTGCACCAGGACAGGCGAGTCCACGCTGTCAGCTGAAGGGCAGCGTGGACCCCAGGGTCATGCCATGGCGGGGAGGGACAGCAAGGCTGGGCGAGGGCTCCCGGGGGCAGAGGAAATAGTCTGTGTTAGGACTTCTTTTCCTTCCTCTTTCTGCTTTTCCCAAGAGAGGACTGAGTCTACTGTGACTCTGCCTACTACTGTTATTATAAACTTTGCTTGAAAGAGAGAGAGTGAGCTGACCCCCTGGAGTTGGATTCCTGGGGAGGAGGGTCTGTGAGTTGTCTAAGGTGGGGACAGCCAGCTGGGCTCAGGGCTCCGTGATTCTCTTCAAACAAAGATGCTCTCTTCTCGCTGTTTCTTAGATCAAGCTTTGGACTGAGATGTTGATTAAGAAATGATTCCATTGTTCAAAATAAACCAATAAGGGGCTTCCCTGGTGGTTCAGTGGTTAAGGATCCACCATGCAATGCAGGGGACGCAGGTTTGATCCCGGATCAGGGAACTGAGATCCTGCATGCCTCAGGGCACCTAAGCCCACACACCACAAGTACTGAAGCTTGTGTGCTCCAGAGCTCTTGCTCTGCAACAGAGAGAAGCCCAAGGGCCGCAACAAAGGCCCAGCACAGCCAAAATAAAAGAAACCAATAAGCAAAATTAAGGCCACCAAATCAGAAAAGCTTCTCACTAACTTGCTCACTCTCATACAAATTCCCTAAAGATTTTGTTAACATGCAGATTCTGGGTCAGCAGTTCTGGAGCAAGGCTTGAGATTCTACTTTTCCAACAAACTCCTTGATGATGTCTAGGCTGCTGACCTATGGACCACACTTTGAGAAGCAAAATACTGGATGCATTTCTAGATGAACATCTCATGGCACTAGGATCACTATTAGGATCATGCCTGCTCTTGTGTTTGCTTTTGTTCTTGAGTTTTGAGTATGTTTTGTTTTTGTTAAATTCAAAACAGCTTTATTGAGACAATTATGTACCATTCAATTCACCCTTTTAAAGTGCACAATTCAGTGGTTTTAGTATATTCACAGAGTTGGAAACCACCACCACTATCTAATCTTAGAACATTTCTGTCACCCAAAAAGGAACTCGTCATGATTAATTTTATGTGTCAGCATCCCTAGGCCTTGGAATGCCCAGATATTTGGTCAAAAATTATTCTGAGTGTTTCTGTGAGGGTGTTTTTGGATGAGATAAACATTTCAATTGGCCATCTGAATAATTAGATCATTTTCTCTAATGTGAGTGAGTTTCGTCAAATCAATTGAAGGCCTCAAAATGATATGTCAGCTCTTCATGCATCTTCACCCTGCATCCTTCAGACTGGACCACGATGGGCTCTCCTGGGTCCCCAGCTGCCAACTGCGGACCTGGGACTTGTCAAGCTCCATAATCATGTGAGCCAATTCTTTATAATAAAGACCCAACTCAGTTTTAGGTCTCCACAGTGACCCAGGCAGAGGAACGGGCACTATTGATAGCTGTATCTGCAGCGCCAAGAGTAGGCCTGGAATTTATTAAGTGGATAGTTGTTCAAAGAATACATGAAAGAAAGTAGCTGTAGAGCTAGAGGTAGTAGAGAGCAAGTTCAAGGGTGGAATCAGGCAGAGGAGCCCAGGAGGTTTTAGCGTGTGCAGGGAGAGGGGGATTGCTATTAAGCAGGGGTAGGAAGCATGACCATGTGATTTTCCAGTAAATACATACACCCACTTTTCAGCTCATCCATTACCTGGGCCAGGTTTTAGAGCAACTGGCTTTACTTCAGAGCTGTTTCAAGGTCAAGCTGATGTATGCATCTCATGTTATTCATTAAATTTTTTTTTTTTAAGAAAAAAGGAAAAAAAATTCTACTCGATCAACTTAATTCCTTTTCTTTATCTTCCCTCCCTCATTCCCCTTCCCCTCCCACCTCTTTTCCAAGTTGTTTTACTTGCAGGATGTTACTGGTAATGAATCGCAGGACAAGGCAACCTGAACTTGTTTTCTCCTAAGTGTTTGAGTTCAAAATTCCTGTATCTAAAGAAATACAGTTCGAGTTATTAATAAAGAAAATTTATCTTAAAAAAAAGCATTGGTCATGGGAGTCTATTTCAGCTTGAAGGACCTGCCACAATGGTCTTAGGGAATGTGAAATGAGTGGCATAAAAATAATTCTGAAAACCAGAGTGATTTTCTTCTGAATTCACTTCAATTAAAACTGAAATAAATCAAAGAATGACTAAACAAATACATGGACAAAGAGAAAGAAGATTTGAGGACATTGGGGGATCAATCCAAGCATGTGGCATCCCACCATCAGGAGTGAGTTATAGAGAGAACAGTGGAGGACGGAGGACTAGAGGGGAGGAAGTTGTCAAGAAAGATTACAAGAAAACCTCGGAAAAACTAAGGACAACTGCAGAAAACAACCTACAGATTGAAAGGGCCCATCACAAGGAAAGAAAAAGACATACCAACATCCATGATTATAAAACCCAAAAATACTGTTGTGAAAAAATGACGCACGAAAAGGTTAAAAACAAGGAAATGGAATGAGAACCACTGGGCTTCTTAACCTCAGTACTAAAAGGAGATAATGGAACAATGCCTTCAAAATTAAGGGGAGATGATTTTAAAACTAGAGTTCCATGGCTTGTCAAATCATCAATTAAACATGAGCCCAATATTGAGATATTTCAGACCTATGAGGCCCTCCTGTTCATCGTTTTCTGAGAAATGTTTGGAAGATGTGCTTCAGTAAAATGAGAGTAAAACAAAAAGTGAAAGCATGAGATGGGGAAATACAGAATTTTGTGTAAGAAAAGAAGGAAAGCTCCACAGTTGGCCTGGAGAGCTGGGATAGGGAAGCCACTGGGACAGAAATGGAGCAAAGACTGTTCATTCTGGGTTAGTGCTTGGAAAACAGAAGAAAAAGTGGGACAAATATCAACTCCAGAAAAACAAGAAGTGCACAGGAAAGAAAATACTATGTGACTCCATAGCAAACTCTATTTACATCATGAAAATATCGTAAATATTGAGTACAATTTTAAACCGAGTTATAAGACATGTTAAGTTATATGCAGTTCCTATAACAGAGCAAAGTATAACAGAAGTTAATAGATAATATTGAACATTTAAAACTGAGAGATCAATAAATAGCAATGGAAGTAGTCTTTGCTGAGAGGATAGTAAGTAAGGACCAAACACCACAGTAAACGATTTGGCAGTGGTTTACTGTATAAGAAATAGAACTGGAATGTGGGAGTCAGTGGGGCAGGGAACTTGGTAATTGATTTTATAATCTTTTATTTTACTAACATTTTGCATTAATTAAAAAAAATCGTATGTATAGGCAGTTAACTTAATTTTTTAAAAATAAAACAGCTTTATTGAATGGTAATACAGATCATAAAATGTACCCTTTAAAAATATACGGGTCAGCCCACAGACTGTGGCCCACTGGGCTCCTCTGTCCATGGAATTTTCTTTTTTTTTTTGTTTTATTTTATTTTTAAACTTTACAATATTGTATTAGTTTTGCCAAATATCGAAATGAATCCACCACAGGTATACCTGTGTTCCCCATCCTGAATCCTTCTCCCTCCTCCCTCCCCATACCCTCCCTCTGGGTCGTCCCAGTGCACCAGCCCCAAGCATCCAGTATCATGCGTCAAACCTGGACTGGCGACTCATTTCATACATGATATTATACATGTTTCAATGCCATTCTCCCAAATCTCCCCACCCTCTCCCTCTCCCACAGAGTCCATAAGACTGATCCATACATCAGTGTCTCTTTTGCTGTCTCGTACACAGGGTTATTGTTACCATCTTTCTAAATTCCATATATATGCGTTAGTATACTGTATTGGTGTTTTTCTTTCTGGCTTACTTCACTCTGTATAATAGGTTCCAGTTTCATCCATCTCATTAGAACTGATTCAAATGTATTCTTTTTAATGGCTGAGTTAACTTTAAAAGTTAAGAAGACCAAGATATCTAAAGAAAGTGGAAGGGAAATATCAATAAAGACAAAACTGAAATAAAGTAAAATTAAAAAAAAAACATTAAAAATAGTAAAAATAAAACAAAATAATAAAAGCAGATCATAAAACTGAATCATTCTTACAAAAGCCCAATGCAATAGTAAAACTTTGGGCAAGTTTGATCCAAAAAATGAGAAAACAAATAAATAAACGAGACTAGACGTAAAAAAGAGGTCATCCCACTGAAACAGGCAATGAAAACAAATTTTAAGAGGATAACTTATGCATCTTGATATCAAAATATGTCAAAATCTAGATGAACTCGAGATGATCTTTTAGCAAAATCAAGGGCTAGACACTTGACTAGATCTGTAACCACTGAGCAAACTGAACGAGTAACAAGAAAAGATATACAAAGTCCAGACAATTTTCAAGGCCATTGCTTTTAAGGTCCAAGAGAGATAGTTCTTATTATTGTACAAAAAAGAAAACTGTACACCAATCTCACTAAGAAATGTAATGTGAACATGCAGATAAAGCATGAATCAATTGAATTTAGTATTATGTTAAAAATAAGTATCCTAATGATGAACTAAAAACATTTACCTACTTGTTCAGAAAATTAAAATTCACTCATTCATTCATTAAACTAATATATGCATATTAATACATATATTAAAGTCATAAAATAACATAATTATTGCAATAGATGACTTTCACATCTTTTACTTTAACATCTGGTTCTGATTCTTAAATTTCATTAAATTTATAAAAGTGAACTATTAGAAACCTTGAATAAATATAGTACCTAATGGTGAAATAGTTTGAAATATCCCCATTTATATCAGGAATAAGTCATGGTTAATTAAGATACTTATTACTACATGTGGTATTCAGTGTTATTTTTTAAATTCTAGTCAATATTTCAGATAGATAAATAAGAAGGACAGATAAAAGGTAACAACAGAACTATTTTTATTTTTTAGTTAATACGGTTGTCTAAAACAACATAATTTGTTTACATATTGAAAAACTGTACCTTGTTAACAAATTAAAAACCTACAACTGGGATTTCCTGGGAGTCCAGTGGTTAAGACTTCACCTTCCAATGCAGGGGATGCGGGTTCATTCCCTGACTGGGGAGCTGAGATCCCATATGCCTCATGGCCCAAAGAGCAAAACATAAAAAACAGAAGCAAAAAGAAAAAAACCCAGAATCAATATTGCAACAAATTAAAGACTTTAAAAATGTTCCACATAAAAAAAAAAAAACTCTTAAAAAAACCTACAACTAATAAAAGAGTTGAATCAGATAGATGGATATAAGATGTATAAGCAAAAATCAATACTTTCTCTATATCAGAAACAAAATTATAAAATATAATGGAAAAGTTCACTTTTCCATTAGAAATAGCAATTTATAAAATTGCTATTTCTAAAAAATTACCTAGGAATATACCTAAAATTATAAAATATAATGGAAAAGTTCACTTTTCCATTAGAAATAGCAAAAGTAAAAAAATAATAAATTACCTAGGAATATACCTAATGGAAATTGTGGAAGATCTATAAATATCCAAAATCCATAAAGATACAAATCTTTCTGAAGGGATTAGAGGAAGACCTGCTGCTGCTGCTGCTGCTGCTGCTGCTGCTAAGTCACTTCAGTCGTGTCTGACTCTGTGCGACCCCATAGATGGCGGCCCACCAGGCTCTGCTGTCCCTGGGACTCTCCAGGCAAGATGATGATGAGTTCCGCTCAGAAGACCTACATAAGTGGAAAGACATATTTGGTTCCTGGTTAGGAAGAATCAATAATCTATCATCTCGCCGAATGAGTTTTATATATTAGCCACTGATCCCAAGAGATAATCCTTGATATCCACATAGCTAAATCCTCCACCTTCTTCAAGTTTTGTTTAACTGCTCCTTTTTCAATGAGGCTTTTCCTGATCACACTCACTGTTCAAAGCTTCCACCTGCCACCCCAATCCAGAATTCAGACTCCCTTACCCAATTCCCCTAAATTTAGTTCAGTTCAGTCGCTCAGTCATGTCCGACTCTTTGCAACCCCATGGACTGCAGCACGCCAGGCTTCCCTGTCCATCACCAACTCCCGGAGCCTACTCAAATTCATGTCCTTCGCACTGGTGATGCCATTCAAGCATCTCCTCCTCTGTTGTCCCCCTTCTCCTCCCATCTTCAATCTTTTCCAGCATCAGGGTCTTTTCAAATGAGTCAGTTCTTCGCATCAGGTGGCCAAAGTATTCGAGCTTCAGCTTCTGCATCAGTCCTTCCAATGAATATTAAGGACTGATTTCTGAGTCTTCTCCAACACAACAGTTCAAAAGCATCAATTCTTTGGCACTCAACTCTCTTTATAGTCCAACTCTCACATCCGTACATGACTACTGGAAAAACCATAGCTTTGACTAGACGGACCTTTGTTGGCAAAGGAATGTCTCTGCTTTTTCATGAGCTCTCTACGTTGGTCATAACTCTTCTTCCAAGGAGCAAGTGTCTTTTAATTTCATGGCTGCAGTCACCATCTGCAGTGATTTTGGAGCCCCCAAAAATAGCCTGTCACTGTTTCCACTATTTCCCCATCTATTTGCCATGAAGTCATGGCAATTCCCCTACTTTTCATCTGTTTTCCATCGCATACCTGCCCTCTAACGACCACACAATTACTCATTTATATTTATTGTTTATTGTCAGCCATGCCCTGCCACGTGTAAATGCCACGAGGGCAGGAAACACTCCTCGTGTTGTTCATGAGGCCCAGCGCCTTGTGTCTGACATAGCAAGTTGCTCATTAGATATTGCAAGTATTTTTCTGACATTTTCAACTGCATTTCAATCCTTTTGGAGATGATTTTGCCATATGAAAGTTAGTGTTTGTGTGTTTTTTTTGTACCAAAATCTAGTTTCTTAGTCAATTCAGAATAATATAATAACAGCTTATCTTTTGGTCTAATAGGTTAGTAGTTTTTAAAATAAAACTGAATTAAAATAAAAGCCCAAAGGTATTTTCAAAACTGGAAGAGCACCTGTGTTAGAAGTATAGAGATAATTGAAAATACAGAAATTTCCCATTAGATATCAAAACATGATAGAAATGTGCAGGAATTAAGTAGTGTGATAGTAGTAAAAAAAAAAAGACCAAAGAATTAATAAGGAAGAATAGAGAAACCAGCACCTAGCTCATGTACAATGGGAATTAAATATACGCTATAAATGCAGAAAATAATAATTTTAATAATTTAATAAAAATTATTGCTGAGATAATTTATTAGACATGCAGAGAGAAAATAAAGTTATATCCTTTCTTTCTTCACAAATACAAAAAAATTCCAGGTAAATTTAAAAATGAAATGCGTTCTTAAAAACTGTAAAGTATTAGGCCAAAATGTAAATAATTATTATATAATCTTGGCAAGAAAATCATTAAATTCAGAAACAAGGTAAAATTCAACAGATTTTTACTATGAAAAGTAAACAAAAACTAACTTTCATGTGGCAAATATTCCATAAAAATATTTACAATCCATTTAATACGCAGGGTAAATACCAGTACTACCTAAGGGGCTTAATAAGTGAAAGCCCAACAACCCAATAGAAATTAAGTTGTCAAAGGATATTACAAGACAACAGATGTGTGAGCACACTCTTTAAACCAAATTCAGCATTGAAACCAGCCCAGGAAAAAGCCATAATGATAATCAGTTCATGATTATCAGCTGAGGAAACATATCTAAACCACAGAACATGACTCATCTGTGGGAGAGAGTCACCATCATTCTATAAACACAGTGCCTGGAAAGGTACTAAAGATACATGATGACGGCAATATTTCTACTCTCACTGAAGCCATGCTATTAATAAGATGCTCTACTCTAGTTACCCTTAGGGAAATGGGGGCCAGTTCTAGAGAAAAGTGCTAAGATTCTTAGTGCTTCCAGCTATTTAGTCTCAGAATAGTGTCCTCTCATCCTATTTCACATCAAAAACTGCTGCTCAAAATTGTGATATGTTAAGAGTGTAGTTAAAATATCGCTAGAGAATAGGCCAGAAAAAAATCGATTCCATTTAAGAACATTTTTACTGAAGTTTAGTTGATTTACAGTGCTGTGTTAGTTTCAAGTACACAGCGAAGTGGTTCAGTTATACATATATCCGGGCTTCCATGGTGGTTTGGTGGTAAAGAATCCGCCTGCAATGCAGGAGACCCAGGTTCAATCCATGTGTCAGGAAGATCTCCTGGAGAATGGAATGGCTACCCACTCCAGTATTCTTTCATGGAGAATTCCACGGGCAGAGAAGCCTGGTGGGCTGTACCCATGAGGTCGCAAGGAGTCAGACACGACTGAGCAAGTATCACCTTCACTATATATATATATATATATATACATTTTCAGATTCTTTTCCATTATAGTTTGTTGCAAGGCATTGAGTATAGTTCTCTTGTTGTTTACCTATTTTATGGGACCTTGTTGTCTACCTATTTCATATATTGCAGTGTCTACCTATTTCATATATTGTAGTGTATATCTGGGAGAAGGCGATGGCACCCCACTCCAGCACTCTTGCCTGGAAAATCCCATGGACGGAGGAGCGTGGTAGGCTGCAGTCCATGGGGTCGCGAAGAGTCAGACACGACTGAGCGACTTCACTTTCACTTTTCACTTTCATGCATTGGAGAAGGACACAGCAACCCACTCCAGTGTTCTTGCCTGGAGAATCCCAGGGACGGGGGAGCCTGGTGGGCTGCCGTCTATGGGGTCGCACAGAGTTGGACACAACTGAAGTGACTTAGGAGCAGCAGCAGCAGCAGCAACAGCAGTGTGTATCTGTTAATCCCAAACTCCTAATTTATCTGCCCTCTGCCCTCTTCTCTCTCCCCGTTGGTAACCATAGTTTGTTTTCTATGTTTGTGATTCTGTGTTTGTTTTGTAAATTAGTTCATCTGCATATTTTTTTTTTTTAGATTCCACATATAAGTGATATCAGGTGATACTGTCTTTTTCTGACTTACTTCATTCAATATGACCCATGTTGCTGAAAATGGCGTCATTTCATTCTTTTTCATGGCTGGGTATACCACTATATATATACACATACATACATACACATATATACCACATCTTCTTTATTCATTCCTCTGTCAATGGACATTTAGGTTGCTTCCATGTCTTGGCTATTGAATTAGAGTTTTCTCCAGACATATGACCAGGAATGGGTTTACTGTATCACACAGCAATTCTATTTTTATTCTTTAAGAAACCTCCATGTTGTTCTCCACAGTGGCTAAGCCAATTTGCATTCCCATCCGGAGTGCAGAAATGTTCCTCTCTCTCCACCCTCCCCAGGACAAACTCTTTGTAGACTTTTTGATGATGACCTTTCCGACTGGTGTTAGGTGGTAGGTTCCTCACTGTAGTTTTGGTTTACCTTTCTCTAATAATTAGTAATGGGGCTTCCCTGGTGGCTAGGTGGTAAAGAATCTGTCTACCAATGTAGGAGATATGGGTTTGATCCCTGGGTCAGGAAGATCCCCTGGAGAAGGAAATGGCAACCCACTCTAGTACTCTTGCCTGCAAAACCTCATGGACAGCGGACCCTGGCAGACTATAGTTCATTAGGTTGCAAAAGAACTGGACATGACTTTGTGACTGAACAACAATAATTAGTGATATTGAGCATCTTTTCACATGCCTGTTGGCCATCTGTATGTCTTATTTGGACAAATGTGTATCTAGGTCTTCTGCCTATTTTTTTATTGCATTTTTAAAAATATTAAACTGTATGAGCTATTTGTATACTTTGGAAATTAATCCCTCATAGTAGCATTATTTGCAAATATTTTCTCCCAGTCTGCAGGATGTCTTTTCATTTTGTTTATGGTTTCCTTTCCTTTACAAAACTTTTAAGTTTAATTAGGTCCCATTTGTTTATTTTGTTTGCATTTCTGTTGCTCTAGGAGACAGATTTTTAAAAAATACTGCTGTAATTTATATTAAAGAGTGTTCTGCCTGTGTTTTCCTCTGAGATTTTTATAGTGTCTAGTTTTACACTTAAATCTTTAATCCATTTTGAATTTGTGGGTGTATGTGTGTGTGTTTGTATGGTGTTAGAGAATATTCTAATTTCATTATTTTACATGTAGCTGTCTAGTTTTCCCAGCACCACTTATTAAGGAGATGTCTTTTCTTCACTGTGTATTCAGGGCCCCTTTGTCATGGATTAATTGACCATACATGTGTGAGTTTATCTCTGGACTTTCTATGCTATTCCACTGATCTGTATTTGTTTTTGTGCCAGTACTGTACTGTTTTGAATACTGTAGGCTTGTAGTATAGTCTGAAGTCAGGGAGCTTGATTCCTCCAGCTGTTCTGCTTTCTCAAGATTATTTTTGCTATTCAGGGTTTTTTGTGTTTCCATACAAATTTTAAAATTTTTTGTTCTAGGTCTATGAAAAATGCCATTGGTAATTCAATAGGGATTGCATTGAATCTGTAGATTGCCTTGGAGAGTATGGCCATTTTAACAATGTTGATTCTTCTAATGCAAGCAGACAGTATATCTTTTCATCTGTTTGTGTTGTCTTTAATTTCTTTTATCAACATCTTATAGTTTTCAGGTGGGTCTGTTCCTAGGTATTTCATTCTCTTTTGATGTAACAATGAAATTGATTCTATTTTTAAAGCCACAATTTATTACCTGTGACTTTGGAGATGTAAGTTTCCTTAGCCTCCTTGATTTCCTTATCAGCAAAATGGTGGCAGAGCACTTGCTCGCTCACCCAGACCCTGGGGCTGCTGTGAACTTGTGATCATTGGGCACAAGTGGGAAATGGCTACACTGCAATGAAGACCACAGAGAAGAGAATAAACACAAGATTTTGATATTAACAAAAACCATTGGTAAAGACTGAAATTTTGCGGTCTTTTGGAAAAGTTCAGAGAGAATAGGGAATACATTTGTTTCCTGGTTTATACACAGAAAAAATGGAACATGAAGAATTGAGGTAAACTCTTTACCCAAAATCATACAATGTCTTGCTTTCCATTGTATGTTTTCTCTAGAATACTTTAATAGCACTTATATTCACTAAAATCACAAAAGGAAACCAGTCTTTACATCCTTAGTCTTGAAATCAAGACATTTTATTTGGAAGGTGTTGAGTTGTGTCCCAACCTAATGTGACTGTTTTTGGAGACACAGTTTTTAAAGAGGTAATTAAATTAAAATGAAGTGATTATAATGGGCCCTAATTTAATATGACTTGTGTCCTTATAAGAAGAGGATATTGAAGACAGATTGGTTCAGAGGGAAGACTCATGTGAAAACGCAGGGAGAATATGACCATCTAATTCACATGCAAAATAATGAAATTTGACCCTCATCTTACATAAGACACAAAAATCAACTCTTTAATTAAAGACTTAAACATAAGACCTGAAACTATAAAAATCCTAGAAGAAAAATTAGGGGAAAAGCTTCATGACATCCATCTTGGCAATGATTTCTTGGATATGACTTCAAAATCATAAACAACAAAAGTGAAAATACACAAATTGAACTACATCAAGTTAAAAAGGTTTTACACAGCAAAGGAAACAATCAACTGAGTGAAAAGGCAACTTACATAATGGGAGAAAATATTTGAAAACAGTTTATACGATAAAGGGTTAATATCCAAACAATATAAGAAATGCTTACAACTCAATAGCAAAAAAGCAAATAAACCGATTAAAAATGGGCAAAAACACTTGAAAACACATTTTCCAAAAAGATTTAAAATAGCCAACAAACATGAAGAATAGCATGAAGCATTAAGTATCTGTATAGAACATAATATATAAAAAAAAATGCTCAACACAACACTGGTCTTCAGGGGAATATAAATCAAAACCATAACGTGATGTCACCTCACACCTGTGAGGACGGTTATTATCAAAAAGTCAAAAGAAAACAAATGTTGGTGAGGATGTGGAAAAATTGAGGTTCTTGTACACTGTTGGTTAGGGATGTAAAATAGTGCAGATGCTATGGAAAACTACAGATGTTCCTTAAAACATTTTAAAATGAAGTTAAATTATCTAGCAATTCCACTTCTGGGTGTGTGTACCAAAGAATTGAAATCACTTTCTGGAAGAGATATTTTCAGTCCCATAATCATTGCAGCATTATTCACATTAGTCAAGATATGGAAATAACCTAAATGTCCACCAAAGGATGAATGAACAAAGAAGCTGTGGGATGAATATGTAATGGAATATTATGCAGCCTTTAAAGGGAAATCTTGCTAAATTCGACCACACAGATGAATCAGGAGGACATTCAACTAAGTGAAATAAACCAATCACAGGACAAATACTGTATGATTCTACTTAACATGAGGTACCTAAAATAGTCAGACCTCAGAAGCCAAAAAGAAATGTGATTGCCAAGAGGAATGTGGAAAAGGAATTGGTGAGTTGCTATTCAGTGAGTATATCATTTCAGTTTTGGAAAGTGAACAAGTTCTAGATGTCTGTATACAACTTGTGCCTGTCATTAACAATATCGTATTGTGTACTTAGAAATTCAGAGGGTAGATCGCATGTTAAGTGTTTTTACCACTAGAAAAGTGTTTTAAATATGAAAGAAAAACAAAAGATGGCCATCTCTATACCAAGAAGAGAAGCCTCAGAAGAAATCAATTCTCCTGACACCTTGAACTTGCACTTCTTAGCTCCTGAGCTATGAGAAAATACATGTGTATTGTTTCAGCTCCCCAGTGCATGTTCCAGCAACCCTAGCCAACTAATACAGAAGGATCCTTCTTATTGTTGTAAATCTGTTTTTTAAGGGGATTCTTTACCAAGCATTGCCAAGAGGCAATGATATCAGTCTGTTTTACAGAATTAGGGAAATTGCTCTTTCTTTGTTGAGCTCTAGATTCACAATTATAAGTCAACTTTCTGAGCCCAGGATGTTTAAATCCTGATTAAGTGCATGTGATGAATAGAGAATGCATTAACCAGTTGGTGGTAGTTTTGTGTGTTTACATGACCTGGTTACACACACTTTCCTTAAATCATCAGCTGCATAGACCCCATTAATAAAGAAGTGACGTGTGGAGAGATGACAGTTGTACAAGTTATAAATAGACTGTCTAGGCCCTAGGGGTAGGGGTGGGGAGGAAGGGAGGAGGCTGGGATAAGCCAAACCATGGCGATGACAGTAACCGTTTCATAGCCAAGCACCACAGAACTGTGTCACATGAACAAGTTCAATGCTTTGGAAGTTTTTAACTTGGACATACACGATACAGTGTTGCTAATGACAGGCACAAGTTGGGTACAGTTCTAGATTACGGCCAGGGGAGACTATCTGTAATGGTGCTTCCCAAATGAAATGTGCCTACAAATTAGCTGAAGATCTTGTAAAATGCAGATTCCGGTTCAGACAGGCCTGGGGTAGGGCATGAGATTCTGCCCTTCTAACAAGCTCCCAGGTAATGTCACAGCTGATGGTTTGAGGACAACGCCTTAAGTAGAATTTGCACTACTCAAAAGAAAAAGAGAAGAAAGTAGACCATAGAGGCATTAAAAGGAAATTTAGAACCTAAAGCAACTAGAGAAAGAAGAACAAACAAAACCAAAAGTTAGTAGAAGGAAAGAAATCATAAAGATCAGAGCAGAAATAAATGAAATAGAGACAAAGACAATAAAAGATCGCTGAGACTAAAGGTTGGTTGTTTGACAAGGTAAACAAAATTGATAAACCTTTAGCCAGACTCATCAAGAAAAAAAGAAAAATTTAGAGCTTTATTATTAATTTAAAGAAATACAAATCAATAGCCAGTTGGGGAAGAATGCTGTTAGCTTAACGAAATACAAATTGAAAGGATCAGACAGCATGCTCTACCTACGCATTTGGCGAAGCTCTGAAGATTCTGACACGTGATAGGAGATAGTATGCAAGTCTCCCATGGGTCAATGGTTAGAATGCTAATTAAAATAACTTGGAAAGTGAGGATCCAGCCCTATCTATTAAAACTGTAAAGGCCTATAATTTAGAGCCCAATATTTTCACTTCTGGGCTTCCATGGTAGCTCAGCTGGTAAAGAATATGCCTGCAATGCAGGAGACCCTGGTTCAACTCCTGGGCTGAGAAGCTCCCCTGGAGGAGGGCATGGCAACCCACTCCAGTATTCTTGCCTGGAGAATCCCCATGGACAGAGAAGCTTTGTGGGCTACAGTCCATAGGGTGGCAAAGAGCCAGACACGACTGGGCACAGCACAGCACTTTTTCACTTTTGCAAATGTATTCTACAAATTTACTCACATTTGTGCAAAAACACTTTTTTTTTGTAAAAAAGGATGTATGTGTGAATATACTTATTTTTAAAATTTTTTAGTTTATATTGGACTATAGTTGATTTACAATCTTGTGTTAGTTTCAGGTGTACAGCAAAGTGGTTCAGTTATACACATGCACGTATCTATTCTTTTTCAAATTCTTTTCCCATTTAGATTATTACAGAGCACTGAGCAGAGTTCCCTGTGCTATACAGTAGGTCCTTGTTAATTATTTATTTTAAATATAGTAGTGTTAATTAAACGTCAGTCCTAAACTCCCAATCTATCCTCCCACCTTCCCCTTTGATAACCATAAATCTGTGAGTCTATTTTGGTTTTGTAAATAAGTTTACTCATGTCATTTTTTTTTTAAGATTCCACACATAAGCAATATTATATGATATTTGTCTTTCTCCTTCTGACAGAAAATCCAGTCATCATGGTTTACTCAAGAATGGTGAGTTCCAGGAACTATATTTAATATCCCGTGATAAACCATAATGGAAAAGAACATGAAAGAGAATGTATATATACGAAACTCCTGTGAATTCCTGCAAGAAAAACAATTTTTTTTTCATCTGTGGTTCTTTATAACTCACTAGCTTAGCAAAATACAGAAACGAAGGAAATCGAGTTTTACAGCTAGATGTTTTTCATTTCTGCATTTGAGCAAAACAATGTATAGGGTTCTTCCCCTACCTCCCTTTCCGACACTCCCTTTAGCAAAAATACTCCTCTGGGCAGAGTGACTGTACACTTTGGCACAACTCTTTTCAGATCCCCTAGTTCTCTTTACAAAATCCTCCTAACTCTTTACAAATCCCCCCAGTTCTCTGGAGGGAAGTAATGGGATGGCCAGAATCCACAGTCCAGTGCCCAGGGCAACATCTCTAGCTTTCCTTTTATTTGCAGGAAAAAAGATTGGAGAAAAGGGATGCCTGGTCTCTCTATTCATTCTGTTGACATTTCTGCCATCACACCCCACAGCACCTGTTCAATTTTCTCAAAAAATTGGGGATCCTCAGCTCATGGAGAAGTTGGCTTCTTCCATGACTGCCTGCTACGAGCTGTGTGTATTTCTATTGATCACATTCAGTTCAATTGAGCCGCTCAGTCGTGTCTGACTCTTTGCGACCCCATGGACTGCAGCACACCAGGCTTCCCTGTCCATCGACAACTCCCGGAGCTTGCTCAAAGTCATGTCCACTGAGTCAGTGATGCCATCCAACCATTTCGTCCTCTGTCATCCCCTTCTCCTGCCTTCAATCTTTCCCAGCGTCAGGGTCTTTTCAAATGAGTCAGTTTTTCACATCAGGTGGCCAAAGTATTGGAGTTTCAGCTTCAGCATCAGTCCTTCCAATGAATATTCAGGACTGTTAGAATGGACTGGTTGGATCTCCTTGCTGTCCAAGGAACTTTCAAGAGTCTTCTTCAACACCACAGTTCAAAAGCATCAATTCTTTGGTGCTCAGCTTTCTTTATAGTCCAACTCTCATATCCATACATGACTACTGGAAAAACCAAAGCTTTGACTAGATGGCTGTAATGCCACCATCTTTTCTATTATAACCCTTCTCCTCCTGCATGGTGGTTTTAAAAATTATTTTTTAAAGCAATGCAACATCGGATCCAATTAGGCTTTAACCAAAGCTGGGAGAGGGCTCATCTGAGCTTTGAAATATCAGAAATATCAGTTCTAGTCCTGTCCCTCCAGGCAAGAAAAGGGGTATTTCAGCCCAGACTGCAAACAGAGAGCTGGTCTAAATGGTAGAAAGTCAGAAAACAGAGGAGATGGGCAGAGTGCAATGAAGAGCATTTGAGGAAACCAGTGAGGTTCCCAAGGAAAATGGCTAAAGTGCCAGGCTTCTCTTTAGTTTTTGCATTTCTCACGTATGCTGGCTGCAAAAAGAAATTCTGTGACTGGAGTATAATCGCCTCTTTCTTTCCAACCTCCTAAACATGGATGCTCTTTGCAGTCAACACAAGGAGATCATCCTGTCAGATCCCACTGTCCAAAATAAAGCTCAGCAGGTCTAGAAGTAACACACATTATCTAGTGACTAAAGACTCAATGAGGCCTCAGCAGGATCCAGCTCAGTCTATATCCCCATAAATTGGTGTTGTTGGTAGCTTTTTTCCAAACTTCAGAGAAGAAGCTAGATTTTAAAACTAATCATTGTAACATTAAAAAAATCACCACTCTTCAATCTTTATCTTTCCTTAGAGCTGTTGTTGGTCATTCTTGCTTTTAACTTTTCCTTATGTTGATAATTTCTTTTTCTCCAAATTTTTCCTTAAGAGGAGTAAGTTAATAGAAAGAATAAAGACATCAAAACAAGGGCCAGAAAATCATCTTGGACTTGGAAGGACAGTATTGATGGGAACCAAGGAGGGGGCTGGAGTATATGGGCCCTCAGAGAAGACAATCAATAACTTCGGCAGGGTCTGACCTGGCTTGGCTTTTGTTAATGAAATCCTCTCCCTGCTGGAGCCACAGGAAGGAGATGAATTGAGAGTGCTAGCTCATTGCAGACTGTTCGGTGCTGAGCTTCTCCTCCTTCAACCTTTGGAAAGGAAGGCTGCCCACTGACTTGGATGGGATGCTTGAAAACTCAGTGCTTGAACCTACTCCAGCTTTCCAAGGCCCAAGTGTCACTTAATTTGCCTAGGTAACATTTGTCTGAGAATCTCACTTGTGTCTAATGGAGTTTCGGGTTCAAGGGCCCATGGAGAAAGAGTTTCAAGCTGGGTGAGATGAGTAGTCTCACGTTGGTGAGATTATCAATTTAGTCTCCAAGGGTGGGCGGTGGTGGTAGAGAAATAAGCATTTGTGGTTAGGGAGATGGGAATGAATGAAAGACCCCCATCCTTGGTGTCAGGAGGACTGGGGTTTAGAACCATCTTCTTGTTTCCTGAGGGCTTTCATTGAACACAAAATCATTTAACAACTGGACTAGACCCTAACATATTGGGTTGGCTAAAAAGTTCATTCAGGTTTTTCCATACATCCTACTGGAGAAACCAAATGAACATTTTAGCTAACCCATATCACTGAACTCATTTCTAACTTTTTAATTCTATGTTGTACCAACCCATATGTCCAGAGACACTCAAAGAATGAAAGTCCAGGGTTATTTTTTGAGAAAAAAAAAGGCTAGAAAGAGTCACTTGTCTCTACATCACAGCTCTTCATCTGGCAGATGGCCTTGAGCATCTTGAACTTGAGTCCATGGTGACAGCCTTTCTGTCACGAATTTTGCTGTTTGCTAGTTTGGAGAAATCTTTTTAAAAATTCTTTCTTCTCTTCCTTTTTCCATCTCCTACACACGGCTACCACCTCAATTGTTTTTTCGCACCTAATATGCCCTCGTGTGATTCCCACACAAAAGTGTGAAAATGACTTGGTCTGAACAGCCACTTACACAGCAGGTAAATTCCATCATGGTTGGATGGGAGATTTTTGTACTTGGTTTCTTCTGGAAAGTTCTATTAATAATGTCACAAACAAGTGTCCTTGCAGTATATTTTTTTCCTTAAGCTTCCAGAAGTTGTGTCACTGACAAAGAGTCAGAGGAAAACACAGTCTTGGTGTGTGCTATTAGAATTTGGGTTTTTCCCTAAATTTGCTTCATCATTTATGGTGGGTGTCTGGTAGAGTGAGAAAAATTCTGAGATTAGCCCTCTAAAAAGGTTAAAATATTTGCATTTGGCAAATATTTGTTGAACATTTAAGGTGTGCCAAGCATTGTGAAAGGCATACAAAAAGTTATATACATAGCAGTGGCAGAATCTACTGGCTTTCCATTCCAGTAGCCCTTTTAATCATTTTTGCCATACTCAACCATCAGCATGTGAACACAACCTCAGTCGTGTTCAACTTTTCACCACCCCTGTAGCCCCCCAGGCTCCTCTGTCCATGGGATTTCCCAGGTAAGAATACTGGAGTGAGCTGCCGTTTCCTTCTCCAGGATCTTTCCAAACCAGGGATCAAACTCTCATCTCCTGAATCTCCTGCATTGGCAGGTGGATTCTTTACCATTGACCCTCCCATCAGCACAACCATTGGCAAATTACATCAGCCTGTCTTCTTCAAAATAGACACAGAATATGATTCCTGAACCACCATCATCTTTTACCTGGGTCATTGCAACAGCTTCCTAACTGGCCCCAGCATCCACTGGGTCTTCCTACAGCCTAGACACTATGAAGGACAGAGTGATGGTTGTAAATCATGTTGGGTCATGACACTATTCTTAAATCTCACCAGTGCTGTCCCATCTGACCCAGTGGAAATGTCGTGTCCTAGGGTTCCCTAAAGAACCTCTTGATGAAAGTGAAAGAGGAGAGTAAAAAATTTGACTTAAAACTCAACAGTCAGAAAACTAAGATCATGGCATCCTGTCCATCACTTCATGGAAAATAGATGGGCAAACAGTGGAAACAGTGACAGACTTTATTTTTTGGGGGGCTCCAAAATCACTGCAGATGGTGACTGCAGCCATGAAATTAAAAGACGCTTACTCCTTGGAAGGAAAGTTATGACCAACCTAGGCAGCATATTAAAAAACAGAACATTACTTTGCCAACAAAGGTCCATCTAGTCAACAATATGGTTTTTCCAGTGGTCATGTATGGATGTGAAAGTTGGACTATAAAGAAAGCTGAGCACCAAAGAATTGATGCTTTTGAACTGTGGTGTTGGAGAAGACTCTTGCGAGTCCCTTGGACTGCAAGGAGATCCAACCAGTCCATCCTAAAGGAAATCAATCCTGAATATTCATTGGAAGGACTGATGCTGAGGCTGAAACAGCACTACTTTGGCCACCTGATGCAAAAAGCTGACTCGTTTTAAAAGACCCTGATGCTGGGAAAGATTGAAGGCGGGAAGAGAAGGGGACGACAGAGGTTGAGATGGTTGGATGGCATCACCAACTCAGTGAACATGAGTATGAGTAAATCCAGGAGTTGGTGATGGACAGGAGGCCTGGTGGACTGCAGTTCATGGGGTTGCAAAGAGTCGGACATGACTGAGTGACTGAACTGTGACTTCAGTGACTGAACTGAAGTGAGGGTCCCCATTCTCAGGGCTCTCCCTATGTGGCTGGCCCCTCTCAAGCTTTTCTGTCCCAGCCACATGGGTCCTCCAAGCATGTCAAACACCGTCCTGCCTCAGGGCCTTTGCACTGCCTATTCTCTTTGTCTAATGTACACAGCCCTCAGATACATCAACAACAGCTTGCCCTGAAGCTTCCTTCAAGTCTCCACTGAAATGTTACTTACAGTGGAGACTTTCCCAACTACCAGTTGCCTGATTTATTTGCGTATTTACCCTCTTCATGTGAGGTCCATGAGGGTATGATCTGTGTCCATTTTGTTCATTATTCTATTTCTAGTGTCTGGAAAGTGCCTGGCACATGAACTATGCTCAAAAAACAGTGGTGGAACCAAGACTTTCCTGGCAGTCCAGTGGTTAAGACTCCACGCTTCCAATGCAGGGCCATGGGTTTGATCCCTGGTGGGGGAACTAGACATGGAATAGTGGGCTGGTTCAAAATTGGGAAAGGAGTACATCAAAGCTGTATATTGTCACTCTGCTTATTCAACTTACATGCAGAGTACATAATGCGAAATGCAGAGATGGATGAAGCACAAGTTGGAATCAAGATTGACCGGAGAAATATCAGCAACCTCAGATATGCAGATGACACAATCATTACGGCAGAAAGCCGAGAGGATCCCCTTGATGAAGATGAAAGAGGAGAGTGAAAAAACTGACTTAAAACTCAACATTCAGAAAACGAAGATCATGGCATCTGGTCCTATCACTTCATGGCAAATAGAGGGGGAAACAATGGAAACAGTGAGAGACTTTATTTTTTTGGGCTCCCAAAACACTGCGGATGGTGACTGTAGCCATGAAATTAAAAGGCTGGCTCCTTGGAAGAAAAGCTATGACAAACCTAGACGGTGTATTAAAAAGCAGAGACATCACTTTGCCAACAAAGTTTGTATCATCAAAGCTATGGTTTTTCCAGTAGTCATGTATGGTTGTGAGAGTTGGACCATAAAGAAGGCTGAGTGCCAAAGAATTGATGCTTTCAAACTGTGGTGCTGGAGAAGACTCTTGCAAGTCCCTTGGACAGTAAGGAGATCAAACCAGTCCATCCTAAAGGAAATCAGTCCTGAATATTCATTGGAAGGACTGATACTGAAGCTGAAGCTCCAGTACTTTGGCCACCTGATGCAAAGATCTGACTCACTGGAAAAGATCCTGATGCTGGGAAAGATTGAAAGCAGGGGACAACAGAGGATGAGATGGTTGGATGGCATCACTGACTCAATGGACATGACTTTGAGCCAACTCCAGGAAATAGTGAAGGGCTAGGAAGGCTGGAGTGCTGCAGTCCATGAGATTGCAAAGAGCTGGACATGCCTGGGCAGCTGAACAACACAATCAAGGTAGGTACTTCACCTTGCTGCTGTATTCCCAGCAGTTAGACTAGTGCAAGGCATACAGTAAGCACTCAGTGAGGATCTGTGGACTGAATGTTCAATAAATACATGCATAAGGGTTGAATCATGTATCTTCTATATACCAACAACCAGATTTAGAATTTCTATTCAACTTGAGAAATATTTTTATTTTTTTTTCTCTAACTGCAATATCAGTTAAACTACACACACACGCACACACACACACACACACAAATTTTGTATATTTTTATATATTTTTAAAGTACCCAGGTGTTCCCTTCTTGAAAGTGAGAATCCTAGGTACTTCTTGCTGGTTCTAAGTGGTTCCAGATAAGGGTAGATTGAGTTTCTACTTTGCTCAGGAGCACAAGAGCTTAAAGAAGATTTGGAGAAGTTGAAGAGTAGAGGAGAAGTTTGAGAAGCCAAAAGGAAGACTTAAAGATAACAAGATGAACATAAAGATAACCAAATGAGTATAAAGAGATCACCCACTACACCATCTATTATAAGTTTTATGCAACAGTGGACTCATACAGTTATGGACCCAGGTTCTTGGTCTCCTTTATCAATAGAAATTGAAAAGAGGCCAGACAAGAAATTCAGGCAAGGCTTTACTGGGGGCTCCTGCTGCAGCAGAGGGCAGTGAGATCAATAAACAGATTCCCTTGCTCGCTCATTGAGGTGGGGTGAGATTGTTCCTTTCATGGGGTGAGGGTAGGGGTGTGTCTAAGGGTTGGGCTGAAGGGGTAGCTTAGGTGGTGTGCTCATCCATTTGGTGGTATTGAGTGCAGTCCCCTGCTTTTGCTCCCAGCTTCTCAGAAGTGGCAGTTGGTCTTTTTGTTTTTTTCATATCTTGTCCATTTGTTGTTTGTTGTTTAGTTGGTAAGTCATATCTGACTCTTTTGTGACCCCATGGACTGTAGCCCGCCATGGTCCATGGGCTCCTCGGTCCATGGGATTCTCCAGGCAAGAATACTGGAGTGGGTTGTCATGCCCTTCTCCAGGGGGTCTTCCCAACCCAGGGATCGAACCTGGGTCTCCTGCATTGCAGGCAGATTCTTTACCAGCTGAGCTACCTGGTTTAGTTCCTTCTAGTTTCTTTGTATTTTATTGCTGAGAGGAGATGTTTGTCCAGGTGCAAGCACTGCAGCTAAGTGATTCAGATCCCAGGTCCCAGCCTGCCTCAATGCCGGACATACAGTCCTGAAACTTCTTAAAATCACACCCTGGCCCTGTTTCAGGTCTGCTAGTATGGATCTATCTCATTCTTTTGTATGGGCATTTTCCACTATTGTAGCATAATTTTATGTAGACATTCTGTTATTGATGACGTTTAAAGAGTTTCCACTGTAACCTGCTGCTACAGTGCATATGTTTTGACATATATCTTTATGTACTTGTGACACTATTACTTGAGCAGAAATTCCTTAAGTTAGATTTGTTGCTGCCAACTTCTTCCTCAAAATGTTATACTTGTAAGTCTTTTAATAACTGCGAATGCTTCTTTTCTAGAACTTTTGCCTATATTAGCTCTTAACCTTTAAAAATTTTGCCGATAAGCAAAATGCCTTCTTACTGTTTTCAAAAGTTGCATTTCCACAGTCACTGTCCAGGTTTTCCCTCTTTTTCCATATCGACTGGGCCTTTGTGTTCATTTTTGTGTGAATTGCCTATTGCGTCATACAGCTTTCTATTAGATTGACTTCTTCATATTCATTTATATAAACCCATTTTATATTTTGATTGTTAATCCTTTATTTCTAATATTTTCCAAATGTTTTATCCTAGTCTCCCACTTTTATTTTTATTGATGTATTCTTTGCTTTAATAAAGCATTTAATACTTACACAGTTATATTTATTAGGTTTTGGCTTTGGAATTTTGAATTTTAAAGCTTTCCCAACCCCAAACTTAGAAAAATAATGCCCAAACATTTTCTCTTAATACATTTCAAATTTTGGTCTTACATTTACATCTCTAATCCAGGTGAAATTAATTTTTGTATATAAGCTAGCGCCTATTTTCCTTATATATGGATTCCTGATTGCTTTAACACAATTTACTTCAATCCATTTTCTCCCTAGGATTTAAAATATTATCTTTAGTATATATTAACTTTCTACTCATTCTTGAATTTCTAGAGATTTTGTTCCTATAACTGGTTCACCTGACACTGTTAATCTTCTCGTTATAACTCACTTTCCAAACTACCTTGGCTATTTTACTCATTTATTCTCTCAAAAGGACTCTGAAATCAATTTGTCAAGTGAAAAAAACACACATATGAAATGACTGGGATTTATATTGAATCATCTTAAATTTACATATTTAGTGTTTCCATTTGGCAGTATGGCATATCTCTTTATTTAGACACTACTTGGTGTCTTTAAATACAATTTCAGAGTTTCTTAGGTATCCTAATATTTTTATTGCCCTTTTGGGTACCACTTTCTACAATAACATTTTTCATTACATACATTAAGAAACTAAATGTATCACAGATTTTTTAAAAGTGCTGATTCAGTTTTGAAAGTTATTCTGTTAATTTTTCAGCATTGGATTTACTGATGTTTTGTTTGGAATTTTTTGTATGTATGCAAGTAATTAATAACTCAGCAGCAGTTTTCTTTTAGTGCTATCACTTCTCGTCTTGATGTAAGAAATTTGTTCACCTTATGGTCTCAATAACATGGAAGTTACCTATTAGATATACTCTGAGCCTGGCACCCTTTCAAATGGTAGATCTTTGACAAACCTTCATTTTCCTCTTTGGATTTCAGTCTACTTGACTTTTCTTTTTCTTGAGCATTTTTCCCATTTTATTTTGGTTATATAGTCATTCACTCAAACTTGATTTTCAAATTTTTGACAAAAGGGATGCAAAATGTTACTTAACATTATTGGAACCTATTTCATAATTGTTGTAATTCTTTCCTATTTCATTCCTAATGTATATTTTTTGTTTATTTTCCTCATTTATGATCTTACTTTAGTATATAAAGTATACTCAGGTCTTTGAATAA